>NW_012110597.1:406593-520598 GCF_000951045.1 Mandrillus leucophaeus | reverse complement strand
TTTTTTTTTTTTTTTTTTTTTTTTGAGATGGAGTCTCGCTGTGTCGCCCAGGTTGGAGTGTAGTGGCATGATCTCGGCTCACTCTTACCTCTGCCTCCTGGGATGAACCATTTTCTACCTTGATCCATGAAGATCTCTTCGTGTCACAGTATCTACCTCTTTCATTATGTGGTTTTTTTTTGTGTGTGTGTGTGTATAACTTTTCTAGAATCTACTTATAATTGCCTTGTGATCCCTTTTAGATATGATGAGTCCTATTTTCTTATTAGTCCAATATATTTCTACTATGACCTCATATTTTTTAGTTATTCCTTCCTATGCAATCATTGCAATTTAAAGCACTGTAAGTTAAACTCTTTTCTCCTAGAGTTATGTTGTAAGTGGGAGGATTCACTCTTAGAAACCTACTTTACATACACACACAAAATACCAAAAAGGGTTACCAACAATAATAGATAAAATAGATTAGAAATGTAAGGTCTATAAACATTTTCTCAAGTATGTAAAACCAACCCCATATGTACAGTGGTCTCACTAGGACTGTCTCACCCAGGTGTTCCAGGAGCATTTCCGTGAACAGTAATCGTCACCAACTTTGTTGCAGGATAGCCCAGGATTTTCAGACACACTAGCAGGCAGGAAAAAGGAATCAAAAGGCAAGACTCAGGCTACACACTCCTCTTTAACCTATTGACAATGTGCTCAGGTTTTCATGGTTCCAGACCAGGGCTGGTAGAATCTATGTGTATGTAAAATTCAGACCTAGAATGCTTTCTTTCTTTTTTTTTTCCTTATCAATCTCCATAGAGTAAGTAATAACATTTTTTATTGCTCCAGTGTGTATTCAAATTTAGAGATGTCCCTCTTAGATTTTCTATTGTTGATTTCATGGGCATAAAAACCTCAGAAAATCTCTGAATGCAACATTGCAGAATTTAGTTTCTCTAGAGTCTTTTGTATCAGGGTAAGAGTGAATGTGTCAGAAGTCACTGAGAGGTTGGCTGTCAATATTACTTGGGAGAGAGCGGTAGTTATATACAACCTTCAAAATGCAGATTCACAAGTCAAATTGCCTCAAATCTGTGCATATAGTATTAAAACATACTCCCTGGTTCACTGGGCCCTATTTCAGAACTCCTCAGATAAAACTTAATGTCAAGACTTTAAAACCACGTAAAATGTCAGTTTTCACCCGAATGTATGGAGTCCAAGGAAAGCTCCGCTCAATACATGTGGATTAGAAGTCTATGTTTCTCACTGTGGTCTCTCTAAGACTATCTCAGTTCATGAACAGAAATCATTACCAATTGTGTTGCAGGATAGCTTGATATTTTCAGACACACTAGTAGGTAGGCAATGGAAAAGAATCAAAACGCAAGATTAGGGCTGCATACCTGTCTTTAGTCTTTTGGCATTGCCTTTAGGGTTTGATATGCACAGATCAGAGCTGGTGGAATCTAGTTGCATCTTCTATCTTACAGAAGAGCACATTCAGATTCCCATGGGGAAGGGGCTTTCCATTTGATACCAAACATTTAATTTTAGTCCAGTACAAAACTACACCTAATCCCTTCTTGGTAAATATGTGTTCAAGTCAGGGAGAAACCTATACTCAGTAGTAAACTCAGTTCTACTCAAATTTATCTCCTATTTAGAAGATAAGTAGAAGTACAGTTTTTGAGGGTTGCAATGACTTTGTCACTTATGCATTTTAATTTTTCCATAATATTTTGTTAGAGAAGTTTTCAATTTGTTCATCCTACAGGAAACAAGCAGCTATGTTGTTTAAATAGAAACTTACATAGAATGTGTTTATTTAAAGCTAAATATTTAATAACCCAAATGAGGAGGACAGGCACTAAAAACATACTTGTGGGATATATTTTCTATTTCCTTCAATTTTACAATGGAAACTCTTACTTTCAATAAAGTACCAAAAGACTATGTAGCAGTTCTTGTATTAAAACCCTCTTAACCAGGCTTTCAGAGAAATAATGGATCAGAATGCTGGTTCTTATGAGTAAAACACATTTCATGGTAAATTCAGAAAGAAAGCATTGAGTGGAACAGATGTATTCTCTTTAAGGACCATTTGTTCCACCAATCCTATTAAAAATAATAATGCAGCTTCTCTCTCTTTATAATATTTTGATCCTCCTTTTGCTATACATAATGCCATAAGTTAATACTTTACATGAAAATCTATTTCCAGGGAAATCCTGCTGGGCTGCTGTACTACAGTAAACTCTAATCTCTGGAAGAGAGGGCAGTAACCATAAGGGATAACATTGTCTACATTTTAAATAGCGGTTGCTGTTTTCTTTTGTATTTAGTACAAAAAATGAAGGAATAAAGGAAGAGGGCGCTTTCAAAAGACTTATTGGGAAGTAAAGAAAATATTAAAAAGAAGGATAATTCCCCTAAATAGAAAATCAAACCACCCAAGCCCAGGTTGGTGAAAACTGATGTTATTTTATTCAGCCGAATAAATAAACTCTAAACACGAATATGGCACATAATGAAGATGAAATTATAGTCTTAAAAACATTTCAATTTAATGCAGGCAGTTTATAAAATAAGGGCATATATATTCATGCAATGCAATTATTTGTCAACATTTTTACAAATAATTTTATAGCTTCCTCCCACACACACATTCACAGGGCATAGATGAATGAGGAACCACTTCAAAGGAGGAAAGGCTGTTACAAACAGAGGTAACTGTGGTTTTTTTCTTTCCCACTATCTTTCCCACCCCAAGTCTTCTAAAAAGAATGAACAAACAAAACCCTTTCTAGAAAACCAGAGCCCAACAGGAAATCTCAGTCTGCATGTCTCCTTCTTTGTCTCAATCAATCATTCAGTAAATACTTATTGATCATACACTATGCACCAGGCAGGCTGCTAGGGGATGGAGACACAAAAATGAGCATAACACAGTTCCTCCCTTCAAGGAAATTATCAGCCAGGGGAAAGAGAAATCTACAGGCTATTATAATACAGCACACCAAATTCTTCCCTCTGAATACTGTATTCTCTGACAACAAATCAAAATGCTAAGAATGCCTGGAATTTGAAAAGGCACAAAAGGTTTGGGTGTGGAAAGCAAGATAGGGTTGGCATAAAGGTGGATTTCGTATATCATTTGAGATCAGGAGATGGATCAAGATATCCTACAACTACCTGTCTCGGTGCCTTATCTCCACTCCTGCATTTCTCACACCTATCCCCCCATTCAACCTCATTTGTTTGTGTTTTGTAGATAGTTCTTCAAAAATAAGCAGATAAAATCATTGGGAAAATTTTTACTACAGCATGCCTTCAAGATAGTATTTCCAAGAGCCTCCTTATCACCTTAAACCAGTATCACAGGCTATTAAGTAGAAGTTTCATCTGAGACATTGGGATAAATAGACATCAGGCCAGAGACAAAATGCCATACCAACAAATATATTTTCAAAGGAAATTGCCAAGTAAAATATAAGTTTAGAAGTAGGTTTTACTTATATTCACATTGAAGATCTAAAAGAATCAGGAGCGAATGCTGTGGGAAAATTCTTAAGAAAGATTTCTATAGTAAAAGAAAAACCTTCTACATCCAGAGGGGGAGATAGAAGAGTCATTCCTCTTTAAGTCAAAAGGGATGAGATTCAAAGGGAACACACCTTACAGTAAAGTGACCCAGTGGACTAGTACCTGCCTTCCATCTAGGAGGCTTAGTTAACCAGAGAGATGGGCTGGAAAACTGCTTCAGTGGTGGAGAGACTGAGAGTTGCTTTTGTATTGGGCCTGAGCTATCATTCCCGAGTTTGAATAGGCAAAGAGTGCACAAGAGTTTCCCGTTGATCAGATGTGGGCTCATATGAAAGAGAAATCCTACTTGGAAGTATTTAAATTGCTGAAAAGAACTAGCCTGAGAGATACCATCTGGGAAGGCATTCAAACTCCAACAGAGAGAATCTGGGTAGAAGAGACTTCTGAAACACTAGAACTTAGGGGGCCAACAGTAAACAAGAGGAAAAAGCAGCACTCACATCAGGGAAAGGATGACCATACATACACAGTGGGGGCCTCTGGACACCCAGAAAAGAATCTTTCAAAGAGTCAACTTTGAACACTTGCCAAGTCCACGGAGAGCATGCCAGCTTTTGACATTACCAATCAAGCAAAAATTTCCTAACTTCCTCCTCCTCTTCTTTCCTCAGCCTGCAGGATCAGAAACCAAATAAAGCAAAAGAAGGAGAAGAGGAATAAATAAAAATCCTGGGGGCTGGGCGCGGTAGCTTATGCCTGTAATCCCAGCACTTTGGGAGGCCGAGACGGGTGGATCACCTGAGGTCAGGAGTTCGAGACCAGCCTGTCCAACATGGCGAAACCCTGTCTCTACTAAAAACACAAAAAATTAGTTGGGGATGGTGGTGGGGCGCCTGTAATCCCAGCTACTCAGGAGGCTGAGGCAGGAGAATCACTTGAACCCGGGAGGCAGAGGTTTACGTGAGCCAAGATCACGCCACTGCACTCCAGCCTGGGCAACAAAAAAAAAAAAAAAAAAAAAAAATCCTAGAAAACAGATGCTAAGAAAAATACTTCAAAATTTAGAAAACAGGACACAAAATGGCTGCACGTCCTGTCAGTGTTACACTGGAACATTATCTAAAATGTTTACTCATGAGGAATGAATCCTTATTTGACTTAACTATCTCTCCTGATTAGGGGTCAAGCTCTGGAATTTGAAATTAACTTACAGATTTCTATCCAGGAAAAAATATAACCTCAAAGGGTTCAGTTCAAGGACAATAACCGCTTAGGAAATTAGAAAACTGAATTTAACTTTCTTTACTTAAATGAACATATCTATTCCTCAAATATTGTTAAACCAGCTTTATTATTCTGTTGACTCCCTCATTAATAAATTACATACAGTTTTGAAATGTGCAGACTTTATAATTGCATACGAATCATGTTTTAAACTTTTAAGAAAATAATTTAACATAGAGACAGTCTTTCTCTGTCTCTCATTGCCAACCATCAGCCTGCAGCAGAAATCCAGCCAAGGAAAAGGAGAAGATCTAGGATAATTCAGTTCCAAAGTGTTCATTGCTACATGTGACTGTCCTTCTAATTTCTGAACTGCTAATTTAACGAGCAACAGAAAGTGACTTTAAAAGTTTTAGTTACCTGAAAGTAATCATAAATGTCATGCATCTGTCAAACTTATCTTTCTAGAGATGGAGGAATGCTTCCTTAAATGTATTATTTTTTTAACTAAAGGAACAAGAGAAGATTTAACAAAACAATGTTACTTTTGATTTGAAAAATCTCATTAGTTCTATTTGTTCTACTTACATTTAACTCCTTATCTCCTAAAGAATGATAGTTTACATGATTTACTGAGAAAAAACCAGAATAGACATTTCTTTGTTTTTCTCTCTACCCTGATGTTTCATCTTAGTGAAAAAAAAAAAGTTTTTGATGTAATTGTTATACCTTTCTATCAAATACAGTATATTTAAATTCACAAGCACTATACAAGTTAGAAGATAGATTGAATTGGGTATTCATAAAATATCAAAAGCAAGTTCCAAAAGTAATAATGTATATTGGGACAATTTCTTTTGAATTCTACTTCATCCAAGTGATACCAATAATGCATATTTCTTGAGCAATTATAAAAGCAAATGGTATTTTATTATGTATTTCAGCATATCAACAAGTAAGATGATAACCAAAGTTGATATAACCTATAAAACCAGGCACAGGTTATGCTATGGAAGTTGTTAACTTTTTAACGCCCCAAACACAAAAAGTCAACTAAAATAAAATGCAGAACTACAAAAAAATGAAACTTGATAAGATACCCTTTCATTAAACATAATCTTTGAATATTATAGAAAAAAAGGACATTTAATTTAATAAAAGCCATAACACATAGGTACCTTATGATATACGTGATTTATAGTTCACAAACGAGGAAGTGTAATCCTTGGAATCAAGTCAGAAATTTGTAATCAGAAGATTAATATAGAGATTCAAGTTCTATAGCTGTGGAATTTGGGAGGTAAAAATTACTTCAATTATGTTAGCCTCCATCATAATACCTATTGCAATGTTTTTTGAGTATGTGAAGTCCTTTATGTGCTAAATACTGTACTCATGTCAATAATTATTAAAGTTTCTGTTTTATACATATTTTTCATTCTTAGAGAATGAGTGTTAGAGTAATATGGAGCATTTTTTCTGGAGAATGTAACTGATTATGAGGAGAAGACATAATGTACCATCTTTGAAAGCTCCAATCTGATTAACTGAGACTTTGAACTGCAGAAATGAAGAACATGGAGAACTGTAAATGGAGGGCTCTCTGCTGCTGCTTCTGTATACAGCTTCTGCTCCTTTCTGACCAGTGAAATGAGAACACAAAGAACACAGATCACGCCCAAGACAAGAAAGAGCGAAGTGCAGCAGCTTTTATCAACCATGAGCATTGGCTCCTAGATAGCAGCACTCCCAACAACACACTCTCTGTGTCCAAAGCAGGCAAGTGCTCAGAATTCTGGACCTCAGGGAAAGCCCTTCTTTCCTCCTTCTTTATTTTCCTGAACCTACTGAAAGCCGATGACAGAAGAAGCAGATGTTTAGGGATTGAAGTTCCATCATTCCACAGGACCGACATTGCTGAGGTGACAGAGTAGCCTTGGCTAATATTTAGCTTGAAATGGCTCATGAGAACAAATAGATAACATCTTACTTTTTCAAACTGCGGCTTCTTTGAGTTAAGTAGAGCACAGAAAATAAAAGGAGAAAGAAGCTAAAAATCAGAAAGAGACAAACGAGGAACACAGTTTCCAAAGATTTTAAGAAAATATCTTGTTTTTTTGAGATACATTTTAGAAAAATATGATTTGAATTCAAATATTTCATTGCATAAGAAGATATTCTGTAGCTTGTTAAGTAAAAACTGAACAGCATAAAAGAACAAAAACCAACATATGTAATCCTATAAGCAGCAAACATTAATTTTTGAACATTAAGTAACTCACAGGGTTAAATTAGTTTCTCCAGACCTTTCCTGTACAGTCTTGAGAAATATAATATCCTGAAAGGTAAACCCAAAATAATATATCAGATCATAAGCACGTTGAAGATTTATAACTGCTGTTTATACTTTTGGATAACAGTGAATGTGCCACTTACTCAAATGTGTGTTATGCGGTGTTCAAGGTGCCAGCTCTATGCTATGGAGCAAGTTTTTCAGCTTTGGAGGATGACTATGCAAATTATTTAAAAAGCAGCTAATCAACATTTTTTAAAATGTCCACATAGTATCTAGCAGTTTCTATATTTTTGACATAAAACAAAGTAATGTGAAAGTGATAAATTCCAACCTGTAATGTCTGTACTAGTAAAGTTGCCAGTGATCAGATTCCATCTAAATATATGTATATGGATTTCTGTTACAATTATACTTACCCAGGTGACATCAATTATATTCAGAATTGAAGATCATTTCTTCACACCCCTACAAAAAATAACCCAGAATAAATTTTGTTTTTAACAAACCCTCATGTGTATTAACGATGTCTCAGAACAGCACTAGGATTTTAGCCATTTAACAAGACAGCTTCCAGATCCTGACTTGAATGTGTCCCCCGAATTCAACTGAGAAAACAAAGGTTTTTACGGCACAGCAAGATTCATGTAGGATTTTATTTTTCACAATCTTGATGATCAATATTTATTAAAAAGATACATTTGACCCAACATTGTTCATGCTAATATCCATAAACCTAAAGCAAATACAGTTGTTGTTGTTTTTTTTCCAAATAATGACACTTTGTATTTATAACAGCATCTTCTTTTGTTCTTGTGTAGGGAGGAAATTTAGGATAAAACTTTCTGAAGACATTCATAATAAAAATAGCTACAGAATATGGAAATTGAGACTCCACTTTGCAGGCAGTTAAAGCATCTATAAAACATAACAAGGTAGCAAGAGCAATGAGCTGGGTCAGAATGCCAGCACTGCCAGCGAAGAGTGGCCTAACGTGCTGTGTGTCACTTGATGCTTGGAACCTCTGTTTAGCAACCCAGAAATAGAATTTGGATGTTTGTTCCATTCAAATCTCATGTTGAAAGATGATCTTCAATGTTGGAGGTGCTGCCTAGTGGCAGGTGTTTGGTTTCATGGGGGTAAATCCCTCAAGAATGAATTGGTGTCATTCCCTTGCTCATGAGTGAATTCTCACTCAGTGAGTTCACATGAGAGCTCATTGTTTATAAGAGCCTGACAAATCTTCTACTCTTTCCCTGGCCATAGGGTATGTCTTCTCTCCCTTCTCCACCTGCCATGATTGTACGCTTTCTGAGGCCTCACTGGAAGCAGAAACTGGCACCACACCTCTTGGATAGTCTACAGAACCATGAGGCAAAATAAACCTCTGTTCTTTATAAATTACTCAGCATCTGCTATGCCATTACAGCAATGCAAAGTGCACTAACACAGTTGGAATCTGAGGTCGTTAAAAGAGGTAACTACAAAAGTCTTTGTAGTTCTAAAATCTTATATGGAGGTATGTTAAGTTATAAGTTGCAAAGTAGCAACAACCCCACTTTGTCCAAAAATCAAAACCTTTCCAATTGATGATTCCTCTCTCAGTAACTCACCTTCAAAAATAGGAAGGTTGCACATCTAAAAACAAAAAAATCAAACCTATAAGTTTTAATTACATCTAAATTTATAATATATGCATAAGAACAGTTTTAAAATCACATTAAAACTACATAGTAATTTGACATATGTGCGTATATAATTTGTTATTTACGTGTATATACATTATGTATAACTATCCCATGTTATTGGTACATTTGTTCATTTCTCCTAGATGTGAACCTAAAGTCAGACGTTAAAATTGAATGTATGTTTATCTAATGAATAATAGATGGCTGCTAGGCATATATTTCATGTTGCAGAATATAGTATCCAATGTAGTGATCCACAACTATTTCAAAAATATTTTCTATTCAGACATGATACAAATACCTCCTCTTGTTCACAGGACCTACCATCTTATTATGAGTTGTAAACTTGCAATATTTAATGTCTAGGCTGCTTGCATTTAAATAGAAGGCACAATCAGAATAACTAAGTGCATCAACCATATTAATTTGCAATGCTGGTAGGTACTGTAAACTCAGAGGAGACTAATCAATTCACCACGGAAATAATGTTGATCTCTTAGCCTTATATCATTTTCACCCTGGAATTATTCCACTGCCATCAATCAGAAGGAGAAATACAGCATATGAGGCAGCAGAAACCATCAGCCATTCATAAATAGAAGCAATCTCTGCATATGGTTTTCTAGAAATAATATACTAAGGTCCTGAACAATACGAGTCACTCTAATCAAATGCAGTAGCTCAGTGAGTTACCACACAATGTACTTCCCAGTTCAGCAAGTGGAATAAAAGTTTTTATCTTGGTCTCTCATTCTCTCTCTCGGAAAAAGAAAGGTTACCTGTGATACTCTGTAAGTTACTACAAGAGAGACTATTCCATTTGCCCATGAAATGGAATTGGAGGCTTACTTGGTTGCTACGTCATTCTCCCCTCCTCTGCTGAGACCATCAGTGAACTGAAGCATCCGTTTTTCCATTTATGCAAATACTGTGCTCAGTGACTATGGGGCAAGTGTCCTGCTGCAGGGAGTCGAGAGCGTTGGGAAATGATGGAATCCACTGCAGTAATGTAACATGAGGGGTTCACAGCCTTCCCATGAAAAGCAGGAGAGGAACCAGCCTCATCTAATCCTTTTTAATTCCATTCCGTTTGAGGATTTCTCTGAATAATGGGTTTCAGGGTACCCTACCACATTTTCCTCAATATGCAGCATCTTTAGCAGGAATCCAGAGATGTTTATCCTTCAAAAAGTACATATAGACTTTGACAGAGTTGAGTTGAGCTTTAAGAAAACAAAGACAATATTCCAAAACAAATTTAATGATTAGTAAATAGCATCTGTGATATGGACTGTTTATTGAAAAGGGAAAAAAAACAAAAAACAAAAAAAAATGAAAAGTGATGAAGGCACATTTCTCAGCACTTGACTTATTTTTAAAAGATGAAGGTGGAGACCAGATAATTTGGTATTTCTACTTAACTGTGTTATAAAGAAGACATAAAAGTGGTTGGGGTCAGGTGTGGTGGCTCATGCCTGCAATCCCAGCACTTTGGGAGGCCGAGGTGAGTGGATCACCTGAAGTCAGGAGTTCAAGACCAGCCTGACCAACATGGTGAAACTTCATCTCTACTAAAAATACAAAGAAAAAAAAAATTAGCTGGGCATGGTGACAGGTGCCTGTAATCCCAGCTACTCAGGAGGTTGAGACAGGAGAATCGCTTGAACCCAGGAAGCAGAGGTTGCAGTGAGTCAAGATCGTGCCATTGCACTCTAGCTGGGTGACAAGAGCAAAACTCTGTCTCAAAAAAAAAAAAAAAAAGAAAGGTATTGGATGTTGCTGTAGGCAGCACAAAATTCAAGACTCAGTTTACCTTGAATTATTTAGGACTATGCTGAGTAATCTATATATTGAAGGTTTAGAACAGTGTGATAAAGCATTTGATTCGATTTTGACTAATTCAACTATTCACTTATTTTCAATTTACTCATTTCAGTTAATATAAACATGACAGGAAGGAGGGGGTAGGAGAAGGAGAGGGAGGGAGTGGTGTAAGAGAGAGAGAGAGAGAGGGAAAATAAATCTTGAATCTTGATATAACATGGATTTTTCTATTTAGGGCCTCAGTGAACCAGAAACTGGAAAGCTGTGCTCTTTTTAAATTTATGGTTTATAAAAGATTTGGGGTGCCTGGAGCCTACAAAATGCATGGCTACATGAAGAAATATCACTTAATATATCTGAGAAGGAGACACAGGAAGACTCTTCCTTCATCAAAATTATAGTAATTATCCAATCTATTAATGAAAGAGCTGCCTAAAGCAGAGAGAGAATGCAATCAATCTACTTTGGTTTAAGATTCAGGCTTTCTCTATCGTTTTCTTTTTCTTGTGCCAGTTGTTTCTTGTCATCACTAATGAGTGCTATTGGTACAATGGTAAGAATTAGGGTTGAGGTTAGGGTTTGAGTTCAGGATCAGAATAGTGGTAAGAAACTTACCTTAAACTTATATTGATTTCAATATTTACAAGTGCCTATGGGGCATTTTCATGTGGGTAGCCTTCTACTACCTCAGCATTCTCAAAGTCTAACCCATGATCTTCCTAAAACACAGACCCTTCTTCCAACTTTACGTAAGAATTTCACCATTACCTTGTCTTCCAACTTATAAATACCTATTGTCTTATCTCCCTCCAAAATGTATGTCTCTAAATCCTGTCAGTAGTTTGAAAATTTCCTAGTCATATCCATACCATCAATGTTATTTTTGAGACAAAAATCTCACTCTGTCACCCAGGCTGGAGTGCAGTGATGCGATCAGGGCTCACTGCAGCCTCTACCTCTGGGGCTTAAGTGATTCTCCCACCTCAGCTTCCTGAGTAGCTGGGACCACAGTTGTGTGCCACTACGCCCAGCTAATTTTTGTTTATTTTTTGTAGAGACAAGGTCTCGCTGTGTTGCCCAGGCTGGCCTTGAACTCCTGGGCTCAAGTGATTCTCCCACCTCAGCCTCCCAAAGTGCTAGAATGACAGGTATTAGCCCAGGCTCTTTCTAATATTTAAGGCCTTTCTCAGCTCATCCCCAGGACAACTAAGTACAGACTTGCACTATCACAGCATGCATTGTGTCAACAGCTGCTAAATAATCTTTGCTGTTCTCATCCAATTTATTCTACATATGGCTAGTAAGCAAAAGGTCTCATTTATATCACATTTTTGTTCATAAGCCCACACCTCCTCCCTGCTGTTTTTGAACCAAAGTTAAATCTCACTTGGTTTTGAAGCTCTTTACAATCTGCATCTCTCCTTCCTATCAAAAATACAAGTGCTCTCCACATCCTTGTCATCTGAATGCATTCTAGGCTCGAGAAAAACAATCTAATCATAGCAAAACCACATACCTATGCACCATCAAATGTTACACCACCTAGTACACCCAACTCATTCACCTAGCTTCTGCTTAAGTCACCTTGTGTCTGTTGTTTTCTTAGATTATCATTACTTCTTGGAGTCTCTCTCTTTAACTAGGATTCAACTGTAATTACAGTCTAAACCTGTCCACTTAGCACTTAATAAACTAAATTCTTACTATAACTGTTGCCTGTATGTTGATATCCATCCACACAGTAGCCAGTTCAATATGTAGAAGCCACTAAATCTATGCTTAAATCATTAATCTATTAATACCAAAAGTGCTCTAATATATACTAAAGTTGAGGCCTGAAATACAGGTAGAAATGAAGATTTATGAGTGTTTACAAAATTGAAATTCTTTTGAAAGTGAATCAAATAACACTTTCATTTTTCCAATTATATTTTGGCTAAGTACCTAGTATGTGTAAGAAACATACTGAGTCAATGGACACACACTGATTAAACCATCACAATGTCTCCTATTCAATCCTCACAACAACCATGCTAGGTAGGTAATTGACTAGCTACATTTGAGAGCAAAGAAAATAACTTCAAGAAAAGCTATCTGACTTGCCCAAGACTGTCCACTGGGAGAGGATAGGACCAAGATGCATCTCAAGGTTTGTCTGACTCTAAGTATGGTGTTATTTTTTCTGCCTAATTAGATAGGATTTAGAAATATAGAAGAGAATAGACTTTTAAAATGGAGAATATATATAAAAATTGGAGAATGAAACACTAGCCTCTGTTATCCTTTTCATGTATGAAAGGAAACCCGTCATGATCTTTTTCAAGCACAAAGACTTTCACCTTGTCACCGACCACTCCAGGATTTATGCCCAGACAAAAGAAAGTGTGGTTCCCAGCTGCCAGCTGATGACCACTTCTGCAGAAGAACAGCAGAAGCTGCTCGGATAAATGACATCTCTGCTATTTCCAAAAATTACAAATATGTGGGCAATTTTTTCTTTCTTACTGAGAATTTCTTACCATTTTTAAAGAGGAAGTTCACATACGGATTAAGGGTCCCCGATTTCTAACATTCTACATGATCTACCCTATATTCAGGCTGGTTCTAGGAGGTGAAGAGAATGCCACAGAGATGCTAGGGAACTAGGTACATGAAGATTAGGAGGGGGAGGTTTTGGAGAGAAGAAGTGGCTTTTTAATCCCAGGCTGAACACTCTGGAAATTGTTTGATAGGCAACCACGAAATATCCAATATATTCTGCAGGATGGTAACATTATCCTAAAGAGATGCCACAATTCTCCAGGTAGCCATGAATAAAAAATAAATAGTCTATTCTTGTTGCAACCCAATATTATAGTTGAACAGCAAATTAGATCAAAATTTTACATTTAAAAAACATCATATTTAATACTATCTATTTGACATAGGGCAGGACAGATAAATAAGATGCTGATGTTCACATTTCCACATCTTAAACATGCACACACTCAAACATACATACGGAAAGAATGACAAACTCTATCCCTAACCTTTTAGGAAGGAAAATGTGGAAAATGTATGAAATAAGATGCACAAAAATATATGTAAAACAAATTTATAAGCAGTGAGACTCCACAGAAGGGTATTTTGTACTCCGTTTTTATTATAGGCCAAATGGAAAGAAACAGTACTGAAAAGTAAAAAAAAAAAAAAAAAAAATATTTCAAATATTTAGAAATACTGTGATTCACTATCCTTGACATTCAAAGATGTTCATAATAGCTTTATTCTCACAACCAGAGGCGTCTTCCTTATATCCAGATTCTCTAATGCTACAGTTTTTATCCACTTTCCTATTTTCCCACTTCCAACAAGTTGCAAATGGTTATCATATTCAATATAATAAGCTATCTCATTTTTGAATCACTTTATTAATAACTTTATACTTTATAGTCTCAATTATTCTAGTCTCTTTAGTCTTTTCTCATAATACAATATTCTATGGTCTTTATAATTTGCCTAATCAAAAATTAGGTTTAGAAAAAAAAAACCCTTTTTGGTTTCCTGGTCACTATTAAAAAAAAACATAGCGGGCCGGGCGCAGTGGCTCACGCCTGTAATCCCAGCACTTCGGGAGGTCGAGACGGGTGGATCACGAGGTCAGGCGATCGAGACCATCCTGGCTAACACGGTGAAACCCTGTCTCTATTAAAAAGACAAAAAATTAGCCAGTCGTGGTGGCGGGCGCCTGTAGTCCCAGCTACTGGGGAGTCTGAGGCAGGAGAATGGCGTGAACCCGGGAGGCGGAGCTTGCAGTGAGACCCTGCGCCACCGCACTCCAGCCTGGGCGACAGAGCAAGCCTCCCTGTCAAAAAAAAAAAAAAAAAAAAAAAAAAAAAAAAAAAAAGTAGAGAAAGTTGGAAATCTTGCTAACACATGCACATATTGATTAAATGCAGATGAAACCTATGGTATTTATTCTGATTAATCATGAATAGAAATAATATATTACATAGTGACTTTATACAACCACCAACATTTTAATATTCTGTGTGGGGTTTTTAAGGATTTCAGTGATGAAGGGAAGACAGCAACACTAAGAGGACAAAGAGCACTCAGCTGAATCTAGAGTGTTCTGCTGAAGTTGCATGCATTGTCAGAGCAACACCTTCACTCATAGAATGCAGCACAGAATCTGTAACGAGCTTCATCTACTTTTCAACCAACTTTTTAATTTGTCTGTGCCTAAAGGATAATGTGTCTCATTCTTTTTTAGGTTTTGCTCTGTGTTATTCTTCTCTCTACTTCCAAATTCTGCCGTTAGCTTTAAAACTTATTTTCCTACAAATGTGCCCATCACTTTGTCCTAAATTTCTGTCTTCTGTGTGCACCACATTGCAGTTTAGTTTGGTTGCTTTCCCTTTTAAATGTTGATTACTGCTTCTACAGTTTAAAATAAGAGTGCCACTAATCCCTGTCCAGAGTCAAGGGGTCTGGACTCAGTCAACTGATCTCTCCCAAGGACAAGAGGAAGAATGCTCCACTTATCACTAAGAAGCCAGGCCACCACTCCATTTTCCTTTGATTTATTGGTGCCCTTGAACTGACTAAGAAGTAAGCAGATAGGAATTGGGCCAAGTCAAAAAGTCTGTGTAGTGGAGTGCTAATAAAACTGGCCCCAGTTCTCCCCTTCCCTTACACTAGCTCTTAATGTTGCAGCTCTTCCCATCAAGTGGCATCTGTTTCCCCACTTACTGAATCCAGGCTGACCTTCTGAGTTGCTTCAACCAATAGAATGTGACAGAATTGTCAGCATATCAAGTAGGAGTTTGGACCTCAAAACGACTTGTGCACTTCCTCTTTTTCAGTTTCCTGACATTGCCATGAATACAAGCACGGGTTAGCCCACTAGAAGATGAGTGACCACATGGAAAATACCTGATTTATTGAAGCTGAGGCCACTCTAGATCAGCCATCCCTCAGCTGACCTACCAACCCACTGCAAGTGCATGAAGGAGACTAGCAGAAAACCCAAGCCCAGCCAACCTACACAGTCCTGAAAAATAATAAACAATGGTTGTTGTAAATCATCAAGTTTGGGGATGATTTGTTAGGCAGCAGTATTGCAGCAATAGCTAACTAATATAGTATGGATGGGTATCCTTCATCCTGGAAATTCAGGAAGTCAAGTGCCGTATGCTAAGTGAAGTTTTTAATGAACAATAACAAGGGCTCAAACTCTGTAAAGTGTTTGCTTCAGTGTGAAGGCTAGTAATCTGGAGGTTATGTCTCAGTCCTACTAAGCTGTAGGGATCTTGAACAATATACCCCAGAACTTTTCTTCCCAGAGCTCATTCAGCTAGTTTTCCTTGGGTCCCCTTCCTATCTTGGAGCTCCTTGAAAAACAGCTCCCAGGAGTCCAGGGTCCACGTAGTGTAACTCTCCTCCCTAGGACTACTATGTAAAAAATTATTTACCTTTCTTTTCTTAAAGAAGTAGTTCTTTCTTTCTTTTATCTTCTTAGGTCTATTCTTTTCTAGTTTTTCATAGGAGGAGTTGATGGCCCAATAATGCCAGATCCCAAATTATTGGAAACTCAAAAGGGCAGGGAGGTATAATCTCCAGATGTTGGGGCTTTATCTAATACAGCAAGGAAAGGAAAGAAAAGTTTTTGTATTAAAATATTTAATGTTCATATTCTACCACTTGGCCTTCAAAGTTGTCCCGCAGATAATATATCAAATAACTCTAAGATGACATCATAAAAGTCACTCTTCTTAACTTTGCTTGGCATACTCCTGCCTTTAAGATTCGAATATTGCTCATAACATTCCTTCTGGATAACTCTGAAACACACAGTACAAATGTATTTAATTTTCACTGTGATCCTGAGACACTTGGTTTATACCTCTATTGCACTCTTATCTTCTTGGATCATCATTACAAATATCAGTTTATCTATCCCTTGTTAGTTTGTAAACAGGTCAGTATTAATTCATTTGGACATCCTTAGAGTTGAGCATAGAACCTGGAACACACAGGTGCACAAAGGTGCATTTCTGTTCAAGGAATATGTTAATTTGAAAAAGTCTTTAATTTCTGGCAGTGACCCTTGTCAAATTTGTTCATTCTCCAGAAAACCCATTTATTTGATGAGTTTTAATTGTCCCTCTCTTTACCACTCTTGTCTTGTATGATACTGTACTTTTTTCCTCCATAATTTCTAATAACTGTATTTTTTTTTTGTTTTTCCTCTGTACTTTCAATTAGACTTAACATACCTTTCCTTCTCCTTTTGATCATTCCTACTACAATAATTCTTTTTTAAGGACTCTGACAAAGTTAGTCTCACTGAAAGAATTTTATACAGTGTCCTATGAACCTATGGGGACTGAGGAACACACATTTTGGACAAAAATAATATGTTTTCAAAAACACTCGTAAGTGTTATCTTTGTTACAAGACTTCTCAGATTCTTTAGTTAAATTCACATTGTGAATCTTCCAAAGGAGAACATGGTGTGTACACTTTCCCAAATTATGAATAAGATAACTTCTGTTATGCAATATTTTATAAATCTTGCTTCTCAGAATGAATTCTAAGTTTCACTGATCTTAACTGTTTATTTGATTAATTGTCTTAAAGTTACATTCAGAACTCCAATAACAATGTCCTCTTTTTCAAAAATGTATGCCTAGCACATTTCTTTGTGCCTCTGCTGTGTCCTTTCCAGCCTCTGGTAACCATCCTTCTACTCCCTATGTTCATGAGTTCAATTGTTTTGATTTTTAGAACACACAAATAAGTGAGACAATGTGAAGTTTGTATTTCTGTACCTGGCTTTTTTCTTTCCTTCTTTCTTTCTTTTTTTTTTTTTTTTTTTTTTTTTTTTTTTTACGGGGGACAACTCTGTGGCCCAGGCTGGAGTGCAGTGGCATGATCTCGGCTCACTGCAACCTCCGCCTCCTGGGTTCAAGCAATTCTCCTGCCTCAGCCTCCCAAGTAGCTGGGATTACAAGCATGCACCACCATGCACAGGTAATTTTTGTATTTTTAGTAGAAATGGAGTTTCACCGTGTTGGCCAGGCTGGTCTCAAACTCCTGAGCTCAGGTGATCCGCTTGCCTCGGCCTCCCAAAGTAGTGGAATTTCCAGTGTGAGCCACCGTGCCTGGGCCATCCTCTGAGTTTTTTATTTTAATTATTATATTTGTCATATCTGGAAGTTCTATTTGGTTCTTCTACATATCTGCTTGGTATATTGCGAATCTGATAAATTCAGTACTTTGGGGTATAAATCATTTTTTATCTAAATAAGAGAAACTTTGGTTAAACTTATTTACTTTCCCACATCAACAATCATGGATTATTATGTCATGATTATGAGTGGCAAAGTCTTATATTGCCTCAAGAAAACATAACGTTATTGAGTGCTATGGCCTTCTATAGAGGACTTCAATCTTTGGTCATAGCATTAAGAGCTCTTGGTTTCATAGCCTCATGAGCCCTCTTTGAAATAACCTATCTAAATCATTTTTTGTTGTTTCTTATTTATGATGAACTCATATGTATATTTTATTCACGTCAGATCGGTAATGTGCCAACGTTGCAACAAGATTTGAAGGAGGTACATCTCACACAATAGCATACTTATGAACCACAAAAGGATCATGAACCCATATTCATTGGAATTAATTCAAACAATTCTTAGATCCCAAGAGCTTAAAGTGAGAAGGTTTTCCTCCAAAGAGAATTTGTGTTTACACCTACTGAGAGTCAAAGATATTACTAATGTGGGAGTCTCAATTTATTCTCCCTAACCTTGCAGTGGTCTCAAGGCTTAGTATTCTGATACTAGGTCTGATATAGGTTTTTGATTCCCCATGTCCTTATTTTTCTTTCACAAATCAGAATTCAACCTATTGCTTTTTGTTATTCCTCTGCTTCTGGAAAATTCTCTCTTTTTTTTTTTTTTTTTTTTTGAGATGGTCTCTCACTCTGTTGCCCAAACTGTAGTGCAGTGCTGCAATCTTGGCTCACTGCAACCTCTGCCTCCTGGGTTGGAGCAATTCCCCTGCCTCAGCCTCCTGAGTGGCTGGGATTACAGGTGTCACCACCATGCCCGGCTAACTTGTGTATCTTTAATAGAGACGGGGTTTCACCATGTTAGCCAGGCTGGTCTTGAACGCCTGACCTCAGGTGATCCACCCACCTCTGCCTCCCGGAGTGCTGGGATTACAGGCGTGAGCCACTGTGCATGGCTTGTACCTGGCTTATTTCAGTTAGCCTAATGATCTCCGGTTCCATCCCTGTGGTTGCAAATAACAGGATTTCATTCCTTTTTTTCTGGCTGAGGAGCACTCCATTGTATATATGTACCACATTTTCTTTATCCATTTATCTGTTGATGTACGCTAGGTTGTTTCCAAATCTTAGCTATTGAGAATAGTGTTGCAACAAACATGGGAGTGCAGATATCTCTTCAATATACTGATTTCCTTTCTTGTAGATATATACTCACCAGTGGGATTGCTGGATCATGTAGTAGCTCTATCTTTTGTATTTTGAGGAACCACCAAACTGTTCTCCATAGTAGTTGTACTAATTTACATTCCCACAAACAGTGTATGAAGTTTCCCTTTTCTCTACATCTTCACAATCATTTGTTATTGCCTGTCTTTGGATCCCATTTTAACTGGGATGACATGCTATCTCATTGTAGTTCTGATTTGCATTTCTCTGATGATCAGTGATGTTGAGTACCTTTTCATATGCCTGTTTTCCATTTGTGTGTCTTTTTTTTGAGAAATGTCTGTTCAAATTTTTTGCTCATTTTTTTTATTGAATTATTAGATTTTTTCCTAGGTTTTCTAACAACAAATTAGAGTTGTTTGAGTCACTCATACATCCTAGTTATTATTCCCTTTTCAGATAGACAGTTTACAAATATTTACTCCCATTCTGTGTATTGTCTCTTCACTTCGTTGATTGTCTCCTTTGCTATGCAGAAGTTTCTTAACGTGATGTGATCCCATTTGTCCATTTTGGTTTTGGTTGCCTGTGTTTGTGGGTATTGCTCAAGAAATATTTGCCCAGACCAATGTTCTGGAGATATTCTCCAATGTTTTCTTATATCAGTTTCATACTTTGAGGTCTTAGATGTAAGTTTTTAATCCCCTTTGGTTTAATTTTTGTATATGGTGAGAGACAGGGGTCTATTTTCATTCTTCTGCTTATGGATATTCAGTTTTCTCAGCACTATTGATTGAAGAGACTGTCTTTTCCACAGTTTTTATTCCTGGCACCTTTGTGAAAAATAAATTAACTATACATATGTGGATTTGTTTCTGGGTTCCCTATTCTGTTCCATTGGTCTACATGTCTGTTTTTATGTCAATATCATGCTCATTCAATTACAATAGCTCTGTAATATAATTTGAAGTAATGTGATTTCTATAGTTTAGTTATTTTTGCTCAGGATAAATTAGGCTGTTTGGGGTCTTTTGCTGTTCTAGATAAATTTTGGAATTCTTTTTTCTATTTCTTTAAAGAATATTAATGGTATTTTGATATAAATTGAATTGAATCTGTACATTACTTTGGGTAGTATGGACATTTTAACAATATTGATTACTCCAATCCATGAAACACGGAATGCTTTTCCATTTTTCAGTGTCTTGTATTTTTCATTAGTGCTTTGTAGTTTTCATTATAGAAATATTTAACATCTTTGGTTAATTCCTAGGGATTTAATTTTATGTGTGTCTATTGTAAATGGGATTACTTTTTTATGTTTTTCAGATTTTGCACTGCTGGCATATATAAATGCTACTGATATTTGTATATTGATTTTATATCCTGCAGCGTTACTGAATTTATCAGTTCAAACAAACTGTGGAGCCTTTAGATTTTTTCCAAAAGTAGGTTATATTATCTGCAAACAAGGATAATTTAACTTCCTCCATTCCAACTTGGATTCCTTTTATTTCTTCTCTTGTCTGACTTTTCTAGCTAGGACTTTCAGTAGTATGCTGAGTAGCAGTCGTGAAAGTGGACATCTTATCATGTTTCAGATCTTACAGGAAAGGCTTTAGGTTTTCCCGCATTCAGTATGATACTAGCTGTAGGTCTGTTATATATGGCTTTTATTATATTGAGTTATGTTACTTCTATAACAATTTCACAAGCATTTTTATCATGAAGTGATGCTGAATTTTATCAAATGCTTTTTCAGCATCAGTTAAAATGATTATATGACTTCTATCCTTAATTGTGTTGATATAATGTATTACATTGATTGATTTGCATATGTTGAACCATCCTTGCATCCCCGGAATACATCTCACTTGGTCATGTTGAATGATCATTCTAATGTCTTGCTGAATTCAATCTGCTAGGATTTTTTTGAGGATTTTTGCATCAATTTTTATCAGATATATTGGCCTATAGTTTTCCTTTTTTTGATGTGTCTTTGATTTCAGTATCAGGGTAATATGGGCCTCATATAATGAATTTGAAAGTGTTCCCTCCTCCTCTGTTTTTTGTAATAGTTTTAGTAGGATTACTGTTTGCTCTTCCTTAAAGATTTTGTAGAATTCAGCAGTGAACCCACTGGGCTGCAGGCTTTTCTTTACTGGGAGACTTTGATCTCATAATTTGTTATTGGTCTATGCAAGTTTTGGTCTTCTTCCTGGTTCAATCATAGTAGGTTATATGTGTATAGGAATTTGTCTATTCTAGATTTTCCAATTCATTGGCATATGGTTTCTCATAGTAGACTCTAATGTTCCTTTAAATTTGTGCAGTGCCAGTTGTGTCTTGTTTTATTATTACTGATTTTATTTATTTGTATCTTCTCTCTTTTCTTAATTAGTCTGGCTAAAGGTTTGCCAATTTTTTTTAACTTTTCATTCCATTGATTTTTGTGTATTGTTTTCTTCATTTTAATTGCATTTATTTTTGCTTTGATCATTATTATTTCTTTTCTTCTACTAATTTTGGGTTTGGTTTGCTCTTGGTTTTCTAGTTCTTCAAGATGCATCATTCGATTGCTTATTTGGTTTTTCTACTTTTTTGATGTAGGCACTTGTACCTATAAGTTTCCCTCTTAGTACTACTTCTGCTATTTCCCGTAGATTTTGATGTGATGTGTTTCTATTATCATGTGTTTCAAAAAAGTTTTAAATTTTCCTCTTGATTTCTTCATTGATCTACTGATCATTCAGAAGCATATTGCTTAATTTCCATGTATTTTTATATTTTTCAAAATTCCTTTTGTAATTAATTTCTAGTTTTATTCTATCGTGGTCAAAGAAGATAGTTGATATTATTTCAATTTTTTGCAATGATTTCAGACTTGTTTTGTGACCTAACGTATGGTTTGTCCTTGACAATAATCTATGTGTTGAGAAAAAGAAAGTGTATTCTGCAGCCGTTGGATGAAATGTTCTGTAAATATCTACTAGATCCCATTGGCCAATAGTGCAGATTAAGCCTGATGTTTCTTTGTTCATTTTCTGTCTAGAAGATCTGTCCAATCTAAAAGTGGGGTGTTAAAGTCTCCAGCTATTATTGTCTTGGACATATCTCTCACTTTAGCTCTAATTATATTTGCTTTATATATCTAGGTACTCCAGTGTTGGGTGCATATATATTTACTGGGGGCCAATATATGGCTGAATTGACCCCTTTATCATTATACAGTGAACTTCTTTGTCTCATCTTATAGTTTTTGTCTTGAAATCTATTTTGTCTGACATAAGTATAGCTACTTCTGCTCTTTTGTGGTTTCCTTTGGCACGAATTATCTTTTTCCATCTCTCCATTTTCAGTCTATGTGTGTTTCTATAGGTGAAGTGTGTTTCTTATAAATACAGATCAATGTGTCTTGTTTATTCATCCATTCAGCTACTCTAATTTTTGATTGGAGAGTTTCACCCCCTTATATTCAATGTTATTATTGCTAAATGAGGACTTGAGGACTTAATCCTGCCATTTTGTTATTTATTTATTTATTTATTTATTTATTTATTTATTTAATTTATTTGATGGAGTCTCGCTCTGTCGCCCAGGCTGCAGTGCAGTGGTGCGAGCTCAGCTCACTGCAAACTCTGTCTCCCAGGTTCACGCCATTCTCCTGCCTCAGCCTCCCGAGTAGCTGGGATCAGCCTCCCAAGTAGCTGGGACTACAGGCGCCCACCACCATGCCTGGCTAATTTGTTGTAGTTTTAGTAGAGGCAGGGTGTTACTGTGTTAGCCAGGATGGTCTCAATCTCCTGACCTCGTGATCCACCTGCCTCGGCCTCCCAAAGTGCTGGGATTACAGGCCTGAGCCACCATGACAGGCCTTGTTATTTGCTTTCTGATTGTGGTCTGTTCCTTCCTTCTTTCCTTCATGTCTTCCTTTAGTGAAGGTAATTTTCTCCGGTGATATGATTTAGTTTCTTGCTTTTAATTTTTTGTGTATTTGTTGCATGTTTCTTGAGGCTACCATGAGACTTGAAAATACTATCTTATAACCCATTATTTCAACCAGATAACTACTTAACAGTTTACATAAACAATCAAATAAATAAGCAAAAAGAAAATTAATAAAAACTCTATGCCTTAACTTTATTTCCCCACTTTTTAACTTTGTGTTGTTTCTATTTAAATCTCATTGTACTGTCAACGTCTTGACAGTTGTTATTTTTTATTGGTTCATTGGCTAGTGTTTTCATTTGGAATAAAAGTAGTTTACACATCACAATTACAGAGTTAAAATTTTCTGTTTTTTTTTCTGTGTACTGTTACCAGTGAGTTTTATACCTTCAGGTGATCACTTCCTTCTCATTAAAGTCCTTTTCTTTCTGATGGAAGTACTCCCTTTAGCATTACTTGTAGTACAGGTCTAGTGTTGATTAAATACCTCAGCTTTTGTTTTTCTGGGAAAGTCTTTATTTCTTCAAATATGTCACGCCACTGTCTCATGGCCCATAAGGTTTCCGCGAGGAAGTCGGCTGCTCCATTGTGTGTTATTTGTTTCTTTTCTCTTAGTGCTTTAGGATCCTTTCTTTATCTTTGACCTTTGGGAGTTTCATTATAAAATGCCTTGAGGTAGTCTTCTTTGGGTTAAATCTACTTTGTGTTCTATACTTTTGTATTTGAATATAGTTATCTTTCTCTAAGTTGGGGAGGCTTTCTATTTTTATCGCTTTGAATAAATTTTCCATCCCTATTGCTTTCTCTACCTCCTCTTTAAGGACAATAACTGTTAGATTTGCCCTTTGAGGCTATTTTCTAGATCCTGTATGTGTGCATCATTTTTTAAAAAATAATTTCTTCCCTTTTCTCCCTCTGACTGTGAATTTTCAAATAGCCTGGCTTCAAACTCACCAATTATTTCTTCTGCTTGATTAATTCTGCTGTTAAAAGACTCTGATGCATTCGTCAGTATGCCAATTACATTTTTCAGCCCCCGAATTTCTGATTGATTCTTTTTAATTATTTTAATCTCTTCATTAAATTTATCTGATAGAATTCTGAATTCCTTCTCTTTGTTATCTTGAATTTCTTTGAGCTTTCTCAGCACAGGTACTTTGATTTCTCCATCTGAAAAGTCACATACTTTCTGTTTTTTTTTTCTTCCTCCAAGATTGGTCCCTGGTGCCTTATTTAGTTCATCTGGTGAAGTCACGTTTTCCTGGATGGCGTTGATGCTAGTAGATGTTGGTGTCTGGGCACAGAAGAGTTAGGCATTAATTGTAGTCTTCACTGCTTGAGCTTGTTTGTACCAATTCTTCTTGGGAAGACTTCCCAGATAATTAAAAGAATTTGGGTGTTGTGATCTAAGCTGTATCTACTTTAGGAGGCACACTTAGCCCAGTAATGCCGTGGTTCTTGCAGACTCAAAGAGGTACTGCCTTGATGGTCTTGGACAAAATCTGAGAAAATTGTGTAGATTACCAGGCAGAGACTCATTCTCTTCCCTTACTTTCTCTCAAACCAGCAAAATCTCTCACTGTTGTGACCTAAACGGGGGATGGGTGGATTGACAGGGGTGGGTTACCCCTTTTGTTAGAAAAAGAGGGGGTGACCCCTTTTGTTGCCACCACTATGACTGTGCAGGGTCAGACCTGAAGCCAACACAGCACTGGGTGTTGCCCAATGCCTGTTATAACCACTCCCTGGCTACTCCCTTTGTTTACTCAAGGCTCTGAGGACATAGAATCAGCAGGTAGCAAAGCCAGTCAGGTCTGTGTCTTTCTCTTTAAGGTGGTGAGTGCCCCCAGGCCCCAGGTGGGTCCAGAGGTGCCATCTGGGAGTTAGGGACAATGGTTCAAAATCTTAGAAATCTGCCTGGTGTTTTATTTTACTGAGACTGAGCTGGCATACATACCACAAAACAGTCCTTTCCAGTCTTCCCTCCCCTCACCCCATAGCCTGCACCACCACAGGTAATGAAGAGTACTGCCAGACTACCACCAACATTCCCATAAGGCCCAAGGGCTCTTCAGTCAGCTTGTGGTGAATTCTTCCTGGCTTGGGACTCACCCTGCAGGGGAGTGGGCTCTCTTCTGGCCCAGGGCAGGTCCAGAGATGCTATCTAAGAGTCTAGTCCTGGATTAGGGGACACTAAGAGTCCACTTGGTGCTATACTTCTCTGTGGCCACCACAGAGGTGGTTCCTGAAGCCAGCAGAGGCTCACTCAAGGCCCTTGACGTCATACCTGGGTATCACTGTTTGTTATTCAGGGTCCAAAGGCTCTTCAGTTAACAGGTGATAAATGCTGCCAGGACTGGGTCCTTTTCTTTGAGGCAGTGGGTTCCTTTCTGCCTCGAGTGTATCTAGAAATGTCATCCAGAAGCTAGGGCCTGGAACAGGGGCCTCATGACTCTGACTGATGCCCTATCCTGCTGTGGCCATGTTGGTATCCACGATGTAAGACGAAGTTTTCCCAATCTTTCTTCTCCTCTCCTCAAGTGAAAAGAAGGGGCCTCTTTGGGAGCTGCATGCTATACAGCCTGTGGTTAGAGGAAGGGTGATGCCAGCACTCTCTTAGCTACCCCAGTCCAGCTAGTGCCTCAGCAGGTCACATGCTCTATCCTAGTCCACTGTCTCTGGGCCCAGTTCAGCCCTAGGACTTGCCTATGAGTTGCAGTCTTTATGGCTTATGCTGACTTTCAAAGTTATTTGGAGCACAGATCACTGTAGCCCATGGC
Source organism: Mandrillus leucophaeus (assembly GCF_000951045.1). Classification (NCBI taxonomy): domain Eukaryota; kingdom Metazoa; phylum Chordata; class Mammalia; order Primates; family Cercopithecidae; genus Mandrillus; species Mandrillus leucophaeus. The sequence continues at coordinate 494,858 of NW_012110597.1, read as the reverse complement.
GACAAGGTTTGTGGAAACTAAAGTTCAGCACCTGGCACTGGTGATTCCCCTCTGGCTAGAGCTGGTTTAAATGCTCTCTCCGTGGGCAGGCATCAGCTGAGTTAGGTCTGGTTTTCCTTTCTGACCTAATAGGATAGCACTGAGTTCAATGCCTCACAATTGCTGTGTTCTACCTCCCCGAGAGCCCAGAGATGCTCTCTGAAACCTGCCACCCTTGCCAGGGGGTGGTAGGGGTGAGGTCAGCAATTCAAGACTGTTTTATCTACCTCTTCAGTGCCTCCTTCAGAGATCAGAATTAAAATCAAGTACTATGAGGACTCACCTGACTTTTGGTTCTAATGAAGGTGTTTTTTCTCTGTAGATAGTCGTTAAATTGGTGTCCTTGTGGGAGTGTGGGGAGAAAACTGGTGAAGCTTTCTATTCTGCCATCTTGCTCTGCTTCCCAAAAAATTGGAGTTTTTTGAAATATAAGATTAACTGCCACTAAGATTATTTAAACTTTTAACAAATTATTTTTCCTATCATCCTTTATTGTATCTCTTTGTCTAAATAAAATACCTTTTTCTCCCCCATTGGTGCATGCCAATATAGAGTTAGAACATCTGTCATCAGACATTTTAGTCCTACTAAAATACGATTTTAATTTTACTAGTAATGAATGTGGTATTTATGGTACAATATACATTGTCAGAATCCACAGAGACTGACAGTAGCTATTTCTGAAGACTCTTACTAATTTTCAAGAAACTCATCACAAATGTGTAGAAAGAGTGCAAATAATGTGTTGCCCTCTTTAATACAGAAATGACCTCTATATACCCAAGGGTCCCAGTTCTTCAAATAAACTTCTCTCCATGCTTGAGAGCTGGGCATTTTATCAAGTTAACTAAGAAATTGATTTAATCTAATCTGATTTAAATTGACCTGAATTATTATTTTTAAGTGTTTGAAATATAATTTTGTTTCTTTTTTTCTTCAGAAAAAGAGTGACACTTCACAGTTCCTGTGCATTTTTAAGCAATTAGTTTTACATGACACCTATATTTCTGAACACCCTATCAAAAAATCTGTATAGTCTAATAACTAAGTCATAATTGGTTATTTTACAGTGCATAATTTCATAATATGTTTTAATTTTTTTCAAATAGATTGATTTGCCATTAGATTCCATTTACATGACCTTTCATACAGTTAATATTGATCCTGGTGTTACTTGTTGGCGTCAGTACCTGCCATTAACTGTCTACATTTTTGTCTCATACCAATAATGCATAAACTACTTTGGATTATTTAATAGACTTCAATGATTTTTGAGCTTTGACTTCATCTTGCTTTTATTATAGAAAAATATTTTCTTCCTGCTATAATATCCTTATTTTATTTTATTTTTTTATTTGTTTCATAGTTGTTTTTAAGTCATGTCTCTGTATGTGTTTTAATCTACTTAAAAATTCTTAAAAGTTACCTCCTACAGCCTCAATACCTTCAGGGACAAGTATACTTCACCAAACCATTTATTTAAAGTGTAAAGTAGCCAGTAGCAGCAGTTAACAAAAGAACTAAATGAACAGCCTCACACTGCCACCAAGTTCAGAAACCAGACCAGTGAGAAGCCAGGAGAGACCATGGAGTCAGGGATATCTAAGCAAGGCAATAGTCTTCGCTCACATGGTTGGGCAAGGAGAAGTTTTACCATGACATGAAAATAACACCTTAATATCTAGTCTCTTGTCCCTGAAAATTCTCTTTCAGAGGCTTTGGCATCCCAAAAATTTGTGGTGAGATATTTTTTTCTATCTCTCTCTCTCTTTTTTTTTTTAGACAAGTTCCCTGTCACCCAGGCTGGAATGCAGTGGCACGATCATAGTAAACTAGCCTCATTGTCTGGAGTGACACCTGAAGTTCGTTGTCTCATGGCCATGAGGATCAAGGACATGGACACACAAAGAGTGAGGTTAAGAGAAGAAGTTTAATAAATGAACGAGAGAGAATATCTCTCTGGTACAGAGAGGGGTCCTGGAAAAACAATTGCCCATCTACTGTGAAATGCAGGGGGCTTTATAGATGAGCTGGTGGGAAGGCAGTGTCTGATCTACACAGGTCATGAAAAACTGGTTAGAAACAGGTGTGTCATTTGCATAGGGTGAGAATTTCTGGCAGCCACCACCCCAGTCTTTTATTATGCAGGCGGGTTTTCAGCATGAGCTGCACTATGTTGCCCATTTCTTTCTTACTGTACATGTGCTAATGAAAAAGGGAAGATGGAGCTTCCATGGTAGACATGCCAGGCCTCCAGGTAATGCTTTTCTATTGGTCCAGCTGCCAACATTCCCCCATGCAAGATTCTAGCTTCCTGATCTATGTTTGCAGCTCAATCTTTCAAGATGATTTTGTTAGAAAAAAAATAATTTGGGGCGTTGCTGTTTGTTAGAAGGGAAGTTCTGCTAAGAAATCTTTTGCCCTTGTTATCTGCCTTACTAATTTGTTTCTATCTCCTGTATCAATAGCTCACTGGAGCCTCGAATTACTGGGCTTAAGCAATCCTCTCACCTCAGCCTCCCAAGTAGCTGGGATTACAGGCATGCACCACCACATCCAGCTAATTTTTGAAATTTCTTGCTATGTTGCCTAGGCCTATCTCAAACCCCTGACCTCAAGCAATCTTCCTGCCTCAGCCTCCCAAAACACTGAAACTTTAGGCATTAGTCACAATGTTCAGCCTGTGAAGAGATATTAATAAAGGAAAAGATTCATTAATCCAGAAAAATCTGTAGGCCACTCAGATGAGTCATTCTGAACTACACAGAATTTAAATTTAAATTTAACAAGGTCTTGTTGGTCTCTCAGTAACAAAAGTGAAGTCATTTTTCATTTCTGGGGGAGAAAAATGATTTTTATCTACATAAGTAGACTAATTTCATCAAAAGAGTTGAGGGCCTAAAACTATTCTTACAAAACTCAATTAAAAAACAAACAAACAAACAAACAAAACCCACTGATTTTGAATCTGAGGCTGTCTTTTTGTAAAGGTTTGTCAGGTGAGGGGCAAAAGAGGTTGTCTAAGATACAAAATACAAAGTGCAAAGAAAAATAAGGAAGGCTTCTATAAAGCAACTGAGAACAGAAAAGACAGACTGGGACCATTTTAGCATAACCACCCTTAGTAATGCTAAGAAAAACTGGCATTAAAACCAGCAGTGAAATGTAGGATTGTCTTGGAGACAACAGACTTTGAGGTTATACTCCTAAAGGGAGGTTCCCTCAAAATACTTTCTCCAAATGAGAGGATTAGGCGCTCTCTCGAGAACAAGAAGGGGATTGTAGAGGGGAAGAACACAAACTGATAGCACAGAATTTGTTCTAAAGGAAGAAAGAAGACAAGATCAGCACTCTTTGAGAAGACATTGGGGGGCAGTGGATGGGATGAAGGAGACCTGACCCTTGACCAATCCCAGGTGTACTTCGGATATATATTTGTTATTAAATTAAGGAGAGCTTCACTGCATATTGATTGGCTAAAAGTAAGACAGACTTTTTAGATAATTAACTAGTCCTTTCTTTTTAATCCTGAGCACTTGATAAGGACATTATTTGACCTCAGATTCATTATGAGAAACTAAACCAGTGAAGAGTTTAGAATGCTAAACTTGCTTTGCACACTCCCTTGTCCCTTGGTTTCCCTGATCCCTCAGAGATCATTGCAGTTATCTGACCTAGTCTTGTCTTTTCCCTTACTCAGAATCACATGCTGACACCAGTCACACGTCCATACATTTGGGTTGCTTGGTGTGTGTGTGTGTGCATGTGTATATGCTTCCTATGACACAGGTGGGATGCTGAGATGGCTGCAAGGTCCAAATAGTCTTAATTATACAGTTGAAAATTGATGCTGGTTACCAGGTGAGAGCTCAATTGGGTCTGTCAGCCAGAGCACCCAGTTCTTTTCTATGTAGAGCCATCCAATACAACTATTATGGTTTCTTCATAGCAAGGCAACTTCCTCCAGAAGGAAGGAATAGGAAGCTCTCTGTCCTCTTAAAGCCTCTAGAATGCTACTTCCACCACACTCTGTTAATTGGAGCAGTCACAGAGCCAGCTCAGAATTGCAGGGAGAATTCAGCTGTACCTTTGGAAGGAGTGGTTTTCATGCACAGACACAGAGAGAAGTGATGGCAGCCATCTTTAGAGGCTACCATCCAGGCTTAGTTTAATTCCACTTCTCAACAGGTTCAGAAAAAACAAAAAAGCTTTCAGAATTTCTCTACACTATGGTAGTTCTGTAAATTTCAAATCAATACACCACATCTATTCCTTGTGCAGTTTGGGGGTGTGTGTGTGTGTGTGTGTGTGTGTGTGTGTGAGAAGCAGTCTTTTCATTTAGTTTTTGAAACTAAAAAGTATCACACATTTTCTTTGATTTAACTGTATTATTTTGTGGCAAATAAATCATTTAAAACATTACCTAGTATGATGTTATTTACTACTTTTATTCTTAATGTTAGTATATCACCCACCAATAATACATTGAGCAAAAATAACTTTTACAGATTTATGCCGAACATAAATGAATTTAGACTGAAACATGAATTTTAAGGGAACAGAAGTTACCTGAAATGTTGACTCTGAAAGAGAAACATTTACATATTACCACAGTCACTAAATGATTATCAAAAATTGCAGCTTAATATTTTACATTTTAGTCGCACTTTGAGACTGAAGGAAATGTCTCTTTGAGCTAACATAGCGTGGTGCAAAAAGCAAGAAGAGAGAACTACCAAGTAAAAGGCTAGCAGAAAAAAAAATGAGGCCAAAATTTTAAAATGCAGCATTTCAGAGGGAATCTTAAGTGTCAAAAAATAATTGAAGAATGTTTATTGATTAGTAAATCACAGTTTTATTTACCCAAAAGAAATATGGATATTACATATGTCAACTCCCAAATCTGGTGAGTTAAATATGCCCAAAAATATACTTAAGAAATTAAAAAGATGTTGAACTATTTGTCTTATTTATTAGTATTACAGTTTGACGTGGCACATCTCCAACTGCAAGAAAATTAAAAACCCACTTACCAAGGTGCCAGACTGAGAAACATATGGCACTTCCCAATAACTACTGCCTGGTGATTTGTAGGTGGGAAAAATCTATTTGGGGGCCTCCTCGTAGCTTGATTAAAAAAAAAATTGTATATGTTTACTTTTAGGAGTTTTCAGTAAAAAGAAATTTTAGATTTATTTACAGCATAGAGGAAAAGGTATTACCTTTATTAATGAAATGTGAGGATCTTACAGAGACTGGAGGGAATTCTTTTACTGCATTGTTTTAGAAAGGGTTGGCAGCTAAGAGAGAAAACTTTGTGGGGGTTTTAAATATTTAATATCCCACTGTTGCTTTACAGCTTAAGGAAAACTTGTGCTTCTTTATTGGAAAATATTTCAGAGCTTATCTCAACATGTATGGAATTAAAAAAAAATCTTTAATATTCCTAAACTCTAAAGCTAGGTGGGGGGAAAAAAAAAAAAAAAAAAAAAAAACAGCTTAGAGCAAAAAGATAGTTCTTTCATGGCAAAATTAAAAAACTTAGTATTAAAATGTTTACATCAGAAAACTGTAGAGCTATATAAAAGTGTTATTGTTATTGGGGGTTTAATTCATTACCTTCTTAGTAATAGTTACTGATTGCTCATTGTCTATGAATTATTTGAATTAAAGGGTTTGGGTGAGTCAAATAACTATGTGGCCTCTGTAGTTAACAGTGAATAATTTCATAGACAGACAAAACTGTTAGTCAAAAGATAAAGTGATAGGCCTAATGGGGAACTCAGCATTATACAAGGATGGAGACAGAGATAATTACACTGGGATGATTGTAGAAATGTTAAAAAAATGAAGTGAAGTCTCTATTAATGGCCTTACCACACAATTTGTATCATATATATTATTAACTTTGTTAAGTTAGGTCACTAATAGTATATATTTCTTGGAAGATGAAGCATATTATTTACTTTACATCCTATATATATGTATTATATATTAAATTATTTATACTGTAATCCCCATCTACTATCAGAAAAAAGGATTATCCAAGCAACAGGTGATAAAAAGCATAATATAAGGTTATTTCTGAGTTATAATGTAATTTTTAAGATTGAATATTTAGTTTCATAAATTCAGTAATGGCAGTGGCTATAGACTGTTTGGACTTACATTCTTCTTCTTCTAGTACTTAATAGCTGTGTCTGTTAGGTCTTTTTCAATTTAATTACACTCACCTTGGGTCAAATTTATCTTCTTTAAAGTAAAGATATACTATATTTTATCTAAGGCACTTTTGATTGTAAGACACACCATTATTTTTCTACTACTGCAAAAGAAAAATACACGAAAAAATGGGAGATAAAGGGCAAACCCTTCATAAAGTAGATATAACAAAGGGCGATGTCCTCAATGCAAAGAAAATGAGAAAAAGATCTGACCCACAGAAAATGTTACGAGAAAACTTACATTTCCTCCACTTTGGCCCAGAATGGAGAAAGGGAAAATTTATGTTCTCTGATGACATGAACAACAGCCAGTAGTCATGTAGTTCTGCAGGCTAAATTCACAATGCCAGTGTGGTCTGAAAGACCTCAAAAGAAAATTGAGGTTGATCATGCTACAGGTGATTGGCAAAAGCAAATCCCAATTGCCTCTGGAAGAATTTGATGAAAATCCGGGCTGAAACCACTCCAAGACAATATTAATTATAAGATCAATTTTATAGATGCACAATGGGAGGAAAACAGGTGTGTGGTAGACGAAGTGCAATCATGGCCCCAATTCTTCCTTCCCTCAAATCCACTGATTTTGCTAGATGATCTGCACCTCCTCCCATCAAGACATCTACTTCTCCAACACTTGAATCTCTGCTTGTTTCATGACTTTTTTGTGACAATACAATGTGACAGGCTTCATTATGTACCCATTCCAAAACTAGGTTTAAGAGGTCTTTCACAGTTCTGCTTGGTGTCTTAGAACTCTGCTGCCGCCAGGAAGATAAACCCCAGCTAGCTTGCTGGAAAGATGAGAGGCCATGTGGAATAGAGTCAATTAATCCTAACCAAGGTCTTGCTAGATCACCTATTCCCCAGCCTACAGATAGCTAACCACGGTTATATGATCAAGCTCATCTATGAACATCTGAGCCTATCCAGATCAACAGAACCACCCTCTAGCCTCATGGAAAGAATAAATACTTATTATTTTAGGGTACTACATTTGGAGGAGTTTTATATGCAATAATAGGTTACTGGAACAAGATATATCTTTAAATAAATGAAATACAGTAGTAATATCTAACTTATGGAGCTATGGTAGAGAATTAATACCTGCAAGGCACTTAAACTTGTGCCTCACACATAGTAAGTTTATATAAATGCTACATAAATTATTGAAATTCTACCTTATTCAACAGAGACTCTGTTGTTTCCAACTTTGTTCATACATGAAATTAAAGTCCTGATTTGCAGAACGATTATAAAGATCAAATGCAAGTAGAAATATTTTACAACCATAAGGTACTAAAGGAAATGTGATTACAACTATAATTACACATGAACAAATATCTAAACTATGATGAATTATAAAAGAGTTATAAGCAATGTTAAGCCAGTAACAAAAGGCAAATGATTGTGTCTAGGAGATCCAGGAAGGATGTCTTTATCAAAAAGATGGCACCTGAATTGAACACAGAAGAACAGGAAGGATTTGATAAGGTAACAGGTTGTTGTAAAGCAGAAGGTGGAGGAGGGCATTCTAGGTTAAAAATGACTACATGTGCAAAGGTCCAAAGATGTAAAAAGTGTCCGCCATATGTCAGTCTTGCCTGCCTGATGTGACTAGGAAAAGGGGAAAGTGGCCGGATGTAAAGCTAGGAAAATAGATTATGGTGTCTTGTTAAGCAAGAAAGCCTTCCTCGTTTAAGCAATAGATGTCACCAGAGGTTTCTACAAAGTCCAGTGATATGACAAAATCTGTATTTTAGAAATATAATTCTGGTAATAATAGAGTAAAGATTGGAAGGAGAGAAGCAAACAACCATCAAGGTAAAAACCTAATTAAGGTCTGATCCAAGTTCTCTGAAATTCAAAAAAACTAGAGACATGTGAAAGATAACTAAAATTCTTAAGTGCCCTGCTATGTGGCAAAACCTGAGCTAATTGATCTCACATCCATTATTGCATGCAATTCTTCCAAATGCTTTATGAATAGCACACTGTCCATCATAACACAGCTAGAAGTGAAAATTTAAGTCGGCCTGACTTCAAAGCCTAAAGCTTTTTACTCTTGTGTCTTGCTTACCAAGTTATAGAACAATTAAAACAAAAATTAAATATATCAAAAGCCTAAAGTAACATATTTTTGTAATTGTTTATTCAGTTTATTTCTTGATACCAAATGAAACTTCTATAAAGCATAAGTAACATGAGTTAATTCATCAAATTATCATAGAAATGAGTTTTAACAAATGAATCACAATCAGATAAAGCTTCACTTGATAAAGTTTAAAAAATCACTACTCAGCCATATTAAAGATTCTCAAATAGCTAAAAAATTCTGTAAGTACAGTGAAGCTAGAAGGAGGAAAGTTCTGAGAAGAAAATGTTGGTAATCCAGGAGATAAAGTATCTGGATGCTAGATTATAATATAATTCTTGAGGAATGTTTAGCCCTAAGAAGAGAAAGAATGGAAAGCAAACTTCAAAATATATAAAGAACTGCCACCAATTTAATGGTCTAGAGTAGCAGTGAGGTGTTGCAGCATTTGGAACTAGGAGTAATGAGTAGAATAAGAGGGTGGCAACTTTTGACGTACTAGAAGAAAATATTTTCTATTATCTAGAACTATTCAACTATGAAATGAATTTATTCAAGGAGTTCTGATTCCTAACTCTGAAAATATCCAAATACAGTTCATTTAAGAAAAGGTTAATTGAGCAACTAAAATTGTCCTAGATTCATGTTAAGCATTCAGGAACAACCATGAACAAGACAATCTATCAGAAATGATTTCAGAAGGGGATTCTGCATTCTTTATTTAGTAGACCCTTTTTCAGTGCTTACTGTTTTCTAGATACTTGAAATTCTTGAATATTAATTTATGTAATATCCATAACAACCTTACAAATGGGGAAACTGAAGCAAACAGGTAACTTGCTCAAAAGCACACAAGTAGTGAGGATCAGCACTGAGACAGAAATCCACATGGTCCAGGTGGAAGGTCTGTACTCTGGGCCACTGTGGTTGCTGCCTTCGCCTTCTCCCATGAGGTAGGGCTGGGCTACCTGGCTAATAGGGTGCTTAACACAGCCTTACTCTCAGAAGACTCTAAGAAATCCCACAAACTAGTAGAAGACACTGAAGTCAAATTTTGACAAATTTAACATATTCCCAGCGACTAGACTTTATTAGGTCTTGTCTTCTTATTTATTTCAAATATGGGCAAACACATCAACAAAATGCATTATGCCATTATTCTACTTTTTTTTCTTGCCCCTCAGATAGGAGGAAGTCTAGGTGTCTACGGGAAAGAAGGTTTGGAAATTGATTTTGTTCTACAGAATATATTTTAAAGAATCTAAATAAATCTAAGAGTTATTTCTTCTGGATATAAGATGGGGAAGATGAGAATGGGGGTACAAAGTTAATGTTTACCTTTTAGAATTCTGTACTGTTTGCTTTCATATGAGCACATTTTATTTTCTTAAATGCTTACATGAGATTTGTGTAAGTAAAAGTTTATTATAAAACATGAAAAGAATGCCTCTCATCTTCTGCTTATCTAGAAATGAAAGCAGAAACCTGGAATTGTGGACGAAATTTATGAGAATGACTCTAATTCACGTAATTAGAGAATGTCAAGATAGTAGCCTGAAAAAACTTATTATCTCACCACACTATTTTATAAGTTTCACAGATCATCTGACCCTATGCAACTTACATAGAGTCAGAAAGTAAACTAATTAAAATATACTAAAAAAGCCATTGAAACTCTAAAGCACTGTACAAATGCAAGCTTTGATGTGATTGATGCCAGAGCCAAACCTAGAACGGAAAGAACCTAGGTTGGTTCTTTGGAAGATGGTTAGACCATAAGGTGGGGCTCTGATGTGTGAGATTAGTGCCCTTACAATAGGATTTTAGGACACAGCTTTAGTTCCTTTCACCCTTTCACTACGTCTGCCATTCAATGACACAGCAACAAAGCATCATCTTGAAGCAGAGAGCAAGCCCTCCTCACCAAATACCAAATCTGCTGGAGCCTTTATCTCAGACTTCCCAGTCTACAGAACTATGAGAAATAAATTTCTGTTGTTTATAAATAGCCCAGTGTAACGTATTTTGTAATGTATTTTGTTAAAGTAGACCACCTGAACTGACTATGATATACCATTGTGACTTACTGGGGTATTAGAGTAAGGGAGCATAGAACCCTGAATAACTTACTTAATCTTACTGAGTCTTCACGTCTATAGAATGATAATAACAATACCTATATCATACTGTAGTTCAGAGGATTAAATAATAAAAATCATGTGAAGCATATGGCCTGAAAGAGAGTTAGCATACAATAAATGTTATTGTGATTATTACTTTGATTATCATTAGTTACCTATCACTTAACATTTGCTGCAGTTAGCTTCTCATAGCAAAATTATGCTTCCCTTTCATCAGAGTAGTTATATATTTTTCAAGTGCCCTGGTGACCTTCACATGATAGAGTTGAGAACATGACAGACTTTGAAATCAGATAGATCTGAGCACAAATGTCAGTGCTACCAAATATTAACTGAGGGATCTTGAGCAAACTATTCAAATTTCTAACGTTCACTTTTCTTGGTGAAAAAAATAGTAATAATTGCCTTGAGGAGTTGTTTTGTAGTTTAAAGGAGAATGCATGGAAAACATTAGTCTATTGGCACTTACTAAAACCTTCAGTAAATGACACCAATCAGGATTATTTATTGCATCTTATATTATTGTAAGTTCTGAATGTTTTTTAGTTTCTATAAACTGCAGAATGTGGAGAAAGAGCCCAAATGTCAGCAAGATTGCTGCCCCTGAACAATAGTTTTGCTTCATTTTATTTCCATATATTTGCTTTGTATTTAGCTATTTGACTAATAGGGAGTGTGGGGAGGAAGTAACTAAAGGGATAGATCAAAAATTGATACTCTTTCCCTGGGAAAGAAGGTGTATGTTCACCCAGGGACTTCATCTTCTTCATTGGTCAGTCCCAACCCACGTGTTAAAAAGTCAAGAGGAAGAACCAGGAAATGGCCAAGTGTCTCATCCACTATTTTGTGAAAACATCAGATTTTGACCTTAAAGAGAGAGTTCCTGGTAAACCTAGGATAATTATTCTCAAAGAAATCATTAAGAGGATGCAGGATTGAGAAACACTGGGGAAGTCCAACTATGTAGCCAAAGGGGTAGGTGGACGCATGTTGAAGGGATGGAGAAAGAATCTGTGAAGAGCTAAGGTGGCAAAAATTAATGAGGTTTTGATGTCTTGCTAATAATGCTAAAGGACATCACTGTTTATTTAAAGTGATTGAACTGAGTGAGTAGAAAAAGATAAGTGGTCAGGTGCAGTGGTTCATGCCTGCAATCCCAGCAATTTGAGAAGCCAAAGCTGGTGGATCATTTGAGCTCAGGAGTTCGAGACTAGCCTGGGCATCATAGGGATACCCTGTCTCTACACAAAATTAAAAAAAAAAAAAAAAAAATGTTGGGCATGGTGATGCACCCTTGTGGTCCCAGTTACTTGGGAGGCAGAGGTGGGAGGATTGCTTGAGCCCAGGTGGTCAAGGCTGTAGTGAGCCATGATCATGCCACTGTACTCCAGTCTGGGCAACAGAGTGAGCATTTGAAAAAGAAAGAGAGAAAGAGAGAAAGGAAGACAGGAAGACAGGAAGAAAGAAAAGAAAAGAAAAGAAAAAGAAAGAAAAGAAAAGGAAAAAGAAAAGTAAAGAAAGAGAGGAAGGAAGGAGAGAGAGAGAAAGAAGAGAAAGAAAAACAGAGAGAAAGAAAGAAGGAAGGAAAAAAAGGAAGGAAGGAAGGAAAGAAGAAAGGAGAGAGAAAGAAAGAGAGGAAGGAAGGAAAGAAAGAGAGCAAGAAGAAGAAAGAAAGAAAGAAAAAGAAAGAAAGAAAGAAAGAAAGAAAGAAAGAAAGAAAGAAAGAAAGAAAGAAAGAGAGAGAGAGAGAAAAGAAAAAAGATATATTTCATGGAATAGAAAAATGAAAGACTAAGAGTAATTTTAATTCATTCAATGCTTCATTTGATCACACTCGAAGTGTGATCTGCAGACTAGCAATATCAGTTTACCTGGGACCTTGACAGAAAGGCAAATTGTCTGCTCACTCCAGACTATTGAATCAGAAACCCTGGGGATGGGGGAGGGTAGGGGTGGCTTTAGCAACCCGTCACCTCCAAGTGACATTGTTGCTTATAAATTGTGAGAATCACCAAATTAGAGAAGTTTTCTCATCATCCGTTTTACTTTTTATTACAGTTTACAATTTCTTCTTATATCTTACCCCATTGAACCAAAAAATAAAGAAAGGTGGGGCAAAAGGGCTAAAAGACTAAGACAGACCTATTTAAATAATTTGCAACTCTGGGATTAACTAATTTATAGTAAAACTGAAGGTTAATTTTTATCCACAGTCATTTTAATGCCATTCATGAAATTCACAGAAGAATAGGCATATTAAGTCCAATAGAATAAATAATAAGATTAGAACAATACAGAACAGTATTTGTTAAGTGGAAAGAAAACGGCACTTGATGGGTTGCAGAATGAACTGGGAATGAGATGTCCTAGATAAAATCTTGCATATCACCACTAGCTCCTGCCAGATCATTTCCAACTACATCACTGGATGATATTATTTGCCAAAGCCCAGTTAATCACAGGCAAACAGGACAATGCAGTACAAAGAGTGAACTTTTGTTACAGTTCTAATTACTGCAAAAGACTAGCATTAACAGAAAAGTTCCACAGAGGAAGTAAATTTAAAAACAAAGCAAATCAACAAAAGCCTGAGAATTATCTTGAAAGAAAAGACACTACTAGAAGGGCATTGGAGTGAATTTTTCTGCATATCTTGCCTCACTCATTCCCACCTGACAAATCTTGCATTATTGGTTTAAAGCTTGTCTTCATTCATTTTAATCAGTAACATGCTCTTCACATGCTCCATAAGTTGACCGTTGAACAATACAGTTGAACTGTATGAGTCCACTTACATGTGGCTTTTTTTCAATTGAGCATGGATGGAAAATCCAGTAGTCACAGATGCAAAACGTGAATATACATGGGTTCCACAGGACCAACTGTAGGACTTGAGTGTGTGGATTTTGGTAAAGGCGGGCAATCCTGGAAGCAATCCTTCACATATACCAAGGGAAAACTGTACTTAAACTTATTGAATTCAAAATGGGCATTTTAAACTTATTTTATGCATTACTGAGCATCCTGTTTCATATAGTTACCCTTAGTAAGGGCTAACAAGAAGTGCCAGCTTGGGCATGCAAAATTTCTAATCATGCTGTGTTTAACGTGTATTCCATAAAACCCCACACAATCATCAGATTCAAAGCAATCTGAAAATATAAAGTAATATTTTTGCATTCTGATATAATAAGATCTATTTCCTCTCATTCTCATTTGTGGTACTTTAAAAAAATCAGTCTATAAAAATTTCATGGCAGCTTCAAAGCACTCAACTCTAGGTAGTGGAATGAAATAGCTCGAAATGTAAAATAGTTGTTGAGATTATGCCGATGGCACAACTAAAATTTAGAGCAAAGAGCTAAGAATCAAGGAGGGAAAATACTTTTTTTCTTTTTTTTTTGTGCATTATTATTTAATAGAAATACATTTTAAAATAATAATACAATAGTATCAAGGCACTGATCTAAGTCATAAAACTCCTTTCTCCTCGATTTTGGAGTTGTGATGGTTTGTTCCATTTATTCAGCACTTAATCAAAAGTGACCTTGTATTACCCCTTCTTTTCTTTTTTTTTTTTAATTATACTTTAAGTTCTAGGGTACATGTGCACAACGTGCAGGTTTGTTACCTATGTATACATGTGCCATGTTGATGTGCTGCACCCATTAACTCGTCATTTACATTAGGTATATCTCCTAATGCTATCCCTTCCCCCTCCCCCTCCCCACAATAGGCCCCGTGTGTGATGTTCCCCTTCCTGTGTCTAAGTGATCTCATTGTTCAATTCCCACCTATGAGTGAGAACATACAGTGTTTGGTTTTCTGTTCTTGTGATAGTTTGCTGAGAACGATGGTTTCCAGCTGCACCCATGTCCCTACAAAGGACACGAACTCATCCTTTTTTATGGCTGCATAGTATTCCATGGTGTCTATGTGCCACATTTTCTTAATCCAGTCTGTCACTGATGGACATTTGGGTTGATTCCAAGTCTTTGCTACTGTGAATAGTGCCGCAATAAACATACGTGTGCATATGTCTTTATACCAGCATGATTTACAATCCTTTGGGTATATACCCAGTAATGGGATGGCTGGGTCGAATGGTATTTCTAATTCTAGATCCTTGAAGAATTGTCACACTGTTTTCCACAATGGTTGAACTAGTTTACAGTCCCACCAACAGTGTAAAAGTGTTCCTGTTTCTCCACATCCTCTCCAGTACCTGTTGTTTCCTGATTTTTTAATGATTGCTATTCTAACTGGGTGAGATGGTGTCATTATGGTTTTGATTTGCATTTCTCTGATGGCGAGTGGTGATGAGCATTTTTCCCTGGGTCTGTTGGCTATATGAATGTATTCTTTTGAGAAGTCTCTGTTCATATCCTTTGCCCACTTTTTGATGGGGTTGTTTGTTTTTTTCTTATAAATTTGATTGAGTTCTTTGTAGGTTCTGGATATTAGCCCTTTGTCAGATGAGTAGATTGCAAAAATTTTCTCCCATTCTGTAGGTTGCCTGTTCACTCTGATGGTAGTTTCTTTTGCTGTGCAGAAGCTCTTTAGTTTAATTAGATCCTATTTGTCAATTTTGGCTTTTGTTGCTGTTGTTTTTGGTGTTTTAGACATGAAGTCCTTGCCCATGCCTATGTCCTGAATGTTATTACCTAGGTTTTCTTCTAGAGTTTTTATGGTATTAGGTCTAACATTTAAGTCTCTAATCCATCTTGAATTAATTTTCATGTAAGAAGTAAGGAAAGGATCCAGTTTCAGCTTTCTACTTATGGCTAGCCAGTTTTCCCAGCACCATTTATTAAATAGGGAATCCTTTCACTATTTCTTGTTTTTGTCAGGAAAATACTTTTTAAAAGTTTCTGTAACTATCTCTTTAAGTATAATGGCAGTGATCTAATGTTCTTTTAAACACGTGGCAGTCCTGATATGCAAGTACATGTGTAACCAGGGGAGGGCATAGAATTTTTCTCAGGGTGGGAATAAGGACCTTTTTTTGGACCCTCTCTGCCTATAGCTGATGATTTTGAATAGAATGGGAGGCATATTTGCCCTAAGCAGTTTCCAGCTTGAAGGGGCCCAAGATATTTTCCTGTCACAGCTGTTAGCTTCTTGGTCAAGATCAGGGATTACTTGGCACAGGGGTTCTCATTTTCTCTAGGGTAACTGGAGCAAAGAGTAAACAGGTCGAAAGCTTTTAGCTGGGGAGGAAACTAGCAATCAGAGTTGGGGTTGAGGCAGATTTGGTTTTGGGAGAAAGAAAAATAAAAAATGTTGATGAGGAAGGAGTCTGGAGAGGAAAGAAAAAAAAGAAAGTGAAGCTGTCTGGTCACCAACAGTGTTAGAATAGAAGAGTTCATTTCCTCTGCTTATAAACTCTCTGGCCCCCTATCTGAATGATAACCACAGGAACCACAGCATCAAACAAACGTGGTTTATTTGATAGGAAGTAGAATCAGCAGACGCCAGAATTGCCAAGGTCTGCATGCCTCCCAGATCCCATCCAAAGCCTATGTTTGTAGCATGTGTGTTGATTCTAGGGCAAGGAGTCCACATTTTGAAAGAGAATAGATGAGACGTAGGTGAAATGTCATTATATATAACATTGAAACTTCTTCCAGACTCTTCTTTTTTTATGCATGGTTTTCTTTGATGACAGGAAGATACTCTAATATAGATTTTTCACAGAAAAAGCTTTGAATGCTCAGAAGACTTTCTAAGTATTTGTTTTAAAGACTCACTACAGCTGTTTAAAGCAAGAAGGACAAAATGCATATGACTCTGAGTGCCCAATCTGCCAGCTACTGTAAATTTACTTTGCTAAGTAAATTGACTCTTTGACTCAGTCTCCTGGCTTTAAAAATAGAAATATTATCAAGCTCATAATCTTGCAAATCTCTATTAAGCAACAGACCTATGTATTCATCTATTTCTTTGACATCACAATTTAAAGAGGCCTCAGGCCTCTCAAACCATGTTTTCTTAACAGACTTCACAATCTTTTCCAAACCTGCTGTCCTCTGCAGGTTGATGATGCTACCACAAACCCTTAATCCTTCAAGCCAGAAGATAAAAAGCTTACTGGATTTCTCCTAGTCACTTAGTTTAGACCTTCTGCTTCATTGGTATTCCTTAAGACTCCTCCCTCCTCATTCCTCTTGACCCTGTCCTCATTGAGGTTCTCATCACTTCTAACCTGGGTTATTGTAACCACAGTCATTTCGTAATTGACCACCCTGACTCCAGTCTTGCATTCATTCCTCTCTCCCCCCGAAAAAAAAAAAAAAGTTATCTTTTTAGATGCTCACTGGAGGGGAGAAACTAGAAAGAGACAGAAAGAGAAGCAAGTAGGGGTGGTTAGATATTGAAGGCGGGAAATGAAAGTAAAGTTGGTGTGAGAATTTGTTCTTTTCGTTTAAATTCATTCTTTCATTTGATTACTGCAAAAAGAATGTTATTAAAGACCAGAAAAAGAAAACAGCTTTCTTAATTCATTCCAAAACACATAACACTTTATCTGTCAGGCAGCATCAAGAACAAGACAGTTATTCTTTTTGTTTTGTGTTTCTAAACTCAGATATATTACTGGTTGTGCACAAAATGTTGCTCTATCTCACACTTGTATGTCAGTACACAGTAAACTTTAAAAGCAACAAAACCACCCTCTGTTTTGCAAAGGTGGTGAAATGCAGTCTTGCTCTCTTCATTTTGAACTCAACTAGCAGGCACAGTGATCTCATAAACAAACATGTAGCAATTCTATTATGCATGTCGCTTGTCTCAGCAAACTAAGCTATGAACTTGCAAAAACTACCTGGCTTTGAATGGAAGTCTCAATACTGCCAGTCCTTAAACCAAAAGCACTGCAGATTTTCTGAGAACATGTGCCCTCAAATAAGGACAAAAGACAAACAGTGACCTTATTTGGCCTAATTCACCAAAAAGAAAAATGTGACTAAGAGTGCAGCCAACTCTCTGTATCTGTGGGTTCTGCATCTGTGGTTCAACCAACTGTGGTTCAAACAAAAGTTTTAAAAAAAATTAAAAATAACAATACAACCATTAGAAATAATACAGATCAAAATAACACGGTATAACAACTATTTACATAACATTTACATTTTATTAAGTATTATAAGTAATCTAAAGGGTAATTTAAAGTATACAGGAGGATGTGCATAGCTTATATCCAAATACTATACCATTTTATACAAGAAACTTGATCATTAATGGATTTTGATACCTGCAGGGGGCCCTGAAACCAATTCCCCTTGCAGATACTGTGGGACAACTGTAGATGGTTTCTCAGTTCAGCAAGAATTGAGTGGCTTCTGCCTATGTGAATATCTAAAATACTGCAGGCCTGACCCCCAAAATAGAATCATGCAACTTAGGAAATAACAAGCACATTAGAAAAGCAACATCCTCATTTTAGTAGAATACCATGTTGAAGCTCAGAAAGCTGGAGTGATTTGCTAAAGGGCAATCAGCTAAGAGTGAAGCAGATGTGAGGCTAGAGCCCAGGATTTCTAACGTACAGTAGACCAGTCATTTGCTTGTTTCATAAGCAGCATATACTGAGAAGTCCACTCCTTTTCTAATTCATAACAGATGCTGCATTCTCTCAGCTTCCCAAATGTGAATCACTTTGAGGAGATGCTAAGCCTACTAGTTAAAACATATAGAAGATGCACCTCTATTTTTTTAGAGATACAACATGCTTATCTCTAAAAAAATTTTTTATCTCTAAAAAATTTAGAGATAAAAGCATGTTTTATCTCTAAAAAAATCCTGTGTCTAGTGGCAGAGGCAGGAATATCTCTGTCTAAAACAGGATATGATCTTGAAACTAATAGTCCTAAAGTTATATCATCACAATATTTAAGAAATATTACAAGGGTGTTCCCTCTTACCACTTCTACCAATATAGTACTAGAAGTCCTAGCCAGAGCAATTAGACAAGAAAAAGAAAGAAAAGACATCCAAATTAGAAAGAAAGTAGTAAAAACATCCTGTTTCCAGATGACATGAGCTTAGAAATCATAGAAAACACTAAAGATTTCTCCCCAAAATTGTTAGAATTAATAAACTATGCTAGTAAAGTTATAAGCCATAAAGTCAACATACAACAATCAGTAGCATTTCTTATAATAACAACAAACTATGCAAAAAAGAAATAAAAAAACCCCATTTATAATAGCATCAAATAAGTAAGTAAAATACTAAATAAAAAAAATAATTAAGGAGGTAAAAAGTCTGTACACTGAAGACTACAAAACACTGATGAAAGAAACTGAAGAAGACACAAATGGAAAGATAACAGAATATTATTAAAAAATCCATACTACCCAAAGCAATACATAGAGTCAAAGTAATCTCCATGAAAATTCCCAGAGCATTTTTCAAAGAAATAGAAAAAACAATTTTTAATTTGTATTAAACCATAAAAGGAAAGAGCTCAAATAGCAGAAAAATCTTGAGCATAAAGAACAAAGCTGAAGTAATGCCAGCAAGTTGAAATGGGAGGTAACATGGTTATATTTCTCCACCACAAGAATTCTGCACCCATTCACAGACAAAAGTCTCTCTGTGGGAGCTTCAGGATTCAGGTAGGAAGTTGTAAAATTCCAGTGACGCCCAAGACCTATGAAGAACATTTGGAATGCAAGACCAACATCCAGCTAGTAGACCCACTGATCATTCTTCCAGGCTCAAACCCAGAAATAGTCCCATTTCTAAAATAGCTTGGTTACAACCCCTTTCGTCCTCAAGCCTATAATCAAAACCATCTGCCAAGAGGTACAGCAGTGATCACACACACTAGTGCCTCAATGGAGAGCTTCAGGTGTCAACTGACATTTGTCTCAGCAGAGACTTGAAAGGTTTCCTGTAGCATAGCTCCAGACTTCTCAGTTGAGGTCCCAGCTTAAAACTGCTTGCCAAAGGACCCATAGGTAGACTTGCCCATATCTCAGTGCCTGAAGGGCTGAACCTCTGTGACAGGGGAACGTGTCTCCATTCCACAGAATATCCTTAGGGGATCCAGTCTCAGCTCTGACCAGTCTTACTGCAGTTAGAAACCTGCCCCACCTGTACAGGGACCTACTGAGAGATGTGCACCCATTTGAGCAAGGGGATGGGCTCATTAACCTCTGTCCCAGAT
The DNA here is from genome assembly GCF_000951045.1 of Mandrillus leucophaeus. Lineage (NCBI taxonomy): Eukaryota > Metazoa > Chordata > Mammalia > Primates > Cercopithecidae > Mandrillus > Mandrillus leucophaeus. The sequence goes on along the minus strand of NW_012110597.1, from coordinate 475,190 downwards.
CAGTTCTCTAGAGGGCCCAGTCATAGCTCCAGCCCTTCATGCTAAAGTCAGAGATCTACCTTGCCTGTGCAGAAACATGCTTGAAGTTGCACTCCCATTTCAGCTAATGAGATAGGCTCACCAGTGTCCATTCCACAACAGATCCCAAGATAACCAGTCTCAGCTCTGGCCCCTCTCACTGTAGTTGAGGACATAAACCTCTTATGTAAGGACCTGCTAAGAGAGAAGTACCTGCTGAACCAATGAGACAGGATCACCAGCCTCCAGCCCATAGAAGATCCTGAGGGAGTCCAGTCTCAGCTCTCCCGCCTCTTACTGCAGTCAGGAAACTATCCTTCATGTACAGGGACCCGTAGGGAGATGTCTACCCAGCAAAAAAAAAAAAAAAGAAAAAGAAAAAAAAAAATGAGAAAGACTAACTAGCTTCTGTCTCATAGTATATCCTGAGGGGGCCCAGTCTCAGCTCCAGCCCTTCCTGCTGCAGTTGAAGAACCATGCAGGGTATTATATGGTTTCTTGAATTCTTACATGTTGTGGGAGGGACCCAGTGGGAAGTAATTGAATCATGGGGGTAAGTCTTTCCCATGCTGTTCTCGTGATAGTGAATAACTCTCACAAGATCTGATGGTTTTACAAGAGGAGTTCCCCTACACAAGCTCTCTCTCTCTTTGCCTGCTGCCATACATGTAAAACATGACTTGTTCCTCCTTGCCTTTCACCATGATTGTGAGGCTTCCCCAGCCACGTGGAACTGTAAGTCCATTAAACCTCTTTATTTTGTAAATTTCCCAGTCTAAGGTATGTCTTTATCAGCAGTGTGACAACGGACTAATACAGTAAATTGGCACCAGAAGAGTGGGGTGTTTCTGAAAAGATACCCAAAAGAGTGGAAGCAACTTTGGAACTGGGTAACAGGCAGGGGATGGAACATTTTGGAGGACTTAGAAGAAGACAGGAAAATGTGGGAAAGTTTGGAACTTCCTAGAGACTTGTTGAATGACTTTTCTCAAAATACTGAGAGTGATATGGACAATGAAATCCAGGTTGAGGTGGTCTCAGATGGAAATGAGGAACTCGTTGGGAACTGGAGGAAAGGTGACTCTTGATATGTTTTACCAAAGAGACTGGTGTCATTTTGCCCCTGCCCTAGAGATCTGTGGAACTTTGAGTTTGAGAGAGATGATTTAGCGTATCTGGCAGGAGAAATTTCTAAGCAGCGAAGCATTCAAGATGTGACTTGGGTGTTGTTAAAGGCATTCAGCTTTACAAGGGAAGCAGAGCATAAAAGATCGGATAATTTGCAACTTGACAATTCAATAGAAAAGAAAATACCATTTTCTGATGAGAAATTTAAGTCAGCTTCAGACATTTGTGTAAGTAACAAGGAGCTAAATATCAATCCCCAAGAAAATGGGAAAAATGTATCCAGGGCACGTCAGAGGTCTTCATGGCAGCCCTTGCAATTGCAGGCCTGAAGGCCTAGGAGGAAAAGATGGTTTCGTGGGCTGGGCCTAGGGTCCCCCTGCTGTGTGCAGCCTAAGGACTTGTTGCCCTGCATCTCAGCAGCTCCAACAATAGCTAAAAAGGGTCAACAAATAGCTCAGGCTGTGGCTTCAGAGGGTGCAAGCCCCAAGCCTTGGCAGGTTCCACATGGTGTTGAGTCTAAAGGTGCAGAGAAGAATTGAGGTTTGGGAACCTCTGTCTGGATTTCAGAGGATGTACAGAAATGCTGGGATGTTCAGGCAGGAGTTTGCTGCAGGGGTGGGGATCTCATGGAGAACCTCTGCTAGGGCAGTGTGGAAGAGAAATTTGAGATCAGAGCCCCCATACAGAGTCTCTACTGGGACACCACCTAGTGGAGCTGTGAGGAGAGGGTCATTGTCCTCCAGACCCCAGAACGGTAAATACACCAACAGCTTGCACCATGCACCTGAAAAAGCCACAGAAACTCAATGCCAGCCCATAATAGCAGCTGGGAGGGAGGCTTTACCCTGCAAAGCCACAGGGGTAGAGCTGCCCAAAACCATGGAAGCACACCCCTTGCATCATTGTGACCTGAATGTGAGACACGGAGTAAAAGGAGATCATTTTAGAGCTTTAAAATTTGACTCCCTCACAGGATTTTGGACTGGCATGGGGCCTGCAGTCCCTTTGTTTTGGCCAATTTCTCCCATTTGAAGTGGGTACATTTATCCGATGCCTGTACTTTCATTGTATCTAGGAAGTAACTAACTTGCTTTTGATTTTACAGGCTTATAGATGGAAGGGACTTTTCTTGTCTCAGATGAGACTTTGGACTGTGGACTCTTGAGTTAATGCTGAAATTGAGTTAAGACTTTAGGGGACTGTTGGGAAGTCATGATTGGTTTTGAAATGTGAGGACATAAGATTTGGGAGAGGCCAAGGGTGGAATGACATGGTTTGGCTGTGTTCCCACCCAAATCTTGTCTTGAATCCCCACCTGCTGTAGGAGGGATGCAGTGAGAGGTAATTGAATCCTGGGGATAAGTCATTCCCATGCTGTTCTCATGATAGTGAATAAGTCTCACCAGATGTGATTATTTTATAAAGAGGAGTTTCCCTGCACAAGCTCTCTCTCTCTTCACCTGCTGCCATCCATATAAGATAAGGCTTGCCCTTCCTTGCCTTTCACCATGATTGTGAGGCTTCCCCAACCATGTGGAACTGTAAGTCCATTAAATCTCTTTCTTTTGTAAATCTCCCAGTCTTGGGTATGTTGTTATCAGCAGCATGAAATCGGACTAATACAGGGTGCTACTGGGATGCATGCCCATTTGGGACACTGGGACGAACTGGTCAGGTTCTCAGACCAGCTTTCTCACACAGCCAAGATACTGTCCTCAGGTCTTTCTCAGGTCTTTCTCAGGTCTACATGGGCTAAAAAGCCATATCAACCTCAGAGTCCCCAGAGACTCATGTCAATCCTGGGCTTAAATCGTTCTCTAGCTCTGAGATAGCTGTAGTGGTCACAAACTCAGGGAACGTAACAGCTTATCTGCTTAGAATCTCTAGAAGACCCTCTGAAGAAGGACAGGCACAAACAAAGCTAGATTGTGAAGACTGGAATGAATACCTAATTGATTAATGCACAAACAACACTGCATATCCAAAAGCATCATGAACATTCAGAGAAATACGGCCTTACCAAATGGACAGAATAAGCTTTCAGAGGCTGACTCTAAAGTGATGGAGATCTATCAGACAAAAATTCTGTAATCTATCAGACAAAAATTCAAAATAGCTGTTTTAAAGAAGCTCAACAAACTTCAAGAAAATATACAGAAAGAATTCAGAAATCTGGAGAAATTTAATAGATCAAAGTAATAATAATAAATCCTGGAGCTGAAATATTTGATGAATGAAATGAAAACTGTGAGAGAGCATTAACAGCAGAGCTGATCAAACAGAAGAATAAATGAGATTGAAGACAAGCTATTAGAAAATAAAAAAGAGAAAAAATAAAGAAACAAAAAGCTTATGGGATCTATGAAACAACATCAAAAGAGAAAACATATGGGTTATTGGAGTTCAAGAGAGAGTTCAGCCATAGTGGCATGCACATGTAATTACAGCTACTCATGAGGCTGAGGTAAATAAATCATTTGAACCCAGGAATTAAAGGCCAGATTAGGCAACATAGTAAGAGCTATCTCCAAAAATAAAGAGAGGTCAGAAAAACAAAGATGTACAAAACTAATTCAAAGAAACAACAACAGAAAACTTTCTTCAAACAAGGAGAAAGATATAAATACTTAAGTACAGGAAGGTTAAACCTTCTAAACAAAGTTTTAAAAAATAAACAAATTCAACCCAAATAAGACTACCTGATCACAGATTGCAATGAAACACTCAAATGTCAAAGACAAAGAGAGGATTGTGAAAACAGTAAGAGAAAAGAAGCAAATAATATATAAGGGACTTTCATACTCCTGGCAGCAGACTTCTCAGCAGAAATATTGCAGGCAAGAGGGAGTGGGAGAATATACTCAGCATACTGAATGGGAAGAAAAAGACAAAAGTACTGCCAACTGAGAATGTTGTACCTAAAAAAGCTATTCCTTGGAGATAAAAGCAAGATCAAGACTTTCCCAAGGAGACAGAAGCAGATGAAATTAATTTCAAGAAGATTTGTCCTACAAGGAATGCTAAAGGAAGTTTTTCAAACTAATGGAAAGAAAAAGATTCTAACATGTAACAGGGGAAACATCCGAAAGTTAAAAACACATTGGGAAAATAGGTACACAAACAAATTATACTTAATTTAATACTCTAATACTGTAATTGTACTGCATAAACCACTTATATCTTAGTATGAACTCTAAAGGGAAAATTATTACATATAATTATATTAACTCGTTAATGGATAGCCAATATGAAAAGATGTAAAATGTTACATGAAATGTATAAAATGAGGTGGAATGGAGATAAAGTGTAGAATTTTTATCTTTTCTTTTCTTTTTTTTCTTTTCTTGTGTAATCAAAGTTAAGTCACTACCAGATTAAAATAATCTATTATAACTATAAGGTTTTTTGTAATCCCCATGGTAACTACAAGGCAAAAGTTATAATAAATCCCCTAAAAGTAAAAAGCAATAAATCAAAACATACTATTGGAAAATCATTTAGCCACAAACAAAAACAGTGAAAGAAAGAAAGAAAGAGAAAGAAAGAAAGAAAGAAAGAAAGAAAGAAAGAAAGAAAGAAAGAAAGAGGGAGGGAGGGAGGGAGGAAGGAAGGAGAAAGAATGAAAAGAAAGAAAGAAAAGAGAAAGAAAGAAAGAAAGAAAGAAAGAAAGAAAGAAAGAAAGAAAGAAAGAAAGGAAGGAAGAAAGAGGAAAAGGGAGGGAAGGAAAGAAGGGAGGGAGGGAGGGAGGGAGGAAGGAAGGAAAGAAGGAAGGAAGGAAGGAAGGAAGGAAGGAAGGAAGAAGGAAGGAAAGAAGGAAGGAAGGAGAGAGAGGGAGGAAGGAGAGAGAGGGAGGGAGGAAGGAAGGAGAAAGAATGAAAAGAAAGAAAGATAAAAGAAAGAAGAAAGAAAAGAGAGAAGGAAGGAAGGAAAGGAAAGAAAGAAAAGATCTAAAAAACAAGTCACAAAGTGACAGGAGTAAATTCTTACCCAAAAATAATTACCTTGAATGTAAATGGATTAAATTGTCCAGTAAAACTCATAAAATGGCTGAATGAAAAAAAAAAAATGTACCTATATGCTGTCTACAAGAAACTCACTTCACCTGTAAAAATGAAATTAGACCAAATGAGGACATCTAAAGAGATATTTAATTCAAAAGGACACAAAGAAAAAGCAGAAGTAGCCATAGGTACATCAGATAAAATTGATCATATGTCAACAACTATAAGAAGAGTCAAAGAAAGTCATAATATAATAATTAAGGAGGTAATACAGCAAGAAGATATAACAATTTTATATGTACTCAACACTGGAACACCTAAACATAAAAAGCAAATAGAAACAGACCTAAAGGGAGAGGAAAACTGCAATACTATAATCGTAGGTGATTTTAACATCTCACTTTCAGCAATGTACAGATCATCCAAACAGAAAATCAACAAAGAAACATTGGAGTTAAACTGCACTCTAGATCAAATGGTCCTAACAGTTACTTACAGAAAATTCCATTCAACACTTGCAGAATACACTTTTTTTTTTCAACAGCACCAGAAACATTCTTCAGGATAGACCATAGGTGAGCTACCAAACAAGTTATAACAAATTTTTAAAATCAAAATTATATCAAGTACCTTTTCTGACCACCATGGCCTAAAATTAGAAATCAATAACAAAAAGAACTTTGAAAACTGTAAAAATACATATAAATTAAGCAACATGCTTTGGAACAACAAATAGGCCATTTAAAAAAAAGGAAGAAAACTTTTAAATATTAAACATATCTCAAGACCAATAAAAATGGAAATACAACATAGCAAAACCTATGGGATACAGCATAAGCAGTTCTAAGGGAAAAGTTTATGGCAATAAATGGCTAAATTAAAAAAAAAAAGAAGTAGAAAGAGCTCAGATAAACAGCCTAATATTGAACCTAAGGAGATAGAAATATGAAATAGTAAAATAGAAATAGTAAAAGTAAAGAAATAATGTTCAGAGCAGAAGTAAATAAATAAAGACTACAATAATACAAAAAAAAAAAACACAAAAAGTTGAGTTTAACAAAATCATCAAGCATTTAGCCAGACTAAGAAAAACTGAGAAGACTCAAACAAAATCAAATATTAAAATGGAAACATTACAAGTGATACCACAGAAATATTAAGAATCACTAAAGACTATTTGTAACAACTATATACAAACAAACTGAAAAACCTAGGATAATTAAACAAATTCCTGTAAACATACAACCTACCAGATTCATACTTCTTGAATCATGAAGAAATACAAAACCTGAAAGGATCAATGAAAAGTAATAGGATTAAGAAATGAAATATCTCCTATCAAAGAAAAACCCAGGATCCTGATGATTGAATTTTAGAAAATATTTAAAGAATAACTAACATCAATTTTTACTGAATTATTCCAAAAATTAAGGTGGAGGGAATTCTTCTAAACTCATTATATGTGGCCAGCACTACCCTGATACCAAAGGTGGAATAAAACATAGAAGACAAAAAAATACTGGCCAATATGCCTAATAAACATAGGTGCAAAAATTCTCAACAAAATGCTAGAAAACTGAATTCAACAGCCCATCACAAAAGATTGATTACCATGATCAAGTGGTGTTCATCCTGGGGATACAAGGCTGGTTGAACATATGCAAATCAATGAACATGATACATCACATCAATGGAGTGAAGGAAAAAACCCTATCTCAATACACAGAAATAAAAATATTTGATAAAATTTAATATTCCTTCATAATAGAAACTCTCAACAAACTATATATAAAAGAAACATATCTCAACACAGTAAAGGAGATATTTGACAAACTCACAGTTCAATACTGAATGGGGAAAAGTTGAAAAAGACAAGGATGGCCACTTTCACCAGTGTTATTCAACATAGTACTGGAGGTCCTAGTCAATTAGGCAAGAGAAAGAAATAAGGAGCATCTAAACTGAAAAGACAAAAGTCAAATTTTCCCTATTTTCAGACAACATGATCTTATAAATGAAAACCCAATAGACTCTGTAAAAACTTATTAGCATAAATGAATTCTGTAATTTTTCAGAATCCAAAAATCAACACACAAAATGAGTAGCATTTCTATATGCCAATAGTGGACTATCTGAACTAGAAATTAAGAAAGCAATGCCACTTACAATAGCTATCAAAAAAAAATAATAATTGGGAATATACTTCACCAGAAGGTGAAAATCTTTACAATACAAAATACAAAACATGGATAAAATAAATCGAAGAGGATACAAACAAGTTGAAAAATATCCTATGTTCATGGATTGGAAGAATTAATATTGTTAAAATGTTCATAATTCCCAAAGTGATCTACAGATTCAGTGCAATCCCTATCAAAATATCAATAACGAAAGTAGAAAAAAAAATCCTAAAATTTGTATGGAATCACAAAATATCCTGAATTGCTAATGCAGTCTTGAACAAAAAGAACAAAGCTAGAGGCATCTCACTACCTGACTTCAAAATATAGTACACGAAGCCACAGTAACCAAGACATCAATTTGGAAAAAGCTCTTATCAGAACATTATATATTTTACTAAAGTTGAAGTAAGAGAGATCACCAAATTTATAGTGAATCTTCGGTGGAAGAATGGTGAAATCACTGACGCTTTACAAAAAGTTTACGGGGTAAAACAGCATGTTACTGGCATAAAAACACACATGTGGACCAACAGATGGAATAGAGAGCCTGTAAATAAATCTAGGCATTTACAGCTAATTGATCTTTGACAACGTGGTGAAGAACACACAATGGGAAAGTTTCTTCAATAAATGATGCTGAGATAACTGGATAGCTATATATAGACAAAAAAAATTTGACCCTTATATCGCACCATACACAAAAATCAACTCAAAGTGTATTAAAAACTTAACTGATGCTGAGATGACTGGATAGCTATATGTAAGTCCTATAACTGTAAAACTACTAGAAGAAAACAGGGGAAAAGATTCTTGACATTGTTCTGGGTAATGATTTTTGGGAGTATGTCTCCAAACACATTGGCAACAAAAGTAAAACTTAAAAAATGGGATTGCATCAAACTAAAATAATTCTGCACAGCAAAGGAAATAATAGAATGAAGATACAACCTATGGAGTAGGAGAAAATATTTGCAAGTCAAACATCTGATAAGGAGTTAACATCCAAAATATACAAATAATGCAAATAACTCAATAGTAAGGAAATAAATAATCTGATTTAAAAATGGGCAAAGAATCTGAAGACAAATTTCTCAAAAGACATACACAGAACCAACAGTATATGAAAAAAATGCCCTAGATACTTAGTAATTAGGGAAATACAATTTAAAACCACGATGAATTTTCATTTCGCACCCGTTAGAACAGCAACTATTAATAAAACCAAAAGTAACAAGTTTGGCAAGAAAATGGAGAAAAGAAAGTTCTTATATATTGCATATATTACTGGTGGGAATGTAAATTAGAATAGCCATTATGGAAAACAGTGTGAATGTTTTTGAAAAAATTAAAAATGAAACTATCATCAGACCTAACGATCTCATTTCTGAGTATATTTCCAGTGAAAATGAAGTGAGTATATAAAGGGTATCTTCACTTGCAGGTTCCTCGCAGCATTTATGGTAGCCAATATATGGAATCAAATACACACACACATACACACACAAATACACATACACAAGGAGTCTTCAAAAGTTCATGAAACATGTATATTATGAAAAAACTATTCGTGGACTTCAAAATTGTTTGCATCAAAATATTTTTGCGCTAAAATAAACTTGTATTAACATGTTTTTATTTTTCTATTTTCATTTCTTTGAGACTAAGTCTCTCTCACTCTGTCATCCAGGCTGCAGTACAGTGGCATGATCATGGCTTACTGCAGCCTAAACTTTCCAGGTTCAGGTGATCTTCCCACCTTGGCCTCCCAAGTAGCTAGGACTGCATACATGCACCACCAGGCCTGGCTTATTTTTGTATTTTTTATAGACGTGGGGTTTAGCAATGTTACCCGTTAGCTAGGCTGGTCTCGAACTCCTGGGCTCAAGTGATTCACCCACCTTGGTCCTACAAAGTGCTGGGATTACTGTTGTGAACCACCGTGCCCAGCTAATATTACCATATTATAACAGGATCTAGTTTGGAGTACTAACAAGAATAAGACATCACTTTGGAAAAAGTGCTTGTCAGAACATCATGAATTTTACTAAAGTTGAAGTAAGAGAGATCAGCAAATTTATAGTGAATCTTGGGTGGAAGAATGGTGAAATCACTGACTCTTTACAAAAAGTTTATGGGGAAAATGCCTGTAAGAACTTGTAAATCAAACGGATAGCTTGATTTAAGAAAAAAAAAAAAAAAAAAGAGATGATGTCAAAAATGAAGCCTGCAGTGGCAGACCAATTAGGAATACGACATAGTTTTAATCACACAAATGGGTCAAAGGCAAGTAGATATTATTCTTTCCTTGCAGTGCGTGACAGTTTGGTTGGGCACTGAACTGAGCCCCAAATTTTCTGCCAGTTAAAACACAAAGAATAACATGTTGAACTACATTCTTTTCATTATCTAACAAACAAAAGTACACAGATTTGTCTCTGCAGTCTGTGTTACTTCCTGGAACTAAACTCAAGCAGGAATTTATGACATGAAAACACCCAGAAGGCACACCAGAACACATCACTTCAATTATGTGATTAGAAAACACAAAAATTCCATTCAGACCTCCCCAAGGTTAAATCAAAATTTAACCAAAACAGTTGGGGAAAATAAGACGAGGTGGTCTGAAGACTCACATTCACAGGATCTGAATTAAGATAGGGGATCATTTTAACTAGTGAGATATTGAACTTTTCAATTAGATTCCTTCAAATGTCACATTCCTTAGGTTACACCGGCAGAGGCTAAATTTTTGTCAGTTCATGATTAAACTCTCACAAGAAACTGCAGTATAAATATTCTGAGTTGTCAGTTCAAATGAAACCTCCTTGCTTTAGTTATTAGTCAGGACTTGTCACTTTTGTCAGCCACATTTGTTCTCATCACAAACAAGTGGTCTTACTGCAGGAAAGATGCCAGTCTAAGAAAACTGTTTTTCTTATAACTGGCCCTGTACAGGTTATCAGAGAAGATTCTATCATCTGTAACTTCTAATGTACGGAAAAAAAATTTACTCTAAAAGAATTGTTTTTTAAGCATAGATTATTTGTGTTTGATTTTGTGTGTGTGTGTGTGTGATTGGTTATTCTCATCAATGGAAGGGCTTTAATGTAATGTCTCTTAAAGTTTAAATACTAAAAATTTTACCTTTTAATATTTATAATTATGTGAGAACATTTGACCTCGCCAAAATATGTTACGATACTGATTCTGAGTAGAGGATAAATAGGTCATATTTACCCTCTCTAAGTAGAGGGTAAATAGGTCATATTCCTCTAACTGCCTGTTGAAAATATTTTTAGTGGAACCAAAATTTGAATTCATACAAACCAGTAATACTGAGAATTGACACACTGTCACCGAGAAGTGACAGAATGGAAAGGTGGCCTGTGCGGGGAGAACAAAACCACTGTTTTATTAGGATCACAACTTTTTCGAGAAGGATAAAAGGCCATCACTTTATTTTACAAGGTGCCCAGATCCCAGTTAGCCTTGTATCTGTCTAATTTCAGATGAATTATTAAGCAAACATTTTTAAGCGAATTAATTATTAAAAACTATTCATTGTCCTTTAGTCATAAATGTAAAATTGTCATTAAAATTTTAGGGTCATTTTAACTATTTTAAGCTGTATATTTCTTTAATTCTGCTTACTATCTTATAAACAAATCAATAAATTTCTCAATTTTAATGTAATAAAGATTAAATATTAATAATAACACCAATCCAAAGACACCATGAGTATAAGTGAGCTGAGAAATGCACCCTTATGTAACTACCTAAGCTCTACCTATTAGTTGGGTTAATCTTGATTATTTAAATATTGATGAGTGTACAACAGATTATTTCAATTTATATTAATATTTAATTGATCCTGAGTTCTTCCTTTAGGTAAAAATTAGCTGTAATCTTTCTTTTAACATCCTTTCTGATTAACAATAGCAAAATGAATAATCTAGAACTATGACATTGTTTTCATTTTGTATACAATATAATAGAATCTGCACCAAGAACTCCTAACAAGTGTTAGGATACAGTAGATATCCGCTAAACATGAATGAAACGAACAGTATTGTGATCTAGTTTATCTACATTTTGCTTTAGGAATGTATCTGTTAGATTTCCACTCTGGCCACAAGGTAGTAATTCAAATCAGCTTGTTTCTCACCAAAACCAACTAAAAATTTAGACAAAATTATACCAAATAATTCTACAGATATTAGAAAACATACAAAGTAGGAATGTTATTCCTGAGAGAAGAAAAAAGAATGGGGTTTTTGCCTGGTGGCACTTTCTGACTGCAGTTCAGAGGGCTTATTCCAAATGAAGTACAGTAGGATTTTCAAGTTCATGGTAAATACGAATTCTAATAGCTGTAATCACTATATCATGCTAACAGTTAAATTTTTAACTTTTAATATAATCTAATGGGATTCTAAATTCTTCAGATGATGTGTTGTGGCAGAAGAATTTGAACTTGGTAAGATTTTCAAATACAAGTAGGTTTACAAGTGGAAAATCTATTAGAGACAACAAAACATTTTTTAAAATAAAGCAACTGATCAGTTCAGCACGTACAGAAATAACATTTTTAAATTTTCAAATAAACCTTTTATTTTAACACACTGGATATCAAGAACTTAGCAAAGTGGAAATAGAAAGTAATTATGGAGCATGCTAAAGAACATCTAAATCCACTAGTCAATAGTGTACCAATAATAAAGTACTAGAGGTCTTCTCATTAAAAGCAATAATAAAATACAAATGCTTCTATCACATTTGTTACTTAATGTTATTCTAGGATGAATAAGATGTTTGATAACAGGAAATTGGTTAAAAATGCATGTATTTGTATATATATGAAATAACTATCTAAAATGGTGTTTTAAATAATTAAAAAGGAAATATCTGCATGAGTTTTTAATATTTCACAATATTCCACTTTAAAAATGCAATATCATGTATCTTATTGTTCTGTTGTTCCGCATTTCTAGAATATAAAAAGTCAAAGATAAAAGATAAAATACAGAAAATTTTAATGTGATTATTTCTTAGTATGTTTTACTTACTTTACTATGTTTTTCAAAATAAGCATAAATTATTTTCATGGTTATGATATGACTACATTTATTTTTAAAAAGAAAAATACCTACATCTGTGTAAATACTCTTATAAAAATATAAAATACAGAAGCCTATACAAGAAATTGTTAATATTGGTTATATTTTGAGTTGGTAGCATGGAAGTATATGAATGGGAACAGATATTTCTATATTATTTGACTTGTTATAGGTACATGTGAAAAATATGATAAAATAAATTAATTCAAAGAATTATCATAAATAAAATAGAAGAGAAATAATGACACACCATTTCCCAAATATAATGTATTATATTTTTAAACTACAGTTAGCAGAGATAATAATAAAGATGCAATATACGAACAAAACTATAAAAATGGTAAAATCAATATCACACTTAATGGGCAAATGCTGGAAGCATTCCCCTTGAAAACTGGCACAAGACAAGGATTCACTCTCCCACCACTTCTGTTCAACAAAGTATTGGAAATTCTGGCCAGGGCAATCAGGCAAGAGAAAAAAATAAAGGGTATTCAAATAGGAAAGAGGAAGTCAACTTATCTTTGTTTGCAGATGACACAATCCTATATCTAGAAAAGCCCATCATCTCAGCCCAAAATCTTCTTAAGCTTAAGCAACTTCAGCAAAGGCTCAGTATATAAAATTAACGTGCAAAAATCGCTAGCATTCCTATACACCAACAACAGGTAAGCAGAGAGCCAAATCTCCACATTTGCTACAAAAATTAAAAAACAAAACAAAACAAAACAAAAAACACCTACGAATACAGCTAACAAGGGAAGTGAAGGACCTCTTCAAGGAGAACTACAAGTCACTGCTGAAAGAAATCACAGAGGACACAAACAAATGAAAAAACATTCCATGCTCCAGGATAGGAAGAATCAATATCATGAAAATGGCCATACTGCCCAAAGTAGTTTATAGATTAATTGTTATTCCTATTAAATTACCATTGACATCCTTCACAGAGTTAGAAAAAACTATTTTAAAATGTATATGAACCACAAAAGAGCCCTAATAGCCAAGACAGTCCTAGAGCAAAAAGGACAAAGCTAGAGGCATCATGCTACCTGACTTCAAACTATACTCCAAGGCTACAGTAACCTATACAGCATGGTACTGGTACACAGTACATGGTACATGATACTGAGAAACATAGACCAATGGAACAGACTATAGAACTCAGAAGTAAGACTACACACTTGCAACCATCTGATCTTCGACAAACCTGATAAAACAACCAATGGGGAAAGGACTCTCTATTTAATAAACGGTGCTGTGAGAGCTGGCTAGCCATATGCAGAAAATTGAAACTGGACCCCTTCCTTATGACTTAAACAAATATTAACTCAAGATGGATTGAAGACTTAAATGTAAAACTCAAAGCTATAAAAACCCTTGAAGAAAATCTAGATGATACCATTAAGGACATAGGCATGGACAAAGATTTCATGACAAAAACACCAAAAGCAATTTCAAGAAAAGCAAAAATTGACAACTGGGGTCTAATTAAACTAAAGAGTTTCTGCAGAGCAAAAGAAACTATCATCGGAGTGAACAGACAACCTACAGAATGGGAGAAAATTTTTGCAATCTATCCATCTGACAAAGGTCTAATATCCAGAGTCTACAAGAAACTTAAACAAATTTACAAGCAATAAAACAAACAACCCCATTAAAAAATAGGCAAAGGATATGAGCAGACACTTCTCAAAAGAAGACATTTATTTGACCAACAAACATATGAAAAAAAGTTCAACATCACTGATCATTAGAGAAATGCAAATCAAAACCACAATAAGATACCATCTCATGCCAGTCAGAATAGCTACTATTAAAAAGTCGACCAACAACGGATGCTGGCAAAGTTGTGGAGAAAAAGGAACGTTTTTACACTCTTGGTGGGAATGTAAATTAGTTCAACCATTGTGGAAGACAGTGTAGTGATTTCTCAAAGGCCTAGAAGTAGAAATATCATTTGACCCAGGAATCCCATTACTGAGTATATGCCCAAAGGAACATAAATCATACTATTATAAAGATACATGCATGTGTATGTTCATTGCAACTCTATTTACAATAGCAAAGACATGGAATCAACTTAAATACCTATCAATGATAGACTGGATAAAGAAAATGTGGTACATATATACTATGGAACACTATGCAGCCATAAAAATGAAAGAGATCACGTCCTTTGCAGGATCATGGATGGACTTGGAAGCCATTATCCTCAGTAAACTAATGCAGGAACAAAGCCAAACACCGCATGTTCTCACTTATAAGTGGGAGCTGAACAATGAGAACACATGGACACATAGGTGGAACAACACACACTGGGGCCTTTTGGAGATGGGTAGGGGAAGGGAGAGTATCAGGAAGAATAGCTAATGGATGCTGGGCTTAATACCTAGGTGATAGGATGTTCTGTGCAGCAAACCACTATGACATACATTTGCCTATGTAATCTACTACTATTTAAATTACTAAACAGACCCTACTCAAGCTTTACAGTAGGTATAAGCTTGCAGTATTAATTACAGATAGGAACTCCATGGGACACACTCCTCTTACCCAAGAAACCAATAACCATACAACTTAGTGATTGCTCATGCTACATTGGCAGCCTCTGTAACATCATACAAAGGATTTACTTCTCTGCTATTTAATAAAGATTGCTTTGCCTCATACTTCCTCTATGTGTAAAATTAATTTTGATTAGCAAAACTTATTATGGGTGTACCTTAGTTAGCACTGAAGATCCACTGATGGTTAACATTGTCCTCATTCTTGAATTGCTCACTGTTTTACAGAAAATCATTGCTTATACCTTTATGATATTGATATAAACACTTAATGCAAAAATAATTTAGGTAGAAGTAGAAAGGTAACAAGAAATGCTTAGTTTCAACCAGCTAATTTTTAAACTTGTGTTCTTTATTTAAATTATATTAAGTTAATCTATTGGCTAACAAAATGCAAAATCTAAAACTAGTTTAATAAGCAAAAAGTGGATCATTAAGAATTTCTTTTCCTTTTAAAACTTCAGGTGTATAGTTGAGTTAACCAGAGTCCTTCTTTCCTGGGCTATTATCATCTTTATAAATCCCTCTCTTATTTTATTTGAATTTGCTTATTTTCTCTTTCGTCACTCCCCCCAGCCCCATTCTCCCCCTTGGACCACTGTAGTATATTTAACTCACATCTTTATTGTACGCACATCTCCTAAAATATATGGTATTCTTATAGGTGACACTTAATTTACACCAAATTGTATTCTAAATATCAGTTCATTTTTTTCACACCCACCACTGCATCTTTAAAACATATTCATGTGCTGTGTCTAAATCTTGCTCATTTTTTCTGATACAAACATTTTGAGTTCCATCATGTGTATACACAATATTTTTCTTATTCTCACCCCTACTGAATAGGATGAGAATAGGGTACCTCCAACTTTTACTACTACAAGTGACTACTATAGTGAATATCTTTTCACAGATCAGTCAAACTTTTCCTCTGACAGATATGCCCTGGAATTGGATTGGTAGGGTAGGGTATAAGCATATGAATTTGTCTAATTACAGCCAGGTTGCTCTTTAGAATGGCTGCAACAGTTTGCCTTCTGACCATGAGGACATGACATATCCTATTTCTTCCCATTTTCTTAAATATCTAATATTGTCTAACTTCTAATTTTTGTAAGTCTAATGGGATAGAGAATAGTTTATTCTCATGTTTTAATTTCTCCGAAGTGTAAAGTGAATCTGAACCCTTTTTGCCTAAACACTTAGTCATTTGGGTTTCCCTTTCAGCAACAGTCAAGAGCAAGTAGAAGTGCTGAGTGAGTCTCATGCACTAAGAACACGCATGTCAAAGCCTCCTACCCTTCTCCTGTAGGAGTCAAAAGAAGGCCAGTGTGTTCAGAATTGCAATGCCCCTCTCCTAGCCATTGCTACCCCTTGGTATGCCCACCAAGTCTACACTTTTGTTCTTAGTCCCATTTAGGCCAGACTGTAACTCCCAATGGCTCTGCATCCCGTCCTGCCCCAGAACCTGAAATTCTTACTCTCTGATCTCCAGGATTCATAGTAGGTCATCAGAAAAATTCCTATGTCTATCCTAAACCTCATCTCTCAGTGTGTTCCTCATCTTCTAGCTCTAATTGAACCCTGGGTTCCTTCAGAGCTCTCACAACATCCCTTCATGTTAAAAACCCTCAACAAACTAGCATTGAAAGAACTTCCTTCAAGATAAAAACCAATCTATGACAAACTCACATCCAGTGTCATACTAAATAGGCAAAAGCTGGAAGAATTCCCTTTTGAAAACTGGAATAAGACAAGAATGCCCACTCTTACCACTTCCGTTCAACATAGTACTGGAAGTCCTACCCGGAGCAATCAGGCAAGAGACAGAAATAAAAGCCATCGAAATATGAAGAGAGTAATTCAAGCTATCTCTTTTGCAGACAATATGATTTTATACCCAGAAAACTCCATAGTCTCTGCCCCAAAGCTCCTAGAACTTCAGCAATGTTTCAGGATACAAAATTAATAAGCAAAAACAAGTAGCATTTCTATACACCAACAACATCAAAGCCGAGAGCCAAATCAGGAATGCAATCCCATTCATAATAGGCACATAAAGAATCAAATACCTAGGAATACAGCTAAGTAGGGAGGTGAAAGATCTCTGCATTGAGAATTATGAAATACTGCTGGATCATTCCTGAAAATACACTTCTGTTATTATTTCTCCTATGTAAATTTTGAAATAAAAAATTCCCTGCATAATTTCTCTCTCCAGCTGCTGTCCTATTTCTCTATTTTTGATTATAGCAAAATTCCTCGAAAGAGCTGTCTACACTTGCCGTCTTTAATTCGTCTCCCTCCTATTCTCTCCAGGCAGATTTGTTCCACCACTACTCCAAGGCTTTTCTTGTCAAGGTCAAAATGGCTCCCATGTTGCCATTGGTCAATTTTTACTCCTCACCTTTCTGCAACTAACAGCAACATTTTGCACACTGGAGCACTTCCTAAAATGGATTCCTTCCATTGGATTCCTAAATACCACTCTCTTGGTCTCTGTTTTACCTCAACATTCTTTCTCAGATTTTTAGCTGTCTTCTCCTAACATTCCTGGACAGTACAGTTACTTAATCTCTCTGAGCCTGTTTGTCATCTACCATGCATAGATATTATGAGGACTGAATTAAATAACATGTGTAAAGAACCAAAAATTAAGCTTAGAACACAGACATTCAATGAATAATAGTTATTACTTTTAGTAATAGCAAACATGATATGGGGAAACAATTAGAATTTCCATTGAAGGAATAACAAAGATAATGCCTGCAGTGATTCCTAGTTAGGTTTCCCAGGAGTGAGTAAAAAATAAAAAGTCACAAGTTTAACTTTTAAGACAAATATGCACCAATAAAATCATAACTAATTTTATTTCGCAGTGTGAAAATCTCCTAGTCAGAAAAGTAAAATGCTAAATGTCATCTTAAATAGAAGATTCTAAACACAAATTTTAAGAATATCAATCTTACATTATACCAACTTATACAATGAAAATTGTTAAAGGCAATTATACAGTTTTTATCTTAGAATGTTCATTATGAAATTTTGGGATTTCAGACTAGGGGAAAATGATATTAGGAAAATGTTATTAGTTCCAATGGGCTAGTTTATGCTATAAACAATCCAAAAATTTCAAAGGCTTACAACATCAGTGTGTGAAGATTTTTCCTCACCCTGTCACATGTTATCACACATGTGGCTCTACCTCATGCTGTTTTGACTGTAGGACACAAGCTGATGAGGGAGCCACTTTCTGGAACAGTGCCCATAACTCTCATGGGAGCTGGGGGTGGGAAATACAGCAAAGTACATAACGGCTCCTTAAAACTGCCCCCTAGAAGAGATACTCATCACTTTCTTCACATAGCAAAGGTTAACAAGAGTTGTTTAGTCACATATGATTGCAATTGGATTAGATCATGTAACCCTTTCATATGCTGGGAAGAGGAGAGAAATTGAGTATTTATGAACAGCCCTGGTAGCTATCACTCTCAAGATCCATCTTCAGAGTTCAGTACCCAGTTTCTTTGACTCCTTAAATAGGAAGAATCCCTCAACCCTCGATGGTCCTTATAAAACATGCAGATAAAAACTTTTTCTAGAATTAGAAGACACATCCAAACTTTTAGTAGCAAATCTGAACTTAGATCTGCAAAAGAGAGAGATTCCCTGGAGGGAGCAAACTATAAATAGTTTGGCACTTGTATCAAACTTGTTGACACAAGTGCCAAACTAGAAATTGGTATTTCTATCTAGGCATTACATCTGATATCTTCTATGGCCTGAGGCAAGTTGTATAATAACACCATCCTTCAAGAAAATAAGGAGACATAATGAATGATTGATAGTGGAACATTTCTGAGCAGAGTAAGGATGTGATTGAGATTAATAGTGAAACCTTCCCATCAGATGGAAACCTAAACTGCTGAGTGACTGACACTGGAGAAGCAAAACACTGACATGCAAAGTGCTTCAAATACTATGTGACGGGCTGTCTACATTGTAAAGAGTTATTACATAGGAGTATGTCATATTTCCTTCTTGGTTTCACATTGATGGAAAAAGAAAACCCATACACTCAAATCTGGCTTTGAATTTTCCCTGTGGTAAAACAGGCTTTATAAGGAACTAGCTACATAATATTATATCTATCACATATCCCAATGTGAATGTTTGCATTACCTAGTAAAGAGTCCCAAGAGAAGGAAGCAGAAATAATTCCTGTAGAAACAAACTATTTCCTATGTAAAGGTTGTAAATAACGACACCCTGAAGCACACATTGCTAGTAATAAGTTGTGATGCTTTCAGTGATCACCACTCAAACTCTACCAGATCAAAGTATTAGAACAAAATATTTGGAAAATTATAATTTTTTTAAAAAAAGCATTTCAAAACACAGGCATTATGCAGCATAGCACAATATATATTTTACTATTTATTTTCCCCATTTTCTGTTCTCTTTTCT
The DNA here is from genome assembly GCF_000951045.1 of Mandrillus leucophaeus. Taxonomy (NCBI): domain Eukaryota; kingdom Metazoa; phylum Chordata; class Mammalia; order Primates; family Cercopithecidae; genus Mandrillus; species Mandrillus leucophaeus. Next base: position 455,706 of record NW_012110597.1, on the reverse strand, counting down.
CAACTACATAGATTATAATTAGTTTCTTAATGTAACAGTTCAAGCAATACAAAAATTTATAGGACAAAACCTCAACATTCCTCTTCATTCACCCTATCCCCACAGGAGGCAGTAACTTTTAAGTTGACAAAAATCATTTGATTTATATGATAATACATACACACATTTGATTAATTTTTTAACACTAAAGAGATGAAAATCTATATATTAAAATACAATTTATTTTTCCCTTAATAATGTGACTCGTCAAAATTTCTATGTAAATACATATACCTTTATTCCATCTTCTAATTGGTTGTACAGAACAGTTATACATAGTTATTTACTTAACATTTCCCCTGTTGACAGTTGTTTAGTTCATTTAAAAAATATTTATTATTAAACATACCGTATGATATTAAAAATATATATCTGTAAGGCTAAAATGACTTTTATCCAAAAGACAGGCAATAGCAAATGTTGGTGAGGATGTGGAGAAAAGAAATCCTTCATAAACTGTTGGTGGGAATGTAAATTAGTGCAACTATGAGACAGGACAGTTTGAAAGTTCCTCAAAAAACTAAAAATAGAGCTGCTATACATTCCAGCAATCCCATTGCTAGGTGCATATGTAGAAGAAAGAAAATCAGTATATTGAAGAGATATCTGCACCCCCATGTCTGTTGCTGTACTGTTCACAATAGCTTAGATTTGGAAGCAACCTAAGTGTCCATCAACAGATGCATGGATAAAGAAAATGTGTTACATATGCACAATGGAGTACTATTTAACCAGAAAAAAAGAATGAGGTCCTGTCATTTGCAACAACATGGATGGAACTGGAGGTCATTGTGTTAAGTGAAATAAGGCAGGCACAGAAAGATAAACATTATACATTCTCACTTATTTGTGGGATCCAAAAATCAAAACGATTGAACTCATGGAGATAGATAATAGAGCGATGGTTACAAGTCTGGGAAGGGTAATGGGGTGTTGGGAGGGTGGTGAGGATGATTCAATTGATACAAAAACATACCTTTTAAATGAATGAATGAGATCTAGTATTTGATAGCACACAGAGTGACTGCAGTCAATAATAATTTAATTGTACATTTAAAAATAACTAAAAGAGTATAATTGGAGTGTTTATAACACAAACGACAAATGCTTGAGGTTATGGATACCCAATTTTCTATGACGTGGTATTATGCACTGCATGTCTGCTTCAAAATATCTCAAGTACCCCATAACTATATACAGCTGCCATGTACCCACAAAAGTTAAAAATCAAAACATCTATAAGGTAAAATTTTGGTAGTGAACTTGTTAAATGCTAAACTGTTAATAGATTATGCTAAACTTTAAGAGTTAATGCTAAACTTTTGATAGAGATTGTAAAATTGCTTTCCTAATAGGCTCCACCATATTGCACTCCTACGGAATGTATGAGAGTGCCCACTTGCCTGGCAACATCAACAGCTCATGCCAATCTAACGTGTACAGATATCTCATTTTTAATTTACTGTTTTCTAATTAACCATATTAGCTTGTTTTTATTGTCTACTTCGATGAACTAAAATGTATATTCGTGACATTTTTCAACTGCATAATTTTTATTTTTCTTACTATTTTATAGCAACTGTAGATATTCTGCATAGCAACCTGTTGGCAGTTGAATATGTTGTAAATATATTTCCAGTATAATAAAACATATTAACTTTATAGTTAGTGTATTTTGTAATACGGAAGTTTAATTTTTATGTATTCAAGTCTGCCCTTTTTCTATATGGTTGCTATCTTTGTGTCTTGCTTTGGAAAGAATTGCCCCTCTTTAAGCTAACTCAATTATTATCTCATTCTTTCTTCAAATCCTATCTTTTGAAGCCAAGTTAATAAGGTATTTTTTACAAGAAGTAAAATTATGTTGTTAGTGCACAGGGTTTGACAAATGTATGCAGTTAGGGTTCCACTACAATAATCAAGATCCAGAATGGATCCATCACCATGGAAAACATCCCTCATGTCCTTTCATAGTCAACCTTTGCCCCAGAACCGTGGTTCTGGCAACTACTGATCTTTCCCTATGTTTCTATAGTTTTGCCTCCTCCATAAGCCTTAAAAATGGAATCATACACTATGTAGCCTTTAGAGGCTGGCATTGTTCACTTAGCATAAGGTATTTGAGATTCATCTGATTGAGGTTGAAGGTACTAGAACATGGATCCTTTTTTACTGGTGAGTAGTATTCAGTTATATGAATACATTGCAGTTTGCCATTTACCAGTTGAAAGACACTTGAGTTTTTTCCACTTTGGATGAGAAAAAAAAAAAACTGCTAAAAATATTCACTGTAAGATTTTCATGTAAATATAAGTTTTCATTTATTTTAGGTAAATAGGAGTGGGAATGCTAAATTATACGGTAAATGTATGTTTAACATTTTTTAAAATGCTAACCTGTTTTTCAAAGGGGCTATATTATTTTGCATCCTCACCAGCAGCTTATGAAAGTTCTAGTAGCTCAGCGTCTTTGCCAGCACTTGGAATTGTTGATTTGGTTTTTTGATTTGTTTTGTTGCTTTAGTCATTCTAATAAGTGTGTAGTGATAGGACACTGTGGTTTCAATTTGCATTCCCTTTGTGGCTAATGATGCTAAGAATGTTTTATGTGTTTATTTGCCATTCATATATCTCCTTGGGAAAAATATCTGTTCAAATAATTTGTCCATTTTCATTGGCTTTTTTATTTGGTTTTGAAAATTATTTCCATATTCTGGATACAGTTCTCTATCAGATGTGTATATTTTCTCCAGTCCGTGGCTTACTTTTGCACTTTCTTAACAGTGTCTATCAAAGACCTCTCAGGTTCTTAACTTTATGAAGTCCAATTTATCAATACTTAGGTGTCTTGTCTAAGAAATTTTTGCCTAACTCAGAGTCATATATATTTCCTCCTATATATTTTTTTAGAAGTTCCCTAGTATAGGCTTTATATTTGGGTCTACGATATGTTTTGAATTATGAATTATATTAGCTTGCTGTGGCTGCTATAACAAAATACCAGAGGTTAGATGGGCTTTAATAACAGAAATGTATTTTCTCACAGCTTTGCAGGCTAGAGGTCAAGATCAAGGTGTTGGCACGGTGTTTTTCCTCGAAAGCCTGTCTTGTGGGCTTGCAGATAGTCATCTTCTCACCATGGGGGAAGATGCTCTTTCCTCTGCCTACACATATCCCTGGTGTCTCTGTATGGTCTAATCTTTTAAAAATTCTCTTTGTTTGTTTGTTTTCTGACTTCTATTCTAGGTCTTAAGGATGAGACTTTCTAAGTGATCTTGTTCTTTCCCTAGTGATAGGATATTTACAGGCCCAAGACATTTTTTCTGCCCCTCCCTTAAAGAGGGAGGATTAATAAAAATCATTATTATTCCCAAACAACAGTGAGATTTCACTTGTGCCTGGGGTCATCTTTGTTTGCCACCCTTCTCTAGGGCCTTAAGGCTTTGGTTCCCTAGGAGAAAAGGTCAATGAATTGCTTCATGCTTTTCTCACAGCAGCAGCCACTACCTTTATACAAACTTTCCCCCTCCAAAGTAAGCTTTCTCCAGTCTCCTACCCTAGAAGTACCGTCCCTCTTGAACACCCTGTGAAATATTCTAAGAGCCTCCAAGTGCATGCAAACTCATACTTGATGCTTGGGAATTTTTTAAAAGCTTAGCTGAAAACATCTTACCTGTTTTTTATGGTGGACCTGTTTTCCTTGTTTACAAGTGAGACAATGGTGACGTCTTGATGTTCCCTGGAGATGCCTTTCTTTCCTTAGATTTCTGGCTTGCTAGCTGTCCTGAAATCTCATTTGGGTCTCATTCTGGAACTTACAGTTTTGAGAAAAATTGTGATTTTGTAGATTTTCTGGCTTTTTCTTGTTCTTAGGGTGAGAGAGACTTTTTCTAGCTTTCTGTATCCTTTCAAAATTCTGCAGTATTATTTTAATTTTTCTACTTATGTACATTTACTTATTAATTAAGATTTTCTTTTATATAACTCAATAAAGTTTCATTTGGAAAATCGTATTCTTAAATATATTTTAAAAGATTTGTTTCTTGGTATTTTAGAATTCATATTATTGTTATTTTGCTGTTCTTAGCTGCATTTTACTTTCTTATAGCTTTCAATTGTTATCACTGGTGTGTAAGAAAATGAATGATTGCTGTAAATTGACCCAGTAAACTTATTGTATTTTTAATCTAAGTGTTCCAATTGATTTTCTTGAATTTTCTAGTCTGATGATCATTATCACCATAAGTAGTGACAGTTGTTTCTCTCTTTTCAATATCAATAATTAACTTTTTTACATTAATTACAAATTGTCACATAATTTCAAATATTAGCAGTTTAATAGCAGGCATCTTTGTCCTCTTTCTAACTTTTTGTAGATATATGCTCTACATCAGATGAAGATTTCTTTCTATTCCCAGGGGATTGATATTTATTGTTTTTGTTTTTTAATCTGGAATGAGTATTTAATCCTGTCACATAATAAAATAATGATATTTATTTTCCTTTATTAATCTTTCAGGAGAGGAGATTAACCGATTTTTAAATAATATACTATCTTTGCATTCCTGAAATACAACCTAATTGGTTATGTTCAATTTTTCTTTAATATAACTTTGAATTTGTTCTGCTAATATTTAGGGTGTTCCAGCATTATTCAATAGTGCTACTGCCTCACAGTATTTCTATGTGTACACGAGGGAAGGATGAGAATTTGTTAGACTTTGGAATTTGGGTAATGCTAGCCTCATTGAGTTGGAAAGTTTTCTGTATGTTACTATGCTCTATAACAACGGCCTCCAGTCTTTTGGCAACAGGGACCCGCTTCGTGGAAGACAACTTTTCCACGAACTGGAGCGGAGATGGTTTCAGCATGAAACTGTCTCCCTCAGATTATCAGGCATTAGGCAGATTGTCATAAGGAGCACACATCCTAGATCCCCGCATGCGCAGTTCACAATAGGGTTCCTGCTCCTATGAGAATCTGGTGCCGCTGCTGATCTGATAGGAGGCGATGCTCAGGAGGTAATGCTCACTTGCCTGCAGCTCACCTCCTGCTGGTTCCCAACAGGTCATAGACCTATAGGGGCCAAGGGGTTGGGGACCTCTGTTCTAGAACATTTTCTCAAAAATAGAAGTTATATGTTCCTTGAAAATTTGATAGACTTTGAGAGTAAATTCATGTTGCACTCATATACTTATTAGGAGTAGAACTTTGACTACTAGTAAAAATGTTCTAAATAGTATTGATTTAGTCAGGTATTCTTAAAAAGGTTCTAAATAGTATTTAGTCAGATATTCTACTACTTCTTGAATTATTTTTGGTAATTTACATTTTCTTAGGAAATTAGCCATTTTATGCAGATTTTCAAGAGTCCTTGCATAAATTTATACTTATGATTTTGTAATAATTTTAATCACCTCAGTAAATTTAGTTATTTTCCATTCTTTAAGTTGCTTATTTGAGTCTTCTTTTTGTTGTTTGACCAACTCTATTCTGAAGTAAAAATTCCCACTATGAGACAGTTGAAAAGGGAGATGACACACAGTAGTTATTACTCATTAGCTGGTAGGCAAGCATTTTGAAAACTCTATATCCTGGTAGTATCTCCTTGATTAGAACCTGATTCTTCTCTTATTCATTACTGTATGTGACTCCCTAGCTCAACTGTGCACAAGTTTCTTCATTGTTCATTTTTCTCCATGGATAGAGTAGACATTGTGGAACACGATCTCATTACACGCTGTATACGTATCACTGCACAACTCTTTTTGATGTAAGTCTGAGTTCCTAAGGATGTTTTACAACCTCCTCATATATTGTGAATTGTTGCATCGAGCCAATTTTACATACCTGTAACTACATTCAAATGTTTTTTCTGAGGCGTAATTTACAAATTTAATCTCTTTATTCTTTTTTTAGGCCTTTCTCTCTCCACAAAATGGCAGCTTCCTAAAGGTCATATAAATAATAGGTTTGAAAGGGAAGGAAACTATATTAATTTAGATCTTAGTTTATTTAACTGTGAAGTTTTAATAGGCTTGTCTTGCTCAATGCCTTTTAAAAAGGGTTAACTCTTAATATATGGGGTTAAAAAGCAATAAGCTCATTCCACCCTAAAAGGCCCCAAATTTTTAGCTCTCTTGGCATTTTTTGTTTGTTTATTTCTTTAGTATCTGTTCTCAAACCAGTCAATTTTTGCCTGAGATCATCTCTTTCTCATAATACCTTAAAAGGGATAACCAACACATCTTACTAACAATCTCTTTTCCAGCCTCTTCCCATAGAGCTGTAGGCCTGGTGGGCACTTTGCTTGCCATTTGAATTATTGTAGACAACTGTTTTGTCACGTATTTCCATACTACATACTTCATCCATCTTTTCATTGCCTAATACCTGCTTACTCACCACCCACTCATTGATTTTCAACCCTCTGCTACATGTTTTAAAATGTTCATAACAGAAGTGTTCCAGTTAAAGGTGATAGTTTCTGTCATAGATAGGGTTACAAAGCTACTAAAAAAAAAAAAAAAAAAAGATTTGGTTTGGAAATAATCCAAAGTTTTAAGGAATTAATACAATAAAAGTTTACTTCTTGCTTATGTAACAGTACAACTCACAATTTCCTGGTTGTTGAGTAGCTTTACTCCATAGGATATTTAAGAAATTCAAATTTCTTCTGTCTTGTTGGTCTGCCAATTCATAGATACTTAGAGTCTTCTGCAGCGAGTCAGAAGTGGAATTAAAACATTAGGAACAGCACATCGGACTCTTACTTACTCCCTTACCACGGAAGGGTCACCCATCATTTCCATTAGCTTTCCATCACTGAAACCACAGAGAGGCGAGATGAGATATATAGATGTTGGCAAAGTTTTATGTAATAAAAGGGGGAACACAAGGTTTTTTAGTAGACACTGAGCTGTCTGTCATTGACTTTGGTTATGATCAGTTTTCTTTAATCAATTTTTAAATCTAAAAATTGTAAGTGTACATGTCATTTCTCTGTATCTAAATGTTTACACATTTAAAAATACAGTTGCTCCTTAAACAATGCAGACATAGGGGCACCAACTCCATGTTCGATGGAAAATCCATATATAACTTTTCACTCACCCGAAATGTAACTACTAGTAATAGCCTACTATTGACCAGAAGCCTTACCAACAACATAAACAATTGATTAGAAGGCTTATCAACAATGTAAACAGTTGATTAACATGTATTTTGCATGTTACATGTATTATGTACTGCATTCTTACAATAAAGTAAGCTAAAGAAAATGTTTTAAGAAAATCATAAGGAAGATAAAACACATGTGCAGTATTGTACTGTATTTATCAATGTCGTAAGTTTATGTTATCTGCTGACAAGATAAATGGTCTTTCTGAAATGGCAGGCAACCACAGTTGCATGCCTCAATCTACAGTACATACTGAAATATTCCACTTTTTCTTGAGATGTCATGATTTCTCTCTGCTTCTTGGGAGCACCTTTAGCATCACTAGTGGCACTTCTTATGGGGCCCGTGATGTTATTGAAGTTTTATGGTATTGCACTAAACACAATGAAAAGTATGCAAAAACTGTGAGAGATCACTTTTTACTGTGGTACACAATTTACTGGAAAGATGAACTACTCAAGCAGAATTGATAAGTGGCTCATGCCATTTTGAGTGGATAATGCAACAATTGAACTCACTGCCATTCCAACCAACAGGTGCTGGCTGTGGAATTAAGGTAGTACAGTATGTGCTATAATTTTAATGTAGTTATGATTTAAAACTTCATCTTTATGTTTGTTTACATTTCTGTTGACTGGGAATGGCATTATATACAGTCTTATGCACTTTGCATGCATAAGTTTTCATATATTTTAATATTTTAATAGATTTGTGTGTATTTTATGGTAGTAAATGATAAAAGACTGGTATTTACATATATTTTATGCATTTATGAAACACCATTTTCTTAATTTTTTTATATTTCCATATATAAATATATGGTTCATCTGAGGTTTTTCAAATTGTTGCGAACCTCCAGAAGATTTTTCCAATGTGTTTATTGAAAAAAATACACATAGAAGTGGATCTGTGCAGTTCACACCTGTGTTGTTCTCTGAAGCCTCCCAAGTTGGGATATTTTATTTTTATATTAGGCATCAAGAGTACTCAGATTTAGAATTAATTGTATAAATTTGTATGTGAAGTATTTCTCCTTTTTGTACTTATGATTACATTTACCAAATACCTTCTTTAGGTAATTTTTTCAGAAAAGGACTGGAGGTGATAAACTGATTTCCATGTGAAGATATTTTCACTCTGCTTTCCTGCTTGAAGGGTGTTGAGTAGAGGATCTTAACTTTGAAGACAGTACTTCACTAATTTCTTTCTTTAGCTCTTAAGTTTTCTTATTATTTCTTTGATTGTTTAGTCTCCTCTGAAAGTTTTACTTCATATGACTGTTGAAACTTCTGATTCCACTCCTTATGTCTCTTAACCTTTCTTTCATATATTTGATCTCATGACGTTATTTTATGCAGAATTCATAACCTCTGTCTTCCATATCACCATATTACTTTTTAGCTATGTTCCTTTCTTGAGAATTAATTATTTTTAAATTGTATTCAAAGCCGAAAGTTTAATTTTTTTTCTGTATAATGAAAAGACTAACAATATCTATATATATTATAAACTTTATTAACTTTGCTTCCTTGGATATTCATTCTTTAATTGAATGTGATACTTCTTTCATCTTGTCACTTTGTCACAAATGCTTATTGAGCCTGTATTTGAAAATTATTGTTTGCTTGTGCATGTGGTTTACTACAGTCCACTTTCCATCCTATGAATAAGAGTTTGACTCGAGTGGTAGGCAGAATGTGCCAGTCCTCTGGATAGAGAGGCTTTGTGAACCTCTTCAGACTCAGAAACTACCTATAATATTATCGTATGTTTTTATATACCATACTATCTTACATATGAAACTTCACAGATCGTTTCCTCTGCTTTAGTGGTTAAATACTGCTTTCAATTTCTACTTAGCAAAACTGGAGTAGCAGAGGGGGAAGTATTATTATCCAAAAGCTCTAAATGATGATCTCTAATTATTTACCCTTAAAAAATAGTACCCCATGGTCCTGTCTATTTTTATATTAACTTATTCATGGTTTGTAGTAACGAAATAGCTATATATTCTATTCTCATAAAAATATTCTTCTATGTGTTTTGGATGTATTTTGTGTTATATATTTTTGTCCATAGATCTGATCTTATGTTTTCAGAAATATGTAGCTTGTGTATGACACTCTCTTGTTTTCCTATGCTTGTATATAATTAATTTTTTTGTAATTTTATGTAATATATTTCTCAGTATGGTAACTTGAACTCAGTCCTTGTTTGCTTTCAACTTCCCCTTATCCCACTAGATATTTTGCCTTAATAAAACATGTTTCCAAATCAGACACACTTTGGAAAAGTATGCACATAAGGTTTTGGAAAACTAAATCACATTTTAAGTATACCAGGCAAATTTAGCATTTCATAGCATCTTGCAAACTGGGTAGTTTTTAAGTACAAACTCAAAATTTAAAAAATAACAATTTGAATACCTAAAGATAGTATCCTTTCTATATTATTTTCATTAGGATTTGGTATCCAGATAAGTCTAAGCTCATTGGTTGAGTTGGTTGAGTTTGGAATTTTTCTGTATTTTTATTTCTGAAAATTTTTATCTAATATGGAAATGGTATGACTCTTACAGTTTTGTTAGACCTTTCTAGGAATATTAATTTGCACTAGTATCAACAATAATTTTCAATAGTGTTAGTCTATCTGGATGTTTTGGCATTTCTTCAGTTAATGTTAACTAAATTATTTAATTTAGGTTTTCAAATTTCCTGCATAAAGCATTCCACATAATTATTTTATAATATTTAATTCCTTCAGTTTCTGCAGCTATTGCTCATTCTCTATTTTTTCCATCAAACTTGTCATAAATCAATTATTTTTAAAGGGCCAGGTTCTGATTTTTAACATTTCTAAAAAGTTTTCTATTTCTTTCATGTAAACTTTTATGTTTAATAATTTCTTTCTACCTTCCTTGAATTTATTTTGCTGTTATAACTTCTTGAATCGAGCATTTTTTATTCATTTTCCTAATATATATATTAGGAATCTCTGTAGATTCACTGTAACTCCTTCTTACAGGTTTTATGCTTCCCTTATCATCATTTATTTTTAAATTATTAAAGAACTATGTTAATGGGATAAGAACTGGCTAGTGATGGCAGTTGATGGCACGTTTGTGTGTGTATGTGTTTCCTTTGCTGTTTTTTTTACCTTTTATAAAACAGTTTACATAGCTTCTGCTTTTTAAATCTTTCTTTTATCAAAATTTTCTTTGGAAAATATTCAAGCCGATAGATAACATCTTATGCATTTAAAAATAAAATGTGGATTAGATGCAAATATCTCTTAGAATCACTCAATGCAAAAAACAGGTAAGTGACACCAAAAACAGAAACAACCTTGTTTGATATTCGTATGACAGAAAAATTAGGATAATCTCATGGGAAGCCAAATAGTATAAACAAAGAGAAATCAGGAAAAGTGCCTGAAAAGCATTTTAAATGTGTTGTTATTGTAGCCTCCAGCCTCTTCAAATACATGTGAACAGGATTCTTGTGGTTTCTCTTTTTTCTTTTATTTGTGGTTTTTGATTTTCTGTTTTGGTTTATTTGGTTTATTTTGTCTTTGTAGGTGAAAACTCACATGATCTTATTTCTTACCGTATCCTCTAGGTCTGGTGGCACAGGAAGCATTAGAAAAGTGGACACTTTTAGCATAGAAGACAGAATCCATGCAAATTTGGGGGATCATATAGAATCACATGATATTTCTTTGGAAAACCATGCACATTATTTGGTAGCACATAGTTAAGTTATCATCAAATATTTCCCCAAAATGGGATAGAGAAGGCTTTATGATGGATTGGTGATTTTTCTTTTTCACTCACTAATATATTTATACCAACAATATTAATTGAATAAGGAGGAAAACCAATTACTTTGAAGTATACAAATAAGTTATTTCCATTTTCTCAGGCCACACAAGCCTGAAGGCAGAAAAAGAGTGTTAGGATTAGTAACAACCAGCATTATTCTGTCGTTCGATCTGCAGGCTTGTGAAGATACCTTTCAGAACTCACAGTCACTTGCTCTATTTCCAAGTCTCTAAGGACCAGCACAAAGGGCTTACAGTCCCTTCTCTCAGTAGTCACTAATTCTTCAGGCCTCAGCTGCCCCTAGTGTTACAAGAAGTAGCCTCACCTGTTATTCAGGAAGGAGGAAAGACAGCAGATCACACCAAAGGCTGAGTTCCTCTCATCCCCTCAAGCCCCTGGTTTTCTCCTGATACTGATCTGATGTGGCTAAAAGCCTCTGCCACTACTGTTGTGCTGGAGTCCTCACTGCACCTCACATGGGTTATCTGGAGCTTCAGTTCTCCCAAGTCAAAACGTTCCCCTTGCCAAGGTGGAGAGTTTCTCTGCCTTATCCTTTACTGCTATGTCTATTATCCTAATCCCAAAGAAAAGATGTCTTTTGCTCCTAACATGTCGACTAACATGTCAAAGAGAGTTCATGTAAAAAAATAATTTTTTATTGTTTTATTTATGATGCAATATGCCCCCCCGCCCCACAAACTCAACAGTGGATATGTGATCATTGGACTAGCATTACACACATTAATGTGTTAGTCACCTCTCCTATCTGACAGTAAAGACATAGTTATGTGTTAGACCAAGCCCACGTACTCAATTCTCTCTTGCCAGGTTGAAGTTTTCCTCTAAGGTCCCTCAATTCCTAATGCAAAGATATCCCTGGCAGCCATATCATTCTTCCAGTGGTGCCCAGATAGTTCTGAATCTATATGGATTTGCAGCTCAGATAACTGAGGCCTTCCTTACAAAATACAGACTACATTTAATCTTCTGGAAAATTAGCAAAGAAAATATGTAATATGTAGTAATACTATTTGATAAGCATTCAGTGGAAATTTACATACCACAAGGATATGAGGGTGCACAAAGCAGTGATTCATTTGCAAGGCTGGCTGATGTCATAAACCAGAAGAGGCGACGAGGAGAAGTTTATGGGCAGTAGCAGTTCCGTCTGAGTAAATTATGGCTGTGTATTCATTCTGGGACATTTACTACTTTCTCCCATAAATACAATTAATGTGCTGGATTTATTTTCAAAGCACAAAGCAAAGTTATAACAAAGTTTTTCAGTAGAGAAGCATATAAAACAACTTCAAAGGAAATTCAGTAGGGCTGGCTTATTGAAAATTTAACCAACATCTTCATTTTCCTTTTGGAGACTGTGGCACACATAAGCAGAATTTTCTTTCAGGATGTGGCACATTTTCAAAAGCAACAGACAGAAATTGGAGGCTCAATTTCTCCTTTCCCTTTATCATTCCTGTGTTTCCTCAAAAATCTGAATTTGACTCAAGAATGGTGCTTTTATTTTTGAAGGAGCTTGTCATCATGAATAAAACATACTTATAAGTAACCATAAGCCATGGAAATTTACTTAAATTAGTTTTCAATTATCTAAAAATACACAGTTGAAAGGGAACATTCACAGGAGATTACCTGAAGCCTACAGGAATTTTCCAAGTTTATTTGAAGAAACTGTAGATATCCACCAAAGTGCCTAACTTGCATTAATTTTGTATTCTATAGTTTTCTTTTTTTAAAAAGAAACTGTAAATTGTTTTCACCACTTGAAAAGATAAGAATACAGTGAAAAGAATGTCTTACAGATTCAGTCTCCCTTTCCCAACACACATTTTCCTTCCTTTGTCTTTCACACAAACTCAGCGTTCATTTCCAGTGTTTCCTTCAAGAGCAGGGAGGGAAACAGCACAGGTGGGGAATGGGTCCATCAAGCAGGCAATGGAGCATGCAGGCAGGCCACAGACCAAGTACTTAAGCATCCACACAAAACCACATGGCTGTAAATTACTGTCATTACTTTCCAAAAGTTCCCTGGATTGTACAGGATTGCCCATGCAATCATAATTACAAAGCAAGCTGTAGTAATCATTAAGCAAACACTGCAACTTCTGCAGTCTTAAGCAAAATGCTTGTTTTCCTACCTAATCATCATGTACAATGTAGAAATACCAAGTGGGAGGCAACAGCTCACATTTGGTCCTTAAGATTCAGAGGGTATTATACTCTATCCACCTCATCTTTCTCAGCAATGACATTTTGCATGGTCATAGCTCACCAAAGTGTTGAAACAAGAAAGTAATCAAAGTAGCTTTGCGGGTTTTTCTAGTAAAAATACCCAAAGCACAGAGCAAGAGTTATCCATAGGATGAAGTCTTTACTTGGCACACCACTCACAGGTGATATTTTAACTTGGTTTTCATGGAAGAAAGTAGAGTTTAGAAACTGAAATTAATGAATGCTTGTCATGTGACAGGGTGCAAAGCTTTCTTCATATATTACCTTTTTAAAATCTTCACAACCCTATACAACAGCTTAATTGTCTCATTTTATAGAAGAGAAAACCAAGGCTCAGTGTCGGGCAATTATTCGCCATTTTCCATCAAAAGTATGGGCTAGAACCATGACTCAACCCCAGGACTGTCTTTGAAGGCAGTGCCACTTTCACCTGTCCTATGCTGCGGAGAGAAAATCTAGGAGAAAGCTAAAGGAAAGTAAAATGTCAACCAACTTTTTTTTTTTAAATTTCATTTTAAAGACAAGGCAGTTTGCACAAATCCAATAAAACTAGAACTATCATACAAATGAAAGACAACCAATCTAGCTAACACCTTGAAGAACACAGATGCATTAAGTTTCGCCTCACAGGCAAAGGCGAAACTTAATTCTAAACACAACATTTATTTACACGTCTTTATTGAGCTGATTTGCAAAGCACTCTTAAATGTGGGTGTAATGAAGATTAATAGGGTATAGCCCCCGCACTGCTTGAGTTCGGTGGATGGTGGAAAAGAACCAAAGCAGAGAAAAATATAGTTGATGGTATAGTTTTCAGTTTCTCAAGAAGAACCCCTCACCTGCGCTCCTCCTGCCCCTATAGTCCTGCTCCCCAAAAGGTGAACAAGCAGGCACTGTATCCTTGTGAAAATACCAAGTTGTAAGACATGGTGACAACCTCATTTTCAAGCTTCTGGGTGAATCCAAAGCAGTGTAAAAGAGAAGGATGCAAAGAACAAGCTAGTAATGAAGCACATTTCAAAAATGTGGCGTTGGATGCCAGCCTGCAACAAGACGAAACTGCCCCTAGGAGTCAAATCTCTATTTACTCTTCTCTAAGCAGCCCAGAAAGCAATTCCTGATCCATATGCTGTGAATCCGAGTTGGAGAAATAACTTTTGGCTTTCATAAAGTATAAATGTAGCCACTTTCAGCTCATGCATAAACCCTCACTCTGTGGTAATACGTCTCCTGGATGCTTGGCCAGCCTCCTGCCCTTTGCTAGCCACCGTATGTCCCAGTGCCTGCAACACTGAACCTCCTGAATTTCCCAGAGAACATTTTATATACTGCTATCTACCTGCATGTACTCCTAGACCTTTCTGTTTTCATCTCAATGTCTAAAATGCATCTCCAGCTTTAACAAGGCTGTTCTAATTCCTCCCTGGGGGCGGTGGGGGTTGGGGAGGCGGGTAGGTGTATCCCTGTTGTTTTATTCATGACTTTCTTCAAAACACATTTACAAACACTGAGGACTCAGTAGTGCACAAGACAGACAGTTTATTTGTTTATACTACAAATGTACAGGCAAGATAATTGCAGACACCAGTCCTGTTAGAAAAATAAAACAAAACGACATAAATGTGGTTTTAATGTGGAGGGGAAAAAATGGAGGGCAAGTGGCTTATTTCACCTAGAGTACTTTCCAGGGAAATGAAAATTCAGCTGAGCTGTGAACTATAGGAGCCTTTCCCTGGCCCCCTACCCCTGAACACCCCCCAAAAAATGGAAAGTTGGTTTTCAAACAATAGGAAAAGCAAGTTCGAGTGCTCTATTGCAAAGTTTTTCAAACAGCGCTCTACCTGCCTCCCTAACTACAGTCTGAATTTTTTGTGGGGGTGGCCCATGCCTTATTCATCTTTGCATCACCAGCATATACCCTAGTACCTTGTAAACTGACATTCAAGAATGCTTGCTAAATGAAAAATGACAAAAACATTCCTAGTCGTAAGAAAAAATTTGCACAAGTGTCTATATATGAAATACTGAATGTTGAAATGGGCATACAATATTCTAATTCTACAAATGTAAGAGTATGGGGTATCTTGACAGGACAGAGTCGGTAATGGTCTTGGGTGCCCCAAGTTAGATACATTCATCCTACATTTCCTGCATTTACATCTACTATCATTTGGATGATTGCATCTACTGATGTGCATTGGGGATGAGAAAACCTTCTGGAGGGGGGGGAAAAAAAAAGCATTCCACCATGAACACCACAGATGTTCAGACATACTAGCCAATCTAATGGGCCAGAAGGGCCCAACCTAAGCCAAACTGTAGAAAAAGCCATGAGAGCTTTGAAAGAGAACTTACTCTAAGAGGAAACGAAATATGGCTCCCAGTACCCAGCCAACACATGCATGTCCAAGGGAAGTGGTGGTTTCCAGCCATGAAAATCTGTCCTCAGCCAACAACTCTAGGACACACAAGAGGAAGTGTTGTACATATGAGCTGAAAGGACTCGTTCACTGAATTCTGCATTTTGTGACCAAAACACTCAGATATGGCAAATCCTAACAGTATAACACAGAGCAGAAACTTTTTCTCTACATTTGTGAAAGCTGGGGAAGCTGCAACAGTATTTTAAAGATTAAGAACAGCAGTGGGCCACAGTGACACTCTAGCAGAACCAGAAGTAGCTTAGTTAGTTGGAATGGAGCTCCAGCCCAGCGACAGTGACAACCCTGTTATCAGGGCATTGGCTATGGAGACCTAACTTGCTGGGTGCCACAGCAAGCAACAAGAGTACTGAATTTGTAAAGATATTTTTGAGTCTTCTAAAAAATCCCAGAAATTCTAGGAGGGAGGAAACTATGCAAAGTGTGTCTCTATATCCAAGTACATACAGATTTGTGAATATCAAAGATAATATTCACACTGAAGATAACCTTTACACGGTTTGTAAAGGAGACTGACAGAAAGAAAAGTCAGTTTAACATGATATAGTTATTCCTAGGCTATAACATATACTAGATATTTCTTGTGTTCTAGCTTAATAAAGAGTTGAAATTTGGAGAATCTCATAGTTTAAATGATTTTGACTTCTTAAATGAGTATTTCTCAGTGAATGGCGTACCTATGGAGATATATCTAAATCACCTAGGGAGGTTTTTCAAAATACATTTCCTCAGTTATCCTTTTGTTTACAATTCTCAAACCTCATGGTTCCCATATACTTCCCTTCCCAAAGAGCTGAGATAGGATATTTGTGATATTTGTGTGTCTGTAATATGTACCTAGGTGATTCTAACTATACATTTACCCCATCGACTTCCATCTCCTGAATTATTGAGAACTGCCCTAATTGGTTGCTTGCTTGTTTTTTCTTTTCCTTTTCCTTTTTTTTTTTTTTTTTTTTTTGAGACAAAGTCTTGCTCTGTCACTTAGGCTGGAAGGCAGGGGTGCAATCTCGACTCACTGCAAACTCCACCTCCTGGGTTCAAGCAATTCTCCTGCCTCAGCCTCCTGAGTAGCTGGGATTACAGGTGCCTACCACCATGCCTATTATTTTTTATGATTAGTAGTAGTAGTAGTATTTTTAGAAAAGACGGAGTTTCACGATGTTGGTTAGGCTAGTTTTGAACTCCTGACCTCAAGTGATTCACCCACCTCAGCCTCCCAAACTGCTAGGATTACAGGCATGAGCCAGCATGCCTGGCCACTAATTGCTTTCTAACATCAAATTGCCTCAGCCCAGGCTTTGAATAAAACCATATAGTAAACCAAAATTGGTACCATTAGTATACACCTGAAGGGCAGGTGAGTTGAGCATGTTTCTGGCTGCAAGTAACAGAAAGAAAAATTGAAAATACCTTAAAATCAAAGGGTATTAACTATTACACATTAAAATAAATCTGAAGATAAAGTGGCTCTAAGCCAACAGCATCAAGAATGCAGACTCTTAACCTTCTTCATCTAAGCCATCCATAGCACATCAACTCATCTTCATGGTTTCAAGACAACTGTGACAGTTGCAGGTTCCACATGCAAATGTAACATCGACCAAAGGAAGCAAACTATTTCTTCTTATGGACTTCTTTTTAAGAAATGTCAGTGAGAAAAATCTTTCAACAAGCCCTCTACCACATGTGCCTTTATGTCTCACTGCTGGCATTGTAGCACAAGCACACCCGAAGTCACTGATAAGGGAAGAGCCCCCATGACTCATACAGCCAATCCTGACTGCTCAATCCTGACTAGGGTTCCAGTCACCAAATATTCTGATTTAGTTAAAATAGCATGGGGCTTGAGTTCTAGATGTGCCTAAGTTCCCCAGGTGACCCTAGTCCATAGTTAGGGTCATATCAATCATGATTAACCTATGGAATTAACGCTTGTGATACCTCAAACACCTGTCCCCACAGAGAAAGTAACTGAATAAAAGCAAAGCTGTGTTAAGAAAGAGAAAGAAAACAAATGACTATTAGGTGGGCCACAAGAAATACCAAAGGCATTCCAAGTTGTTCTTTGTAAAAAGGACCACGAGAGAGATGATAAACTGACTTTTTTTAGTTCTAAAAGATAAAAGATTTTTTTTCCATTCAATTTCAAGTTTTTTACATTTCTAATAACTGAAAGACTGGCCATCATGAAATGAATATAGCCTCCTCAACGAAACCTTCTTTCAAATAAAAATATTGGATCAGGCGTCGTGGCTCAAACCTGTAATCTCAGCACATTGGGAGGTCAAAGCAGGCAGATCACGAGGTCATGAGTTCGAGACCAGACTGACCAACATGTTGAAACCCCATCTCTACTAAAAATGCAAAAATTAGCCAGGCTGGGTGGCGCGTGCCTGTAATCCCAGCTACTCAGGAGGCTGAGGCAGGAGAATCGTTTGAACCCAGGAGGCAGAGGTTGCAGTGAGCTGAGATAGTGCCACTGCAGTCCAGCCTGGGTGACAGAGTGAGACTCCGTCTCAAAAAAAAAAAAAAAAAATCGAATCTGCCTTTCCCCCAAATAAAATCAAACCTTTAAATATTTAACAATATTTTTGATATCTGCTTTTGGCAGCACTAGTAGATGACCTTATGGCCACCATTTTTTTGATCTCTATGGGTAGCTCAAGTTTTCCCTTCACTCTCCCTGTCATGCCCAGGGAAAACTGATGTTTTAAAAAGGTATTAAATTGAAGGAAGGGTAGACGGTATTGAACTTTTGGTGCTAACAGAAATGGTTTAAGCTTAGGACTATGTGGAGGTAGTTTCTCTATAAGTTTTAATTTCATCAAAAAAAAAATAGGAATCGTAACAATAGTCTTATTAGATTATAATGAGGATTAATTTAGATCAGTGGTTTTCAACCTGAGCACACATAAGGATCTCCTGAAGGGATAGTTGAACCACTGATTGCTGGGTCCCACCTCTAGAGTTTCTGATGCAGGAAGGCTGTGGGTGGGTCCAAGGATTTGTATCTTTATCAGTTTCCCAGGTGATGCTGATGCTGCTGGTCTTAAAAACAGACTTTGAGAACCACTGATTAAGATAACACAAGCAAGTTACTTAGCATAATTCTTGTTACATAGAAGAATTTGCTTGAGAACAGAAGAATTTACTTGAAAATAGAAGTACTGAGAAGCAAGCAGTAAATATATTTTAGCTGTTATTATTAAGTTATATTTTCACTTATTCTTAATGCACCAAATTAATTATATTTTAGTTTTTTAATAAAGCATCTATTATATCATCTTAAATTCTGGCAGAGGGTTTGTCCTGAAGTTAGCCATTTCTCTTTCATAATGTAATTACAGCTCCATGTCAAGGCAAGTAGGAGGTTTCACTGATAAGAGTTTTCTCCTATGACATGTTTTTTTCAATAGTATCTGAGTAAGTTGCTAAATCTATACTCAGAGAATTCTTAACTTGACTTTTTCCCTGCCCTGATTACTTTTATATTTTAAAAAAACTAAACTTTGACTTTACTGTTAGCCAACAGTAACAGTTTATTAAACAATTGGACACTTCAATACCTGCCTCAAGCACTGATCAGGTATTCTGTGAAGAATCCTGGGAAGCGATAGTTCTGCAGAAAATGAACTGCAAAAGAATCATATTATTTTATCTGTTCAATAAGAATTTATCCCTTTCTTCATCATGGTTAATTGCTCTTCTAGATTAATTAGTTTCAGACAATACTTGTACAACCTTCAAATTACTTTCAAATCCATGATTTTATGTGATCCATACAGCCTTATGGCTTTATCATCACTGTAGCCATCTCACAGCTAAGAAAACAAAGAATTGAACTGCTTGTAATTTTATAATAAAATTTTGTTCACCAGTCAGTTGTAGAATTGAGGATGAAGCTTAGGTCTCTGAAAGCCAGTACATATGTACAATGTGTACTCAGAGTGTTTCTCAGAACTTATAAAAATCAAACTCAATTAAATTAAAAAACAAACTCAATTAAATTAAAAATCAAACTCAATTAAATTAAAAATCAAACTCAATTAAATTAAAAATCAAACTCAATTAAATTAAAAATCAAACTCAAATTAAATCTCTTTGAGCGTTTCATTTCTCATTTGACAGCTTAGTTAAAACTGAAAAAGCAATATCTGTCTATTATTGGAAAAATAATTAAATAATGAATACCTATTATTGAAAAAAATTAAAACCATGTCCAATTCTACCCACCCAAAGAGGAACACTCTAACAACCAGGGGAATAATCAATCCCTTAAACTCCCCTCTCCATCACACTACATGAGACTAAACTCTTATGCATTTGAAGTTGTAGTTATTTACCAAGATATTATGATCATGTTTCCATGTTAAAAAATATACTTTTTTTCCCCCAGCATAGTGGTTCATTGTTTGAAAGCACAACCAACTGAGTGTTAGATAATTTCCAAAATTTACTTTTTCAAAGAGTGCTCTAGTGAGTATTCTTGGAGCACAGTCTTTCCCACATCCTTAGTTATGTCCTCAGGAAAAATACCCAAAAGTGAAATTACTATGTCAAAAAGCATGCAAATTTTAAGTCTTTTGATACTTTTTGCCAAATTGGCCTCAAGAAAGATTGTACTAAATTACTCACTGGTCTTCAACTCATGAGCACACCACTTCCCTTTTTATTGTTATTGCACATTGTTTATTTGGCTACTGGTGGATTTTCCTTGGCCAAAGCATCTTGTATTCTGTACTTCCACAAAAGAAGCCTTGAGTAACTCAATAAGAGCACCTAAAAATCTCTTCCCATGAATAAGATTTTGGTATCGTAAAAACAAAATTGGTAGGGCTCTTTCATTTAACCCCATCGTCTAAAAAGCTCCATGAATATTTTCATCTACACATTCCCACTGATAACAGCCAAACTTTACAATGGGCCACACATTATTCTACGACCTTTATGTGTGTCAAATTGTTTAACTCCATAATAACCTTTTAAGAAGAGATCTTATTATTATTTCCTTTGTACAGATGAGGAAATCGAGGCACATCTTTGCCTGAGAACACACAGAGAGTTGTAGAATTGAGTATGAACTGAGGTTTTCAGTCATCATAGTAACAAAAAATAAGAAGAAATTGGAGCAAGGAAGAGGAAGAAGGCAGAATATGGGGGGAAACAGAGACGCTATTCCCAAATGCAGAATGAACAATCCTGATGGTGCAAAATGAGATAATAAAAGTAAGTTTTGTATTTATTGTTCTTATAAAGATATAAAGAAAATTAAAATAACATGGTCTAAACAGGAACCGAAGGCACTGTTTAAGCAGTTTCTAAAGCATTATTCATAAGCCTGGTAAAAAAGAAAACCAGACCTCCTGCAACTCAAGACCTTTTCCTCAGAATGAATCATTTTAGGAGCCCCGGCATATAAAGGGACCGGTTTCATTTCTCTGTCTCCACCAATTTATGGCTCAAAGTGGGCAGACTAAATCACTTAAAGCTCTGATGGACAAAACTTATTTTCTTGACCAGTCATATGCTTTTCAGGTCAGGAAAGAGAACAAAATAAGTCACGATTTAAAAAATATCAGACAAGTTATTATGTCTACATTCATATTCCTGGAGGAGATTGCACAAGACTGCTCATTAATTGTGGTGTTGAAATTATATAGATTGTGCTAAGCCAAATATAGCTAACCTTTGGGAACTTGAGTGCATTCCTGAGTAGAAGAACTTCTTGAAAGGAAATAAATAAGTAATGTACCCCTGTGCTGAGATTTTACTGAGTTGTGTGCTGCTCGAAATTTGGGATAAATTGATAGTATGACTCATTAAAGGAATTTAGAGCATTATCAGGTCCTTTGCAAAAAAAAAGATTTTTGTTCAGAAACAGCAGACGCTGCATGTTTTCTGCTTGTCATGGTTCGATTCTTCCAGCCCTCACCCAGTCTCAACACACATTTTTCTTCAAAAGTACTGTTTTCCACTAACTTTTTCCCCCCAGACCTATGCCTTCTACACTGGAAATGCTTTTCTTCTACTTCCTAATAGCACAACGTCACAGCATTAACTACATTTGGGGAAGATTAGAAAGGTAAAGAGGTTAAGTAAGGTAAGAAGATTTTTTTAAAAAAAGTAAACACCGTTTTCTGGGTTTGTTTTTCCTGAAACTTAAATATGCCTCAGGTTTCTCCAGATCATCCTCTCTTCTTCTTAGGGCTAACTATAGAAGGCAGTGAGAAAATAACATACCAGAATAGGAGTGGCTGACAAAACAGAAGGTGTTTGTCCTGATGGATTCATTCTGATGCAGGAGAATGGCACATGTATGGGCGCTGCCCCTGAAGAACATGTTGCTTACATGCATAGGTTCCTTTGGGGATGGGAGAGTTAGATTTTCTTATCTCCTTGAAAGAAATAGGTCATTCTAGTTTCTGATCTTGTTGCAGCCTCATTATTCCTCCTTAGTCTCATTCTGAAACAGCCTTTCTAATTTTTTATTCCAGGTTTATTTTTTCTGCCAGGTTTTCAAGCCAGTAACATTCTGAAGCACACAGAAGAGGTAAACCAGATGTCTGTTTAAGGTTACAGGCAGAAACATACAGTAAATTCTATTTTTTTGCTATTTTTCTTTCTCTTTTTTTTTTCTTTTTCCTTTTTTTTTAAGCAGCCACAGACAACAAACTCAAACAACAGCAATGGAAATGATGGAACAGATGACAGGAAAGTATAATATTTGAATTCAACATTCTTCCTTTCTTTTAGTTGAAGAATTATTCCAGCTAGTTTTACCATGAAGCTTTGCCCCAAAGGAGAAAATAAATAAAAGCTAAAACTTCATGTAAGCCTTTCTAGGAGAGTCAGTAAAATGACTTAGAATATAAAGTAAACAAATATTGAAAATATGCTAAAGGGTCATGTTAAATGGTTGTGTATCCATTGTGAGCTTTCCAAAATAACCACACTGTTCAGTACAAGCCTGTCAATTCCCAGGATCATATTATTTGTTATTTTTACCAAAACATCTTAAATAAATTGTGCTATTACTAACATCTGTTTACAAAAATGTTTCTTTTCAAGAGGAATCCTTCAAAGTACCTAAATAGTTGATGAATCAGGTTCCACTAATGTTTGACTTGGACCAGACACTCAAGCTTCTTGAGCATCTTTGAAATGTCTAGGAGCTTAGTTATGAAATACAATAAGACTTCAGTAACAGTATATGTGGAAAGGCTAGTGTATTTAAATTATAAGGTTTTTATTGAAATTTAGTTTTGTCATCACGAGACGTGATGTATGCATGAATAGCTATCACCATGCCAAAATATTGCCAGCTTTTATGAGGTCCATTTTAACTGTGCAATCATTTATGGGGTTCAGTTGAGGTTCTCCCTTTCTTAGGTCTTATTTTCACTCAAAGGATAAAATCTATGTTTTAACTTGACTAATACAGAAAGTTGTCATTTTATAGGAAAAAGATTAAAAAATAGAATGCTATAATGTCATGGGTTCTAGCCAAAAGGTCAATTTATTCACATTCATAACTTCCTCTCTTATGATTATTACATGGAGAATATAATCAGCAATAAAATTATAAGATGATTCCCCACCTCTTCGATGCAAAAGCTTTGAGGGGCAGGCAGGTTAGGGTCTCATATCATCACCTGTATTATTACACTGGTGGATTGAGAAGAAACCTAACCTAAGTAGCCTTAGAATTCCAAAAGATCATGATAACTTCAAAAACTGGTTACCACTCAAGAACTTCAAAAGCTAAAAGCGAATTTTCATAAGCAGGAATTTGGATATCAAGCGTCATCACCAAACCAAGTCTGAGTCAAAAATATTTCTTCGTTAAGCATGTTAAAGTAAGCCGTATTATTTTGCGTGCTACAAACGAGCAAAGGTGGAGATACAATTTACACATCTATCTTTTGAAGCTACTTGAAACCAAAGTGGCTACTTAAAACCAAAGATCTTTCAGAATGAATAAAAAATAAGCTGATTAAGGTTCTTCAAATAAATTAGCTCAACATGTGACCTTTTATGAAAGATAAATTATTGTCAATAGTGAAATATATGCGATTACTTACAACTTAGAAGAGATAGAAACCTGGCTCAGGTTACATCTGCCCTTCAGCATTTAACATATTATGAGAATGCTTGATAACTGCATTTAGTTATCCAGTTTAAAGAATTTTGAACTGCCCAACCTAATCAACTTCTCTGGTTGGAGAATCTTTCAATAGTGTTTCCCACATAGGTCCTGTGTAGAGGAGGCAGGCCAGAGACCTCAGGGAATGATAGTGCCATGAAACTCTTCCTCAAGTACACACCGATTTTTTAATTTTATTTATCGACCAACCTAATAGTTGCAGAAAAAATATATTTTCATTTAAGAAAAAAGAGAACTCATCATATTTTTCTGGAAATGTGTTCTTGAACTTAGACATGGAAAACTAAGAGCAATACTAACAAATATGGTCATGGAAGAAATAAATGGAATCATTCCAATGTCTTAAGAGAAATCTTGCCCTTTCAGAAAGGACCAGCCAGGTAAAAAAGAGCCAGACTGAACTGGCAGGAAGGGTGTTTGGGTTCTGGGAGAGCCAAAAAGTAATTATATTCTTGAACAATTTTATAGCTAAATGAAACTTCTTCAACCCTCTTCCCATTATCTTTGTCCCATTACTTTAACTTCATTTTTCCCTTGTCACTGGCCAAAGATCAATCGTTTATTGCCTTGAGAAGAATTTGGAATGTGCAACTGAGTTTCATATTTGGAAAAGAAATTATATGAGTAAGGAAGTCAAGAGAAATGTAATAGAGAAAATTCTCACCAGTTTGGCTTCTGCCTCATAGAACTTCCTGGCTTGTGTTTTAGAAACTGTAAACCCACATACAAAGGTGTAATTGGCTGTGCTCTAAAGCCAAGTTTACCTTCCCAAGCATACGACCCAGAAAGATTATTTCCAAAATTCTTAGCTCCAGAAAGCAGAAAAATTGTTGTAAAGACAATGAATTTAATATTTAAAATAAACAGCTTCTCCCTCAGGATATACATTTTCATAAAGACACAGGAAGTCATGCTATATGTAGTAAATCCTTATTTACTCAACATTAATAGGTAATCTGTCATATTTTTTATACAGAGTCTGACCCCAATAAGTACCAATGCTTTTTTAGCCTTTTGTTTAAATGGCTAAATGTGTAATGTGTTTATATTACACACTTGCCTACCTTCTAAAACATACATTTTCTTTTCTTTTTTTTAGGATCTTTGTCATCAATTTTTCTACATTGACATGTTAGAGGCCACCGAAGAATGTAGAGTTAGATGCCTTTATACTATACATCCCTGGAAAGCAATGTTGTTTTAAGGACTTCTGCACTCAAAACTGCACAACTACCTGGAAACTGAACAACCTGCTCCTGAATGACTACTGGGTAAATAACGAAATTAAGACAGAATTAAGTAAGTTCTTTGAAACCAGTGAGAACAAAGACACAACATACCAGAATCTCTGGGACACAGCTAAAGCAGTGTTTAGGGCAAATTTATAGCATTAAGGAGAAAGTGGGAAAGATCTAAAATCAACACCCTAACATCACAATTAAAGAACTAGAGAAGCAAGAGCAAACAAATTCAAAAGCTAGCAGAAGACAAGAAATAATTAAGATCAAAGCAGAACTGAAGGAGATAGAGACATGAAAAATCCTTCAAAAATATCAATGAATCCAGGAGCTGGTTTTTTGAAAAGATTAACAAAATAGATAGACTGCTAGCCAGACTAATACGGAAGCAAAGAGAGAAAAATCAAATAGACACGATAAAAAAACGATAAAAGGGATATCACCACTGATCCCACAAAAATACAAACTGCCATCAGAGAATACTATAAACACCTCTACGCAAATAAACCAGAAAATCTAGAAGAAATGGATATATTCTTGGACACGTACACCTTCCCAAGGCTAAACAAGGAAGAAGTCAAATCCCCGAACAGACCAATAACAAGTTCTGAAATTGAGGCAGCATTCAATAGCCTAACAGCAAAATAAAGCCCAGGACCAGATGGATTCACAGCCAGATTCTACCAGAGGTACAAAGAGGAGCTGGTACCATTCCTTCTGAAACTATTCCAAAAATAGAAAAAAAGGGACTCCTCTCTAACTCATTTTATAAGGCGAGCACTATCCTGATATCAAAACCCACAGAGACACAACAAAAAAAGATAATTTCAGGCCTTCTCTAATAGTATTTTTTTTTTTCCAATCACCATACAGGCCAAGTTGTAGTATTTCATTTGCTATATGGGCATCTTTCTTGACTCTGTTAAGGTATAACAAACCATTCTCTTTCTAATTGGTTACTTTTGATCTGCTGTAACCTAAGAAACCAGTTTTTAAAAAAAAAACTGGTAAAAGTAAACTTAAAGAATAAATAGATGCTATGTAAGAAGGTTTTTTTGACCATTAGTTTTTTGTTTTGTCAAAGACCATAATATTTTGGCTGATCGGAAGACTTTGTAACCCTTACCTTTAGCTTATTGACTATTTCTTGACCAGTAGAATGTGTCATTTGAGCATCTTGGATATAAGTGAGATGTTGTGTGGCCTATATGCCTGCATGTGAGTTGTGTTGTTACTTGAAACCAATTTCATCATTCCAGTAATTTTGAGTCTTAAAGAAATCTAGCAGCAGATCTTTCCAATCATGTTGCACATATATTTCTGACTTCAATGACCTTCTATCAGCAAACTAAATTAACTTGAAACAGAACACATATAGTAGGGATGAAGAGAATGATCTCACACATTCAAAAAAAAGCCAATATCAATATTTAGCTTCAGGTCATACTCTGAATTGATGTGTGGATGATCCTGTGCAAGTTGAGCACATAAACACATTCACATCATAGGGACACACTCATGAATACACTGACCCTCAGAGGCCTGTGTGGTTTGTTATCCTAGCAACTAAATCCAGTTTCCTCTCCTAACCTGAGTACACTCAAGACTGATTCTCCTCACTTTCAAAATTCTGTGTATAATATGTTGTCTAGACGTTGCTCTGTTATTGGATGTTATTATGAAAAGCAGAAGATTCCTGAGGTTAACAAATAGGTGATCCCCTCAAAGCATTTTGGCAAAATGAAGAAAGCAAAAAAAAAGCAGTGTTTTAGACAAAATGTCTATTATTCCCTTGAAGAAAATTCAAAATCTCGCTCTCAGAATATATTTTTACTCTACTCCTTATTATAAACAGCTCCTTGTTCACATTTTCCCCTTTCTTCTTCCTTTATTCTTTTAAAAAATATTTATTTTTAACCATTTGAGCATCTTGCTGCCTTCCAGTCAATACTAAAAGTAATTTTAGGTCATGGGATGGTTAGAGACTACATCACTGCTCTAGGGAAAAAAGTGAAAAACATTGCACTGGTGATTATTATCATGCCGAAAAAGGAGAAAACATACTTAAAAAACTGCTGAGTTAGGCTATAATCTTTATTGCTTAGACAGTTGCTGTCCAAGCAGAGATCTGCTCATCTACTTTTCTTTCAATATATATTAAAATCTTAGTTTCGTTTTCATTTCCAAAGATGATATCAAATAAGTAACCATCTTGGAGCACAGAAGAAAGATATAATGTATCTCACATGCTTATCATTAGGCTGGGATCAGTTTTCATGTATTCCAAACTACTCTTATGTACCTCTGAGATGAGGAGGAGGCATTATCCCCACTGATGGGAGAACAAATTGATTTCAAAGCTCTGAAATACTTGGAAGCATGTAGAACTAACTCTGGGTTACTCATAAACATTTTAATATTATCATAGATTTCATACACTAAGAGATTTGATATCTGTATGTAGACACAAACATTCTTGATACTTTTCACATCTCTCCTCTCTCCCCAATTCTATCCCTTCACTCACGTACTAATATGATTAAGATACAGATATTAAATTTGAAAGCTTAAATTTCAAACCTGAATTTAGAGACTATCAACTTTTCTAGTGCTCCATTCATTCATCAAGCATTTAGTAAGACCAAAGCATACAAACTCAAGAAAGTGATTTGGAAATGTTGTACATTCTGCAGTAAAAGGCGGAAATAACCCAAAAATGGGATCAACATTGGAAAATGTTTCAAAACAGGCTTTTTCCTTTTGTAGTCTCTTCTTCTTACCTGATTTTCTCATTGTATGTATTACCCACTCTTCACCAAATACTATATTCCTTCTTTACTAAATATGTTTCCCCTAAAGCTTTTGGCCAATATTTAATTTCATTAAACCCAAATGTTATGCTCGCCAACCACCTCTGCTCTTGCTTCCTGTTCCTGTTTCTTAACTTTGCACTTCTTTGTCCTTCCCCTTCTTTCCCATTCACTGTTTCTTCCCTGGGTATCTGTCTCTCTTTCACTCTCTTTAATCTCTATTTCTTTTACATCTTTGGTAGCAAGACAGAGTATCAGCACATAGTGGGAAACTATTGAAGACTTTTGGAGGAAGGAAGGAGAATGAGGCAGGAGGGAATCAACTCAAACTTAACCTGAATTTTGCAGCCCAGGATGTCTTAATTCCTAGACGCTTTGCTTGTAGCCCAGCTAAGCTGTAGGACATGTAAAATAAAAAGAATGATGTGTCAGGAAAGTGAAAGTATGATTAAACGGTTTTTGTGATATTGTCTTTTTCTGCTCTTTTGGAGTTTAAGGAAGTAGAAGACAGAAGCCATGATTTTATGACTGGGCTTGTTTTGTAAATGCGAACTTGGAATGGAAATGGACCAGCTCCCATCATCTTGGAACTAATTAGCCTTTTTGGTTTCCATTTATGTGGGATCATCATTCATCATATTCATCAATTATTTGAGTTCAGATTCCTCCACAGTGACTGTATATTCCTTTTTGTCTATTTTTCAAAGAGCCACCTTTTATTTGTAAGGCCTGTCAAAGCCCTCTCTTCTGGATTCTGTTCTCTGTGGCCAGATCCCTACTGATAACCTCCAGAGCAGGTCCCTCCTGTGATGCCTTGGCCTGACAATGACTGAATGGTCCTGCAGCATCCAAGTTCTATTAATATTTTTTCCCCTTCCCCACTTTCCTTCCTTTGAAATTTTCCAGTTGTTTTGAGTCAAGAAAGAAGCTACTTATACAGCTAATTGTGTCAATAATATACCTTATAGAACTAAGGAAATCACAGTGTGCTTCATCACCTCAGAAACAAAAATTATCAAGTTGTGAGATAAGTTAATATAGTTAATAATCCCAATAGCTTTGATTAAGGACATTCACTAACAGAGGCATTTCCTTCTACTTAATCATCTTTTCTTTGCATCAGTATGTTATTCCTGGCAGGAAACTCAAGGATTAAGTTGCTGTATTTCCCTGCTTCATTTCT
Organism: Mandrillus leucophaeus; assembly: GCF_000951045.1. Taxonomy (NCBI): domain Eukaryota; kingdom Metazoa; phylum Chordata; class Mammalia; order Primates; family Cercopithecidae; genus Mandrillus; species Mandrillus leucophaeus. Next base: position 426,575 of record NW_012110597.1, on the reverse strand, counting down.
TAAGTATTTCCACCTGGACTGGATTTTTGAAGATTAATACAAAAAAGTCAAAAATACCTTATCTCTCAACAAAATATTTGGGTCCAAGAATGAACTGAATTTCTGAATACAACATTGGAGAAACTGAAAGTATCAGCACAATATTCTTAGAGAACGTTTATTTTAATCTTCTATAAGTCTACCTACCAGAAACATCATGGGAACCAGCCCACCAGCCTTCCACAGTGTCAGTGTAACTTAGAACTGGTTCTACTAAATTGATTGTCACTCTGCTTTATCAGGATGAGATAAAAGGGAAAACTGTTTCACTGCTTGACTCCAAAGAGAAAAATCATTTATCAAAGAGATAGTCAATTTAGGTGAGAAATTACTATAGCCTATCATATTTTTTTCTCCTATTGCTAGTAATTGTGGGTATTTATTAACTATAATACTGTTGTCGATTGCTAATGAAACTGAGATTTGGCTTCTTAAATCTGCTTGTGTTGCATTCTGAAATATTGTTTGAGGATTTGAAGTGTTTCTTAAGTTCTAAAATTAGAAGTTACTCTGATTTGAATGGAGAACAGCTCTGTTTAGTTCAATAGTAATTCTTTATAATGAACTATATTTCCATTAGTATCCTAAAAGAAATCTAAATATTAGTTAAGATAGACCAGATTCCTCAAAAGAAGGAGGACAGACAAACAGGGATACTATCTGTAACCACAATCTTTTATATCTCTGAACGTTACAGTAATACTAAAAAAGAAGGAAATGATTAAGGTTGCTGACTAAGCCTATTCAACTTCCTCTGAATATATAACTAGCTGGATATTTAAATAAACTCATATTTCAAAAATCCATAGCAGCATGACTAAACAAGAAATATTGTCAATAGTGAATCAGAAATTTGGATAAATCTGTGAAAAATAGAAAACAAGATAAAGTTGGGGAAAGAAATCACAGCTTAAACCGCATGCAGATGGGGAATGTGAGGCTGGCTCCAAGGATATCTCAGACTTCGTGGCACTACTGTCAGGGATTCTTAAGAGGGCTGCAGGACCATTATGGGAAATGAGAAGTTTAGAAGCAAATGTGCTGCTTGGCATCTCTCTCCTTCCACATTTGTGTTGAGCAACAGGTAGCAAAAGCACATGTTCATGAAGCAAAGCAGTAAGGATGAGAGTATCCCACTTAGTTTTAAACTACCAGAAGGCAAGCTATGGGTAAAACCCACACATCACAGCTCTCACCACAAACACCACACTCACTGTAGACAACCACTGGGAATCAGAAGAGCTTCCAGCAGTGGAAGAATAGAAGGTCTCAAACACAAAAGGAAACAGGCAATTGAGAGTCACCATGTGACTCAGGAAAAATAACACAATGAAAGACAAGCACAAACAAAACAGCAGACACAAGAACACTGCTCCCTGAAAAGTAGCAAAGATACATAGCAACAGAAAGCTTAAAAAAAGAAAGGTAATTGATATCTTCAGAGAGAGTTGAGAAGACAGTGTACTCAAGAAAAGAGAACAATTAGAAATGTTAAATTTTTAAAATATATTTATCAAAAGTGAAATTAGCAAATGGACTAAAAAGCAGAATAGAACAAAATCATAAATGGAAAGCTAAAAACTATAAAACATTGATGAAAGAAATTTTAAGGAATACAAAAAATTGAAAGCTATTTTATGTTCATGCATTGGAAGATTTAATATTGTTAAAATTTCCATACTACAGAAAGCAAGCTACAGATTCCATGTAGTCTCTATCAAAACACCAATGACATTCTTTCTAGAAATAAAAAAAATCTGAAAATTTATATGGAACCACAAAAGACCCAGAATAGCCAAAGCTGTCCTCAGCAAAAAGTACAAAACTGAAGGAATCAAATTACCTGACTTCAAATTATACTACAGAGCTGTGGTAACCAAAATAAAATGATACCAGCATAAAAACAGACACATAGACTAATGCAACAGAGTGGAGAACCCAGAAACAGATCTATAAATCTACAGTGAACTCATTTTCCACAAAATAAACATAAACTGTAGAAAGGGCAGTCTTTTCAACAAATGGTGCTGAGAAAATAATAGATATGCGTATGCAGAAGAATGATCCTAGACCTCTATCTCTCAATATATGGAAAAAGTAAAATCAAAGTGGATTAAACACTTAAATCTAAGACCCGAAACTATGAAACTACTACAAGAAAACATTGGAGAAACTCTCTAGAACATTGGACTAGGCAAAGATTTTTGGGTAATAACCCACAAGCACAGACAACCACAGCAAAAATGGACAAAGGGGATCACATCAAGCTTAAAATCTTCTGCATAGCAAAGTAACAATCAACAAAGTAAAGACACAGCCCACAGAATGGGAGAATATTTGCAAACTGTGCATCTGACAAGGGAAGCATAACCTGAATACATAAGAAGCTCAAACAACTCAGTAGGAAAAAAAAAAAATCTAATGACCCAATGGAAAAAAAAAAATGGGTAAAATGTCTGAATAGACATTTCTCAAAAGAAGACACACAAATGGCAAGCAGGTATATGAAAAGGTGCTCAACGTTACTGATCACCAGAGAAATGCAAATCAAAACTAAAATGAGATACAATCTCACTCAGCTAAAATGACTTTTATCCTGAAGACAGACAATAACAAATGATGCTGAAGATGTGGAGAAAAGCGAACTCTCCTACACTCTTGGTGGAAATCTACACTAGCAAAACCACTACGGAGAGCACTTTGGAGGTTCCTCGAAAAACTAAAAATAGAACTACCATATAATTCAACAATCACACTGCTAAGTATATACCCAAAATAAAGGAAATCAGAATATCGAAGAGATTTCTGCACTCCTGTTTGTTGAAGCACTGTTCACAATAGCCGAGATTTGGAAGCAACCTAAGTGTCCATCAATGGACAAATGGATGAAGAAATGTGGTACATATACACAATGGAGTACTATTTAGACATGAAAAAATAATGAGATCCAGTCATTTGTAACAATATAGATGGAGCCAGAGGTCATTGTGTTAGGTGGAACAAGCTAGGCACAGAAGGACAAACTTTGCATGTTCTCACTTATTTGTGGGATCTGAAACTCAAAACAATTGAACTCACGGACTTAGAGAGTAGAAAGATGGTTACTGGAGGCTGAGAAGTATACTAGGGATGGGGAAGGTGAGCAAGGTTAATGGGTACAAAAAAAGTGTGCCTGTATAAAAATATCTCATGTACCCCATAAACATATACACCTACTATGTAGACATAAAAAAAATTTTTTAAAATAGACAAATCAAATAGAAAAAGAGTAAAGACTTAGATTAAGAAGATAAAGTTGATTTAGTATAGATAAATAAAACTCTCTCTTAAATCTACTTTAAGGAAAATATATTCTAAGGGTAGAAAGAAAGAAAAAAATTATTTGCTTCCTGAAGTTTTGCAATAATTTCTAATGATCCAATGTCATGCCCCTCAAAACCAGAAACATCACATTAAAAATATAAAAGTAAACAAACATGAAGAAGCTTAAATTATAATTAGTATGTTCCTAGAGAATATGGAAATGACAAAATAATCTACCCAAAATCCTACGTTTGAATAGCTCCTCTAGGGAAGAAAATTTGCATGACTGTGCACACACAGACAGGTTATCTTTTCTAAAACATCCCTCATAGAATACAGTGTTATCTTTGTTATGTTTCTATTTCCTATATGAAAAGAAAATATTGCCACAAACAAAAATCCTACATAAAATCAGAATATTTATGATAAAGCAAGGCACTTAAAAAACAACCAGGTTTTCTGGCAAAAGCAGGAACAGAATAATGGGTGATGATAACAACTGACAAGTCTGGTATGATTTATAGCCCCAAACTGCCCCAGCACGATTGCTCTGGACTCTTTTTCCCTACAGCAGGATTTGAAGTGGTGAGATCTTATCAGAATTCCAATTGTGCAAGTTCTCATTGAGGTCAGTGGATATTAAAGGAAAAATTCAGAGAGGTAGTCAGGAAATAAACAAACCTAGGACTCCAGCTATTTATATTAGATACCCCGATTGGGCCACCTTCTCTAGGCCTCCCTGGGGGAAATGGCTCTATAGCTTTATAGGACCTCTGCATTGTAGGAAACAGAGACCCTGAAATGTATGCACTACCAGAATGATCTAGCAGGAGGCTCATTGATTTTAGGTCAGTGTGAGGGAAAAGAAATGGGATGCACCACTGAGGCAGCTGGAAGAAGTTGCTTGCTTTACAACTGCCTGAGTTCCTTAGCTCTTATGGCTTTTGTCAGCTGGGTTGCCTAGAAGAGTTACAGGTGCAGCATTTCTCTTTAAATCCTAGATGAGAAAACAAGACCATAAAGACTGGTCAGGTGAGTGTGGATGGCAAATGGGGAAGCCCTTTCTTGTGGTGATGTCTTTTCACACAAATACATAAGTTAGTTGCAGATGCACTTGATTTTAAATTCTCAATCAGTTTAAAATATGAAAGCATTTTAAAAATTCTGAGTTGGTTTTAATAGTACACAGAAGTATTATGCATATTGATATATGAATAATACATAATATAGTAATATTATGTATGTACACAGTTTGTTTTAATTATGCCACAGGAATGAGAAGTAAGGACAACCTTGTTCATAAAAGCAATCGATTTAAAGCAATGCCAAAAGTTGTGGAGCACTCACTGGGGTCTCTTCCGGTTAGTAGAAAGTTTGCTCACAATAGAATAGGCTTGGAAAAGCTATATCTCTGCAATCATACTAGCAGTTTTATGCGAAACTGGAGAATCTTTACTAATTATGAACTTGTCTCAGTTTCTCTAACCATAAGATGTATAACATAATTCTGAGAATCAACCTGAAAAAAATTTTAAAATACATGGGAAAATGTAAATAAATACTAATAATGAAGCATCATTAGTTAAACCATTATCCTTAAGTGAAATCCTCAAAGAATAACTATAAAGCCCTTTGAACACTGTCTGTTTATCAGGTAAGAGTAAAATCCATTCACATAATTGATATTTATGGTTATTACACTGGTTTAGATTATACCAGGAGAGGTTACTGTGTTGTGTGAAGAAAAGCATTAAAATAATACTAATAATCAAATTTGGGGACTTATTAAAAGGGGAGATTGAATAAAGTATGGAAGTATGAAAAAGTATATAGGCAAAGCCTCAGTGTAAGTTTTCAAGAATTCACAAAATTCACATTCAAATATTGCAACAAAGATAAAATTTGTGAACAGAAGAAATATTTCATGATTCATAAAAGGAATATATCTAGGAATGGCAGAAATGATAGGCAAAATAATCGGGTACAAAATGAAAAAAAAAACTGTAGAAGGCTATAATTAGGTATATTCAAGTCAGCTTCAGTCAAATTCTAGAAAGTCTGGGTAAAGAGAGTGATCTCACACTGAAAGGAAAATCTTGAGAGAAAATAATTTGCCATGACATGTATAAAGTAGAATGCTACCAGAACAGGAAACATCTCAAAGTAGGTTTCCACCATTGCTCTTCCTATTTTCTTCTTTCCATAATCATCTAAGTTCCACTTTGAAAATTCAGTGATATATTATGGCCATAAAAATGGGAGGCTGTTTTCCTAGAAAGAAAAATTAACACTTCTTCATTCTTGCAACTGGATTCATTATTCTGCCCCACAATTGGGATAGAACAGACTGGTCAGTTGCAACCATTCCTAGCAGCAGCATCTCTTCTCCCTATTACATTTTTGTTCTCTCCTTCCTTTAATACGAGATACATTTTGTACAAGAAACATCACCTGTGACCTTACCTTAAGCAGCTAGATGATTCCACTTCCCTGACTCCCCAGATTTCTACTTTCCTCCCCTAGTCCCCATGTGATGATGTGCTCTACACTCTCCAGCATGTTTTACAAATGTTCTTTATTCTGCAAACCATGTTGATCCATGTTAGAAAACACCACACTGTTCTTGTCAAGCTCCAGCTGTGGCTCCAAGACCAGGGTTAGCATCACAAGAATTTCTTTTACAATGACGTGAGGTAGGATAAGAGTCCAATGGAAAGCAATTACCACAGAAAGTTGTCATCTCTTCTACTCTCTTGGAGACTCATTCCCATCCCTTTCCAGGGAGCTGCACTGATATTCTCCACACATATGAATCCAGTATTAGAGCAGCTAAATACTGCTTGAAAAAAAAAAGCATTGGCCAGCTCAATGCTTAGAGCTTTTGTTTGTTTGACAAAATCAGGATGTTTTACTCTCTTTTGGAAGGAGAAATTGTCCACAATCATGTTTTGTATCTTACTTTTACTGTAGGGATAAGGACTGGAAGTTAGGATAAAGGAAGAGTAAATGTTAGGCCAAAGGAAAAATGAAAAACAGAAAACAGAAGACAGTGACACTCTGCAAACTGTTGGCCCAGCTCACATGTTTCTTTCTGTTTTCACTTAAACCCATTACTGATAGCAAAGATTGGAGTAGCTTAGAGAGAAAATAGTGAGTAGCTTAGAGAAAAAATAGGAATTGTTCGTGAAGGAAACCTTATGTAAAAGGCTCCCTGGTTTATTCAGAGTGGTATAGTTTTCAGGATGAAACACTGAGTGTCAAGAATTTTGAAGAGTATTTTCCATTGTACTAAATGTACTAGCTTAATCATTACATAGATTAACTTCAGTGTATTTTTCTTTCATTTACAAGAGAGGATCCACTTTGAGCTTTGCTTTATGAAAAGAACTGAAGAATCAGCAAATGTATTTTCCATAATGACATAAGACATTGCTGCACGCAAAGTGATTAGAATATTATTTAAATAAAATAGGATTCATATTTATACTCCAACTTTCTGTATCCATGTTGGTAAACCTCAAAAATATTAAGAAAAAATTCAATTCATAATTTACTATAATACTCAAGATCTATAGTCAGAAGAGAGACTAAGGAGACCTGAATAAAATAGGTACAGTCGGTGTTTGGGCGCTGTCAGCCTACAATAAATTTCTCCTTCTGGAAACTAGTTCCATCCATGAGGGAAGGACTTCACTAGTCATGCTTATAATATGAGACCCTGCAACCCTGGTCACAGATTATTGAAATTAGATAATTCCCTGATCCCAGCTATGCCTAATTCTCTCTTCCCCCAAAATTTGTACAAAGGTGATACAAATTTAAGAGAAGTGAACCACTCATCGCCACCTGCCATGTGCATGCGAAAGGAAGTAAACAATATCTTGAAAAAGAAGAATGAAAACATACAAAGACTGAAGAAAATACTTGAAATGAATACAGAGGGAAATAGAGAATACTCTTCACATTTCTAAAGCTGTCCATGTGAAGATTTCACATCCTTGAAATACCTATCTTCTCTTGGGTTTCTTTTTTTTTTTTTCTTCTTTGACGGAATCTTGCTCTGTCACCAGGCTGGAGTGCAGTGGCACTTGGGTTCTGTAACTTACCTCAGTTTAATAGTTAGTATTCTTTTTTTTTTCCTTCCATACTGTCTTTAGCCATAGTCAGAATTCTTTAGGTTGCAAGTAATTTAAACACAACAAAATTTAGCTTAAGCAAAAAAAGTGTTGGTTCATATATTTGAGAAAAACATAGAGAATTAGACTGGGCGACATGGTGAAACCCCATCTCTACAAAAAATAAATAAATAAACAAAAAATTAGCTGGGCATGATGGCGCACCTGTAGTCCCAGCTACTAGGGAGGCTGAGGCAGAGATTGCTTGAGCCCAGGAGGTTAAGGTTTCAGTGAGCTGTGTTCATGGCATGCACTCAAGTCTCGGTGGCAGGATGACATTTTGTATCAAAAGAGGACAAGAAAAGAAAAGGAAGGAAGGAAGGAAGGAAGGAAGGAAGGAAGGAAGGAAGGAAGGAAGGAAGGAAGGGAGGAAAGAAGGAAGGGAAATTAAAGGACAGTAGGAACCAATGCCTAGGAGGACTAGAATTTAGAACCCAGTAATGGCAAAGATGTCCTCTCTATTTCTGCTTTCATCTCTGCCTGGCTTTTTTCTGCTGCCTGGCTCCTTCTATCTGATGGGGAAAATGGCTGTTGATGGTACCAGATATAGACCCTTCTAGCTGAGCAACCTTAGCAACAATAGAACCTCTTTTCTGACATCTGGGTTATCAGTCTGAGATCAGTATCCTGACTGACCTGCTAAGATCATCTGATAGACACTGAACCAATAAATGTGTTTAAGAGAATAGTCACTGATTGGCCAAGAATGAATTCTGTACCCACCTCACAGTTCTGAGTGCAGGAGTGAGACAGAAAACTTATAACTTGAAAATGGAGAGTGGAAGAATTCTTGCTGGGCAGCCCAAAACAATAGCTACAGCCAGTCAACGTTCCTGGTTTCTTTCCATTTGTAAACTCTTTTATTTCATATTGTTTGTGTTTAAGGCAGCTCAAGTTAGTTTCTTTTGCTTCCAATCAAAACAATTTTAATTAAGACAGTATTTCTAGGAGTCAAATGGCTTGAATTGGATAGAATGTGGCTAATAAATTTATCATGAATTATCCTACGACATTGTAGCTGAGTTTGAAGTCACATGGTGTTGAGTTTATCTATGAAATATGTATGTAGCTTTTCAGGCAGTCTTCATTGATTCTCCTTGGGAAGTCAACTATGCATACTGGTTTTATATGTAAAATGAGAAAGGGAAAGTCCTAACTCTTACGTTCCTTTCCAGTTTTACCTTTCTCTGAGCCTATAATTCTAAGTAAATCGTTCACTAGTCCCAATAAAATATGATTTTTTTTCTGGCTGCCATTAATTCCTTGGGTAGTTTCAGATTCTCAGCAAATTTCTCAGTACAGTAGTTTCTCTATAAAAAATAAAACTATAGAAAAACGAAACAGAGTCCTTAATTGTTACACATGTTTACAATTGAATATTATGCAGCTAGTTTAAAACTTTATGATGACTTATAATAAAATATCAAAATTAGGATTAAAAAATTATGTGTATAATGGAATTCCATATGTTCAACTCATTTATTTATTTACCAGATATTAAGTGCCCAACATGTGATTGGCACTATTCTTAAAAGCTGGAATACAATAATGATAACATAATTTTTATACCTTCATGGAGCTTACACTCAAGCAGTGGATACAGGCAAACAAGCAGAGAAGAAAACGATAAATGTATAATACAGACAATTATGGAAACATGAAGCAGAAAAAAAAGGAGTCCATTCATTCATTCAGTAAATTTTTGTGAGGATTAACTCTCAACCGGGTACTTTTCTAATCTCTGTTACAGTAAGACTTACGGGGACTACTTAGCAAATAAGTCACTGCCTCTAGGTAAGTTCCCTTTGGGTCTATAGTGTTCATGAACATACCCAGTGGTGACTTCAATGATCAACAGAGTATAATTGGAATATACATACTTAGTAATTGTCAGAACCCCGATATTGGTTTCTGGCTATTGTACGAGGTGGAAATCTCTGAAACTTCCCACTATAAATCAAGAAGACTATCATATTCTAGGGAGAAAGATTAGTGCCACACTTAATGACCTAAAAAATTCAGTGTGGTCATCCCTCTCATATCTCTCTGAGCTATTTTCTGGCCCCTTCAGAAACCACATGGATCCTGAATGACACTATCCTACCCTACCAAAAACTCAGCCTAGTTGTAGAATAACTGGAGGGTGCTGTGGCAAATATGTAATCTTTTCTAGAGAGGATCAGTGCACACTTGGGTACATAATACTCAGCCATTGATTTGATAAATACATTCTTTTTCATTTTTCATTGCTATAAGAATGGTAGATTGGAAACATTCACATGATATTGACAACAATATATATTTATATGCTTGCTTCAGGAATATGTTAATCTTTTTCTCATCTGATATAAAATAGTCCAAAGACACCTGGACAATTGTAATACTGAAAACAACATATTAGTCTACTGTATTGATGACATCATGCTATTTGGACTAATGAGCAGGAAATAGCAAGTGAATTGGTGGCCTTGGTAAGAGACACATCTTCCTGAAGATTGGAGATGGACTGTACAAAGTTACAGAACTCTGCCTCATCAATAAAGATTTTGTTTCCTGTGTTCTGGGATATTCTGTGATATTTCTTACAAAGTAAGGATAAAGTATAGCATCTTTCAACTCCCACCAAAAAAAAAAAAGCCAAAACATCTGGTAGAAATCTTCACATTCTCGAGGCAACATAATCCACACTTGGAAGCACCTCTGATTCTTTTACCAGTTGAAATGAAGGCTGCCAGCCTTTAATGGGGCTCAGAGCCGGAAAAGGCTTGTAGGTGATGCTACCAGTGGTTTAATCAATTGGACCATACAATCTGGAGTACTCTATGATACTAAAAATATCTGTAATGGGAAAAGAACCAGTGAAGAGATTGTAGCAATTCCCAATAGGTGAACCATCATGTAGACATGTAGAATATTTTGATAAACTGTAACTACACGACAGTCCTCCTCAGGCTAGCCAGATACCAGTGGTGTAAGTCTTCCTAAAGTACAGAATTAGGACAGTGCATTTAGTGATTATCTACTTTTTTTGAAAAAGGAATGTCCCAAGGTCAGAATATTTACAAATTCTCTGAAAGAAGAAAACAGCTCAGTTGGTTTGTCAGAAGTCTGAAAAAGAGAAATATTGAAGTATCAAGGATAAGCAATTCTAGGAAAAAGGAATGTGAATGAGCCTATGTGAAGATTCTTATATTTTTGTATTACATGCTAGTGTTCATCAAAATTAACCTCCTCAGAAGAGGCAATAAATAATGAAACAGACAGCATGGTTTGGTCAACTGAAAAGTGCCTGCCTCTGGGATGATAAGCACACAGATAGAGCTCAAAAAAATGTGTTCAGTAAATACATAAACAGATTTGCCAGAGTGGCAAGAAAGGAAGCTATGGATAGGTCCAACAGCATGGAGTCCAGCTCACCAAGACTTGTCTAGCTATTTTCCCTCCTGAATGTCCAATCTGTTGGCAACAGAGACTGAAAATGGGTCCACAAAAAGACATCATCCCTTTTTCCCAATCAGCCATTTAGTAACAAATGTACTGCGCGGGCCACATTCCACTCTGTAAAAGACAATGAATCATCCACCTTGACTGGAATCAATACATATTTTGAGTATGGGTTTGCCTCTTCTGCCCTCAAGGCTTCATTCAGCATCACTATCTGAAGCTTAAACTATTTGGTTCATTGACTTGGGACACACACACATCACCTCAGATCAGAGGAACCAGTTCTGTAGCAAAGGATGTGTAGCAATAGACATAAAATCAGGGGACCTACTTGTACCACCTAGAAGCTGTCAGTTTGGTAGAGCAATGGAAGAGCCTATTGAAAGCATAGCTAAGGTACATATTGGGGAAAAAAAATTCTGGTTCCCAGTAGAGTAACATTTTCACCAGGAACACGGTAAAAGGACATTAAAGTTTTAACTACAGCTTTTGCCCGGTCATTTCAAGTACCGTGTGCCAAGAGACCAGCAGGCAATGAAAAGAGTTCCTTACTGGCAAGAGTAATTAATTCTAATGATCCGAAGGGGTTAAAGCTGCTGTAATAGGGTCAGAAAAACATATTTGGTCCCACAGATTCACTGGATAGTCTCTGTACTCTCTTCTGAAATTTTGACAGTAAATAAACAAGGGCAACAACCATGCCTAAAAGCCGTATAACTAAAGACTCAAAGATAAGGGTCTAGATTACTCCACCCAGTAAGCCACCTAGAAGAGCAGAAGTGTTCGCTGATAGTAGAAAAGGACGGCAATGGGCCTGAAGCTTAATTTTCTAACCTTCTTCTTGTAAGTTTCCCCTAAGGAAAAGAGGCATACCCCATTGTCCTGAAGGAGCTGTTCCTATTCTGTTGCCAAGTAAGTAGCATCAAATAACAAAGAGTTAGACTGTAAAAGATCCTTGCAGCACACTGCCCCCAGCACTCCCTTCAGGACTGAAGCACTAATTACCCCAGAATCTGCGAGAAAGATTGCTCCCAACCTAGATTTCTTCTGGAGCTTGCCCTGGGCTGAAAAGAGCCACTTCATGAACAATTGCACCTCTGCTTCTAGGCCTACATCCTCTACCTGGCTGATGTCAGGATACAAGGACCAGTCCCATTGTCCCAATTCAGGATAACCCTGGTAGATCCATTCCTTTCCTCCTGCAGAGCTGTGGAATCATCTGAGAGCTTTGATGTATCTACCTTGAAGCCGATTTTCTCATGCTGACAATCCTGCTTCCTTCTTCTTCCACAAGTATTATTTTTGAACTCACTCCCTGTTAAACTTCCTGCACACAATTCTCCACCTCACAATCTGCTTCTCATGAGAATAAAAACACAGATTTACAAACTTCCAGGTATTATTTTACCCACAGTTTACTATGAAACACAGATATATCAATGTCAAGAAGCCCTTTATATCTGATGTTGTGCACAGCCTATGTATTTCTAATTTAAAAAGTTATGCTTTGAAAGCACAATAATCTTAATATGCCAGGACATTGTAAATCACATGAGAGTGTTCAAATTCAAAGAAATAATGTGCTGAAATTATATTTTAAAAATTAATGAGAAAATTTACATCTGACCTTAACTCCCTTTATTAGCTTAACCACATGTCGAAACACATACAGTATTATAAAACGTACCACCTGGTAAGGCTTTTTTAAAAAACTAATCATCTATCTGTGAAAACATTCCATCAGAGAATATGAACTGTTCCAACTGATGGAACAGTTTTGAGTTTTTAAGAGTGTAAAAAAATCTCATCGTTTCTTTGTTCTTCTCTGAGAAATAACAATCTTCCCTGAAATCTGAAAGCTTGGAGAATTAACATATTTTCAATTCTAGCCTTGAAAACATCCATTTATGTCTCAGTGATAGGAATATATTGTGGCAGAAAATTTTCTTCCACTATCAAACACACTTTTTATAACCAAAGGAAAAAGTCTTAAGGATGTATCAAAAACTCATGCAGTTCACCAAAATTAATACTTTCACATTTTCTTACTAACCAGATGTATATTAATAGACCTTAAATGGGCTATGGTCATCAAAAATACTTTGTCTTCTTGTAATTTCTTTCTCCTTGAGGGCTCAAAGAATTTTTTTTTTTTTTTTTGCAGAATTAAAACATTTACAGAGCTTTTAATACAGGATTTCTTTTCCATAGGGACAAAATACCATTTTAATATGCAATTCTTTGATATATTATTGATGTCTTTGACAAGTTACATCATGGTTGAAGCTATGAATACCATTTAAAATTGCTATTTTTCCTCTAGCACTTTATGAGATAAGGGGGTCTAAATAATATTTCATCACCCTAAAAGTGAACATAAATCTATAGGGACTAAAGTATTGTCAACTTTAAGCATATCTGACCCTCATTATAATAGGTCAGTGGTCAACACATTTATTTCCTGTGCCAAGTGTCCAAAACAATAGAATGCCCTAAGTCAGGATAATATTAATGAGAATTTAATGGAGGACATTATTTCAATTTTCTCTATCTGAAACTGGTTAAAGCAAGGTATTATAAGAAGAAAACTTGTAGATTGTTCTGAATTCTTTAAAAGCCTTTTTGTCTGGAAAGCATATTAACAAATTAAACCCAATAATTGAAACAGTGATGTACTCTCAGCCTTTTAGCTGAAAGCAGGGCAGTTTTTGGTAGTGAAAGCTTTATCACAGCTTTGCAGTTTCCTGGCCTTTAAGCCTGAATCTCGATCAGTTTCTGAATGAGGTGTCGTTTTAATAGTTATGGGTTCACTTAAACATCATCAAATCAATTGTGATCATTGCCTGCCAAGTTGTTCCATTGCTTTTCTCCTTCCCAACCATAGAGTTGTTTTGACAATTGTTCTGGATCTTTTCTCTGGTTGAGGAAAACACTGCCTTTGGCAAGATGTGGATTTCTCCACCGCCTTTCTCATTGCTACGTCCTTTTCCTATTTGGATTGCTTTCTCCAGGGTAGAAGTCATGTTACAATCTTGCTTTATACTGACACTGCTCTCACCTATGCTCGACAACAGACCAGCAGTTAATTGCCATGGTCAAGACAAAATATTGAGCATACACTTCTCTCTGCACTGATAAAACATTGGTTCTTGCAACAGAACTCAACAGGAACCTTTGTGTGATGAATCTTTTAACAAATGAGAGATCTGTATACTGTAGATACACACTTGCCCAACCTAAGTCATTATAAATAAGAATATATTTCAAAGGAGCTGGTCTGAACCTCTCTCATAATGATCCAATATACCAGTCTTTCATGTCTACAAGACCTGTGATCACCTCAATTCATAGGTCGTAACCACAGAGGTTACCCCAAACACCCTAATAAAACATTACATGTCTGACATGATTTCTCTCAATCGAAGCCATCTCACAATCTAGTTTTTGAGCCAAGTGTTTTTATATTTGGAGGAGCATATTCGTCTAAATGATACTTAGAGTTATGTTTTATTATAACCAGAGTTTCAATATAAAATAATGTGTCACTTTTTTTTTCCATAGGATTCTATGAAACAACAGATAACCATCTTCTCTTTTCTCCCAAAAAGAACATCCCCCCACACACATATGTAAAGGCCAAATAAAAATAAATTATTTCTGTATGTAAATAGCTTTAATTTTTGTATTGAGTTTTGAATATTTATTTTAATTACAAATTCAACTTTTCAACTATTGTTTGCTTAAAAGAAATCCCTTGAAATTTAGTTGTCATTGATCCTTCATTCTTTTCTTAGTGTGAGCAATGTTTACATTCAATATAATATAGAAATTTTTGTGACGAGAAGTACCAAACTTGCTAAATTGTTAGATAGCTCACTGAACTCATCTGACAGCCATTATGTAAATATTTGAACATTTGCTGGTTGTATAGTTTGCATGCTTTTATAGTAAAACAAGGAGAAAGTTCTCGCCTATGAGAGAGACATTCTCTACCCTTATACATCAAGGAAACAATGCATGGGCTTGGTCCACTCGCCCCTCAATTTTCCTGTAACATCATAACTCATTTTCTATCCTACTGTCTTTAAAGAAAAATAAAATGAGTGGAGAGTCTATTATTTCTCGTCAGCCTCTCCAGATAAGCAACCATTGCCAACTGTTTCACTGACTTAAAGCATTCCTTTATTTCTCTTGTCAGATTTACTGTCTTTATACAACAGTTTCCAGAGCATGTTATGAAGCCTTGGAGGTTCATGCTCAGATAGAACAGCTGCTCCTGCTGAAAGGAATCTCTTATTCTCAACATTTCCACCGTTACTCCTGGGCAGAGTATCAGACAGTGAGCATTGCCTTCCACACATCCGTGGAGTTAGGCCTTCCTCTGGCCAACAGAACATAATTCTGATGAAACTCACCCGTGCTAAAGTTTAGTACTATTCTTCAACTTCACAATCACCTTTCTTAAAATGGAAAAAAAAAAAAAAAGTTTATTGTACAAAGTCTGAGAAACACAGAAAAGAATAAAAAGTCACTAATAGCTGCTACCCCAAGATGACGTCTGGAGTTCATAATCTTAGGTTTATCTTTCCAGAAATAAAATATACAAAATCTCTTTTTTTGTTGTTTTCAAAATTAATGCCATACTATACCACAGTTTTGAAAATTGCTTTTCTTCATTTAGTGAATTTTTATATTTGTCCATGCGTTTTTAGTGGTCATGTAATGTTTCATTGTACAGATGATCAATTTTACTTTAAAATCTTCCCTTATTTTAGAACATACAAGTTTTTCTTAAATTGTTTGCTGTTAGTGCAGAAATTAGGCTGCCATTTGGAAGTCCACCAGCAGGGAAGGAAGGTTTCTACAACTCATTCTTTGAAAATATGAGGATTTATAACTTTAAAGATAATTTTTGCCAAATTGATTGGTGATGGATTACACTTTTAGTTGTTTGTTTGTATTCTCAATATTGGTCACATAGGTCTTTGGAGAAGGAAGAAGAGGTAGATGAGTGTTTTCTCTGTTCTGCTAAAAGCTTTTCACATATTAACTTATTTAACCTTTACAGTAACCTTTGACCTTCTATTTTTAATTATGCCATTTTAAAGGTGGTAAATTGGAGAAAATATAGGTTATTAGCACATACTGTACATAGCTTTAGGGCTTTTATAGCAAAAAGCTGTACATGATCTTGGAAAATTTGTTTTGCTTCTCTCAGACATGACTTTCTCATTTTTTAAATGAGTGAGACATTCAGATCTCTCACTTCAAAGAGCCTAAAATTCTAGATTTAACAATAAGAGATGCCAACGGTATATTGCAGGTATCTCCACATTCCAAAAATATAAGGGCACTAGACCACTTATGAAAGGCTTGAAAAAGGAGAGGCCAAAAACATGCTCTGCAATTGCCAGCCAAACACACTTTGAGGCATTACAAGAATACAGAAGCGTCTCAGTGGAGAAATCATCGACGTGCTGCAGCAGCTTCCCTCACATATCCTTTCTCCTCTACCTATACCACTACCCACGTTGTGAGGGAACAAGAGGGGAAAAGAGTGGAATCTTTTTCTCTGGCCTCACACATGAGAAGAGGCATTTCCCAGGGACTATTCAAAGTAGCCCTTTGGAATTTAGGTTTTACAGTAAAATGGTGTCTCACTTTTGAAATGGTACTAACTCAAACCCTTTGTGACAATAATAAGGCGGCAGTAACTGGTAACCAAAGGGGTGAAGGGAAAGCTTCTCCTTTTCCCTCAAAAGGTTTGCTGAAAAATCAATTCACAACGGCAGATTAATTAGAAAAGAAAGGCATAAAAATTGTCAATAATGTGTATACAGGAGACTTCAAAATGAAGTCCCAAAGTTGCAGGGGAAATTGGCCATTTTTATGCTTAGGTTCAACAGAGTATGGACAGCCATGTAGAAAGATGATTGGATATAAAGAGTATGATCTAACAGATTGAGTGGGGAAACCCTTCAAGGCCCGTCTGGCTAGATTCTTCTTGGCCTTCTGGGAATGAGGCAGCATGCTCTCTGGAATGAGGATCTTATGACCTAAAATCAAACAAGGTAAGTCAGATAATTTTCTTTATGGCCAGTTTCTACACAGAAACGTAGAAGGGAAGTTAGGGTAATATTTTTAGGTTTTGTGACTGATTTTGGGGAAAAGAAGTTCTGGTTTCTATGACTAGCCTTGAGGACGACAGATTCTAGCTTCTACGGTTCTTTTCACGGGAGAATGGGACTGAAAGGCAGATGAACAGAAGGAGGTCAGAGAAAATATTTTGCTTCTGAGGCTGTTTCTAAGGCCCTTATTATTTTCTGATTTCCAACAAAACACTGACAGCAGATCAAAGTGGGGTGTGTGTGTGTGTGTGTGTGTGTGTGTATGTGTGTCCAAATCCAAATGTGAAACCCACTGAACGGCTGGCTCCCTGGGCACTAAGCCAGGAGTAGGACTATTTTAGTGGAAGAACACGGGGAATGAGTAAACAACCCTTCGTAGGAGAGGTTCTTACCGTGTTAGAGATTTGCAGTCTGGGCACTGAGGAAAGGTGCCCACAGGTGCTCCTACAAGACAAAATTTCAGCTTTAAATACCTGCCAAGGCCAACAGAAACCAATACCAGATTTCCTTAGTACCAGCCAAAAACAAACTTTCTTGGAGCTTACCTCTCCTCCCTACCTGCTTGAAACCTAGAGGAAAGAATAGAAAAGAACTGTTGCCCTGAGCAGGTTAAAAGAGGCAGATGAAGGGAAAATGAAGTTCCTTTACAGTTGTACTGTATAGAGTCTCACCTCTTCCCATAAACAGGTTGATTTGGAATGTGTCAAAGGGACACAAAACCTCCTCAACTTGAGCATAAATATGCCTAATGCTAGTTTCAAACTGGGTTAGGCATGCCTGGTAAACTGATGAGGTGGCCCTGCTGTGCTCTCTGCTAGGATGCTCTCAGGAAGAGAAAATATTTTAAAGGAAGAGAAAAAGGCCAGGCATAGTGGCTAATGCTTATAATCCCAATACTGTGGGAGACTGAGGCAGGCAGATCACTTGAGGCCAGGAGTTTGAGACCAGCCTGACCAACATGGCAAAACCCCGTCTCTATAAAAAGTAAATAAATAAAATAAAAAATAAAATAAAAATTAGGCAGGCATGGTGGTCACACCTGTAATCCCAGCTACTTGGGAGTCTGGGGCACTAGAATTGCTTGAACCCGGGAGATGGAGGTTGCAGTGAGCTGAGATTGTGCCACTCATTCCAGCCTGGGATATAAAGCAAGACTCCATCTCAAAAAAAAAAAAAAAAAAAATTCATAAAGGTAGAGGAAAAATAGCTCCAATGCATTAACAAAACTCTATATCTCACAGTAAAGAGATAATTCTGATATTGTGTTTATCAAAGGGATTTTCTCCTGCCTTCTCTAGACTCATGTAGTATATAAAAAGCAAGTGAAGGGAAGACATAAAAATGAGAGATTTGCCTCCAAAATGTATTTTTCCCTGTCCTTGCCATGGCTGACTATGACTAGAGTATACACTTCTTGGCCATGTGACTTGCTTGAGCTAATAGTATGTAAGCATAAGTTGCAGCACATTCTGAAGTCTTAAGGGGTGTTATCTGTTTCCACTCAGTACTCTTGAGCTTCTGCCATTTGTCAGAAGCACTTACCCCAAGTAATTGCTGAAGCCAAAGTAGATGATTTATGGAGTAATCTAAATGCAACCTGCAGCCTAGAAGCTCAGTCCATCCACCTGGGTCCAGCAGAGCCATAGCCAATTCATGAATCCATAAGTCAAAATTAAATGCTGACTTTTGTAAAACACACATATGTTAGTATTGTCTGTAGGACAGCATTATCACAATGAAAAACAAAAACTAATTAATACAAGCAATTTTTACAAAAATATTGCCAAATGAGAGGGTACACAAAACACTAAAATTAGAAGGAGATATTCTCCCTCTACTTTGCTACTGAACACTCATAGCTTTGGCACCCTGGGTGATTCAGGGAACCAGCAGTAGCAAGAGAGCCTGGGAGAGACCACAGCATGGGAAAATTAGAGGCTTCAGCCACAGCAACATCCAGGCCTGGTGCCTGGAAACAGATGGCAGTGGCCATGCTCTTTGGGGTACTGAGTGACAGAAGAAGTGAGAATCTGTGTATGTGGATGCTTAAGAGACACATAGCTTCTTAACCAGAGGGGGCATCCAAGATGGCCAAATAGGAACAGCTCCAGCCTCCAGCTCACAGTGTGACTGACACAGAAAACGGGTGATTTCAGCATTTTCAACTGAGGTACCAGGTTCATCTCATTGGGGCATGTCAGACAGTCGATGCTGGTCTGCAGGTGCAGCCCGACCAGCGAGAGCTGAAGCAGGGTGAGGCGTCCCCTCACCTGGGAAGCACAAAGGGGAAGGGAATTCCTTTTCCCAGCCAAGGGAAATTGAGACACACAACACCTGGAAAATCGGGTAACTCCCACCCTAATACTGCACTTTACCAAGGGTCTTAGCAAATGGGACACCAGGAGATTATATCCCACACCTGGCCTGGAGGGTCCCACGCCCACGGAGCCTCCCTCATTGCTAGCACAGCAGTCTGAGATCTAACTGCAAGCTGCAGCGAGTCTAGGGGAGGGGCGCCCGCCATTGCTGAGGCTTAAGTAGGTAAACAAAGCCCCTAGGAAGCTCCAATTGGGTGGAGCCCACCACAGCTCAAGGAAGCCTGCCTGCCTCTGTAGACTCTACCTCTGGGGACAGGGCATAGATAAACAAAAAGCAGCAAAAACCTCTGCGAATGTAAAAGTCCTGTCTGACAGCTTTGAAGAGAGCAGTGGTTCTCCCAGCATGGAGGCTAAGATCTGAGAAGGGACAGATTGCCTGCTCAAGTGAGTCCCTGACCCCTGAGTAGCCTAACTGGGAGATACCCCCACTAGGTGCAGACCGACACTTCACACCTCACACGGCTGGGTACACCCCTGAGATGAAGCTTCCAGAGCAAGAATCAGACAGCAACACT
>NW_012110597.1:404980-406533 GCF_000951045.1 Mandrillus leucophaeus | reverse complement strand
TCTGCAGCCTCCGCTGCTGATACCCAGGCAAACAGGGTCTGGAGTGGACCTCAAGCAAACTCCAAGAGACCCACAGCTGAGAGTCCTGACTGTTAGAAGGAAAACTAACAAACAGAAAGGACACCCACACCAAAACCCCATCAGTACGACACCATCATCAAAGACCAAAGGCAGATAAAATCACAAAGATGGGGAAAAAAGCAGTGCAGAGAAGCTGGAAATTCAAAAAATCAGAGCACATCTCCCCCTCCAAAGGAATGCAGCTCATCACCAGCAATGGAACACAGCTGGATGGAGGATGACTTTGACAAGTTGAGAGAAGAAGGCTTCAGTCGATCAAACTTCTCAGAGCTAAAGGAAGAACTACATCACCAGCACAAAGAAACTAAAATCCTTGAAAAAAGAATGGATGAATGGAAAACTAGAATATTCAATGCAGAGAAGACCTTAAAAGAACTGATAGAGATGAAAACCATGACACAAGAACTACATGACAAATGCACAAGCTTCAGTAACCGACTCAATCAACTGGAAGAAAGAGTATGAGTAACTGAAGATCAAATGAATGAAATGAAGTGAGAAGAGAAGTGTAGAGAAGAAAGAGTAAAAAGAAATGAACAAAGTCTCCAAGAAATATGGGATTATGTGAAAAGACCAAATCTACATCTCATTATTGTGCCTGAAAGTGATGGGGAAAATGGACCCAAGTTGGAAAACATGCTTCAGGATATCATCCAGGAGAACTTCCCCAACCTAGTAAGGCAGGCCAACATTCAAATTCAGGAAATATAGAGAACACCACAAAGATACTCCTCAAGAAGAGCAACTCCAAGACACATAATTGTCAGATTCACCAAAGTTGAAATGAAGGAAAAAATGTTAAGGGCAGCCAGAGAGAAAGGTTGGGTTACACACAAAGGGAAGTCCATCAGACTAACAGCAGATGTCTCGGCAGAAACTCCACAAGCCAGAAGAGAGTGGGGGCCAATATTCAACAGTCTTAAAGAAAAGAGTTTTCAACCCAGAATTTCATATCCAGTCAAACTAAGTTTCATAAGTGAAGGAGAAATAAAATCCTTTACAGACCAGGCCTGCCCTACAAGAGATCCTGAAGGAACCACTAAATATGGAAAGGAAAAATCGGTACCAACCATTGCAGAAACATGCCAAAATGTAAAGTCCATCGATGCTAGGAAGAAACTGCATCAACTAACGAGCAAAATAACCAGCTAATATCATAATGACAGGATCAAGTTCACACATAACAATATTAACCTTAAATGTAAATGGACTAAATGGTCCAATTAAAAGACACAGACTGGCAAATTGGATAAAGAGTCAAGGCCTATCAGTTTGCTGTGTTCAGAGACCCATCTTACATGCAGAGACACACATAGGTTCAAAATAAAGGGATGGAGGAAGATCTACCAAACCAATGGAAAACAAAACAAAAAAAAACAGGGGTTGCAATCCTAGTCTCTGATAGAACAGACTTTAAACCAACAAAGATCAAAAGAGACAAAGAAGGCCATTACATAATGGTAAAGGGATCA
>NW_012110597.1:377750-404930 GCF_000951045.1 Mandrillus leucophaeus | reverse complement strand
AATGTAAATGACGAGTTAATGGGTGCAGCACACCAACATGGCACATGTATACATATGTAACAACATGGCACATGTATACATATGTAACAAACCTGCACATTGTGCACATGTACCCTAGAACTATAATAAAGTATAATAATAATAATAAAGAATTATTTACCAAAAAAAAAAAAAAAGACACATAGAGGTGGGAAGCTGGGAGGACAACTCCACAGATGCCACATGGTGGCTGACTATGCTTGTATACATAGGATCAGATGTGATACATATCCTGCAATCTTCCCAAGAGGCATGTGGTCCTACAGTGAAAGCCAGAGCCAGAAGCAAAGAAAGAGTAACAAGTCCATAACTACAATGAACTTTTACCTTAAGAATCAAACTCTTGGATAGAGACGAAAGGTAAACCTAATGCATTTAGGTATGACTCAACTAATGTTGGAAAAGCTGATATTTTTGATAATGAGATTGAAATTCTGAGATTTCAAAAGGGTGAAAAGATGGGATAAAGTTAACGAAACGAAATGTATAAGGATAAACTTAAATTTTTGCATTTAGATTCAGGAAGTCAGATAACCAAATGGAAATGAAGGAAAGTAAGATTATAAGAAAAATGTCAGGAGATATTACATTATAAGTCAATGTGATTTATAATAAAGCTAATGCAATCCTTTGTTGTATTAATAAAAGTGTAATGTCCAGATAAAAGATGGACCCAGTACTGGATATAGTATGATGCTTGGTTAAATTAAATTCTCTCTGCATTTATCCATCTATTTTGTACAAGTTGTTCTGCTAGATAATGAATTTTGAGAGTGTATAGTGACAAAATGGAATGTCTCCAGAGTACCACAGTAGGGAAGGTAAGGGGTCTGGAAGATATAAAATAAAAGGAATTGTTGAAGGAAAAAAAGATATTTAGCCTGAGAAGAGATGACTTTATGGGGAAATTAGAATTGTTTTCAAATATTTGAAAGGCTGTTCTTTGAAAGAATGAATAAACTTATTTCGTAAGACTCCAGAGAGTAGACCCAAAGCAAATGAGTGGATGCTGTAGAGTCAAATTTTGATAAGACTATTAAAAAATTAAGTTGGCTCTCTAAAAAAAACATAAGCTTACAGTTTTAGAATATGTAAACAAAACAAAAGGAAAGTGGTCATATTGTAAAGCGATGTCTGTTTTGGGTTCTCTCTCTTACTCTGTCTCCAGACTCTATCATCCTGTGAAGGCTTCGGAAAATTTATTGCCTCCCCAGCAGTAAAACAATCTTCATAGAATCCCTCTACTTTATCATCCAGTGGGGCATATGTGGGAAGCAACCCATACAAGAATTTTCCCACATTTACAAGGAAGCCTAACTTGCCCACACCATATTTTCCTATGTGCTTTCTGGGGAAGCGAGCTCAGGACCAGCCAAGGAATGGTTTAAGTGTATGTGAGCTTGCCCTTGCTCAAGCATATAGTAATACTGTGTATATGGATGAGTAGTTTGATAAAGAGAGAGATGAGTAGAGAAGGGAGAGAGAAGAGAGAAAAATAAAGATGAGAGTATCTGTAGCCAAGAAGGCAAAAATTGCCATTTGAAGCTGCACCTGACTAGAGTCCCCATCTCCTGGGAGAATGACATGATTTTCTCCTTATGATACACTGTGGGTTTAGAAAAACTGTTTTCCAAATACAAAAGGTGAAGCACTCAGGCACAGTCCATCAGTCAGATAAGTTAATCAAAGAGAACTGAATGATTCAGTACAGTACGTAAGAAGTTTAAGCTTCAAGGGCAGGGTCACAATAAAGGATCAAGAGAGGGAGAGGGAAATGCTCAGCAAAGTAACTGAATGCCATGGCCATCTGTGGGTGGAGCTGGCCATCTGTAGGTGGGAAGGGGACAGGGATGTGCCAAAGGCAATCATGGCAGTTATAAAATAATTATTCTTGAATTACTCCCCAAACACCATTTGGCTGCTCATGCAGTCTTGTGAGGATGGTCCTTTGGAAGGTGAAACGATCTGGACAGTATCCAGTATGGGACAATGGTAGGCAGCAAAATAACAGAATGCTCAAAAGTTGGGAGCTCAGTAGACACACAGAAGTAGAACAGAGGAGATAATAATGAATTTGAATCCCACAAAGATCCCCTGAAATATTGAAATGGAAAAGGAATTTCTCACAGGATTTCCTAGTGTCTCATTACGGGAGTTGAAGCAGCTTTATTTAAGTCCAAATGGTCAAAGTCATTGCTGCAGGCTAGAGGACTTGGAGCAAGTTAACAACTGAGAACTACATTTAAGTATGGGAAAAAACAAGAAGTACCAATATTTACAAGTGGTTTGCTGAGTCTGTCAGTCTTCTCTAAACTGAATGAGTAGATGAATGAGAAACACAATAGTCAGCATCTACTTTGAAACAGAGTTTTCAGTACTAAACTGATTGTTAATGCATTATTAATTAGAGCTACAATTAAGTGGATGAAACCACCTTTCATATTTTTGAGGACTTTACTGGGTAAGAGAATTACAAAAAATAAATGAATGTAATTATCTTATGGATAACTCTATATTTTTCTCAATTATGGAGAGTATAAGCAAATATTTAAAATTATTTTGACTGTTCTTGACTATTTCTTGGCTAATGAACAATAATAATTTAAAAATTTGTATGTCACATCATAACTGTATTATTTTTTAAAAAACACAATGCTTTAAAAAGTAAACATTTATAGACTATAATTTTGCTTTTTAAAGGGCTTTAACATCTATTGTTTTACAAATTATCTTAGAGCTTATTTTATTAATAGTTCTTATGATAATCTTATGTTGTTCACTTTAAAGTAGAGGCAACATATAAAATATAAAACAATTTGAGGTTTCAAATAATAAGTCAGAAACTTGGTTGTGTATATATAGTCATATTTTTTGGTTAATCTTTGTTTTCAATGTCTTTTTTACAGTGAAATATTTATGGGTAAAGCAATATTATGTTGGGGTTTCCTTAAAATATTCCAGAAAAAAAAATGGGGCAAAAATGGAAACAAATGGCAGAGTGTTGTTAATTAATGAAGTTGGGTAATAGGTACTCAACTTCATGGCATTATTCTCTCAACTTTTGAGTATGTTTGGAATTTTCCATAAAATAACTTTTTTAAATAGAAAAATAAATATCTGTTTATATGACATAGACTCTTCCTCTGTAGTTTTTTGATAACTGAAAACTAATTAGAAGTTTACTGTAATAAATAAATCACAACTTCTTTTTCTGACATTCACCATCTTATACCACTTCCACTATTTGTAAATCCCTAAGGATAGGAGGTTTGGTTGAGCATTTCTTTGTAGCTCTAATAATTTGTTACAGATAAAAATTACTTAGATCAGGGAACCTGATTTTTGTTTAAAAGCTGTTCAAAACCACTAACAGAAATCCCTGCAACAGCCTCAGATCTCTGACAGCCCAAAGAAAGGAGCACATTTGACTCACAGAGTTTATAAAATGTGATTAGTCTTATGATGTTCACAAAAGTATGAGAACAGATAATATTGGTACCTCTCTTTGAGAGAAGGGTACTCTACAGACTTCCTTAAGCCAAAACTTTCTCTCCCATTGCAACACTTGAACATCCTTCCCCACATCTGGCATTTGTCTTACTCATAACCCCACATCCTATCATAAGCAAGAGACACATTTTATGGACAAAGCTTGCATACCAATGTGAGCTTCACCAGAAAGTCGGAAATATTTGTCTTTGTGGTCTCATTCAAGGGCTTTTGTGATAAATACCAGATAATTTATTTCCAACTATTAGTCTTCAGTAAGATACACAAGAATTACTTGAGCAATTTTGCTTAAAAGAGACTTTTATATATGATCCCCTCAAAATTGCAATTTGTGGACTTGAGTTAGTTAGGGTCTGGTATTGTGATTTGTTTTTCTTTCTTTCAACTTTTCACGTGATCAATCTGCAAACCATCTTGGATATCATTCATTTGTAGCCTTCACCAAAACCATGAGAAAACTTCTGAGGACCCAGTTTCTCTATATGTTTTAGAACCAAGAGCATCTCTTGGAATTTCTCTAAAGATCCAAACCAAAATTAAACGGTCTATATATAGTCTAAAGGGAAAATGAAGGGCAAACATTTTGAGGCAATAGGGAACAGGTTAACACCGATGGCTCTGCTTAATAGATAAATAAACGTGTTAGAGGACTACAACTAGGTTTTAATCTAGAAGAAAAAAAAGGATATAGTAGGCAGAAGAGGCATGACTTTAGAACCTAATCCCTAAAAGAGGAATGCAATCCAATTCCAAGTTAATATCCTGTTTAAGTTTCCTTCAACAATATGTTTGAAAATACTTCACCAAACATAATAGTCTCTTCTGTAAAGCCCATTTATTTTATAGGAGGAGCTGAGGATGTGAGGGTTTTGTTTCCCCTTAAGGTCATCCAAGGAGGAAGTGGCTTTAGAAATTGGTAACTTAATATTCTGCAAATGGTAAACAGAATAATTCACGAAAAAGCAATGTTGACTTTGGGCCTTCAGAGTGGTGGTTTTTCTTTTCCCTTTCTTCCTTCCTTCTTTCTTCTCCTCCTTCCCTCCTCCCTACCTTCAATTATAAAAGTAATGTGTACTTGACAAATATTCAAACAATAAAGAAGTATATGCTGGAAAAGGAAGAATTTCTCCCTTTTCCTACTTCATCTTACAGATAGTCATGCAATAGAGTCTATCTGGAATCCTATATTGTCTTCATCAGCTCAGGTTGCTATTAAAAAAAAAAAAAAAAAAAACTATACACAGTGTAGCTTAAACAACACTCATTTATTTCTCACAGTTCTGAAGTCAGGGTGCCAGCATGGTTGAATTCAGATAAAGGCTCTCTTCCTGGCTTGCAGAAGGCTGCCTTCTTGCTTCCCTCATATAATGGAGAGAAAGAGTTCAAGTCTCATCCTTTTCTTATAGGGACACTAATCCCATCAAGGGGCTCCATCCTCATGATCTCATCTAACCTTAATTATCTCCCAAAGGGGGTTAGGTCTTCAACATGTAAATTTTGGAGAGACATAAATATTCACTCAGTTCATAATACATGACTTATATGCATTTACAGATTTAATTATATATATATGTGTGTGTATATATATATACACACACACACATACGAGGGTTTCTTTAACAAAAACATAGGAATATGCTCTACATACACCTCTAAAATAAGGGTGCATTTTTTAAACTTAAAAAGTTGGCCATGAACATTTTTCCACATCAGTCCTTAGAGATCTGTCTCACATTTTAAAATAGTTCTATGATATTCCGTAGTATGGCATTTCCAAAACATATGTAACAGTTTTCCTATTAATCGACATTTAGGTTGCTTTTGATTTTTATTCATTACAAATAATCTTACAATTACCATATACAGCCTTATGTGTAAATGGTAATATTTCTATAGCATAGATAGAATGTAGTTCTAGTAAAGCAACAAGGAACGGGTGAGCCATTACAGGACACGTGCATTTCAGATGCTGATAACACCAACAAATGGCCCTTCTGAGAGGACTGTGCCATTCTTATTCTCACCCACAAGGTCTTCCATTTACATGTTTGTATTAACAATCTTTTACATTTAAAACGTTTATTCCATCATCTGACACATTATAAATACTCAACAAATAGTATTTGATGATAAAAATTTGTTAGAAAGATTTAATCTGTAATGCTTTTTGCTAGTCAATATTTTACTTTATAATTAACCACAGTGTCCTGTGTTAAATGACTCTGTTCACATGAGTTTTTAGTAGAATATTATGTGACACCACCCTAGTTACTAGAAAACATGCAGGAATTTCTAAAATTCCCAGGAACATTAGGAAGAATGAGAAAGTCAAGGAGAGCTGGAGGTTACCAGTTAGGTCTTCAAGCTTCAGAACACACAAGAACTTAAATCTTTTCACATACTCTTCCCATCTCATGGAGCCAGAAAAGAGAATTCATTCCCAAGGCTAAAACTGAGTGTCACCTGGTGAATAAAACGGGTAAAAAATATTAGCATGAAGTAACATCTGCTGCCATCACAATGAAATACCAGCACATAGATCATCTTAAAGTGACATAACACCCAGGAAAATGAAACTAATGTGTGGACAGAAGCTCTGAGTAACTGCCTCTATGTTCCTGTGCCCTCTTTAGCTGCTTGCTAAAAACTCTTAGCCCAGACCTGTGAATCACTGGAATTGCTGCAAAAATTGCCAAGGTAACCTCTGAGAAGCAGATGGCTATGAAGGCTTCTGTCCAGATGCCAGAACCCCATATGCTTGCCAATCTGTGTTTCCAGCATGCACCATTATACTTAAAATTATATTTTCCTTTTCCTGCTCATGCTCACTCTACCACAATTAACACGGTTCTAATACTTTTTTTTAGAAGAAAAGAAACATCACAGCCTATTTGCCTTCTCTTAATAAAAATAAAGGTAAAAAATGCAGTGTCAGACACCTTCAAACCTTCAACTTAAGCTGCAACTCCAGCATTCGGTGCTTAAGTAAGTGATTGTCATCAGTCTTTCTGCAGTTTTTTTATTTCAACTATGCCATTGTCTTGTCTGGGCACCTCAGTACTGAGAGAACCACTCTCTGATTTCCTTTCCAAGTTTACTAGAAAAATACATATATATGTATTTATATTTATATATATAAATGTATATGATTATATATAAATGTATATGATTATAACTATATATATATATAGTTTCTGGAAAGAAACTAGTCACACTTTTTTTTCCAGAATGGGAAGAGAGAATGTTAAACAAGTAGATTCTCCACTTCAGAACAATAGATCTCCCGAGCCAGCAATGCCAGCTAATACACCACACACATCGTAACAGCAAAATTTTGGCATCCCCCTAGAACTTGCGCTTCTAGATATCAACAACAACAACAACAACAAAACTTTGAGTGATCAGCACCCAAGGTTATATGTCACCAGGAGGATTGAAGTATTTGCCAAATTTAGGTTGACCCTTTTGGGAGCTCAGAGATGTTATGGTTCAGAGGTCAGTCTTTCTAATCATTGTTTTTTCTACTGACTTGTTTATTTTGTCTTGGCCCAGACTGCCCAGCCCCTCTAAGGCCTGGCACCACTGGATATGGAAAATGTCCAAAGCTTCACAACAAGTTGTGTATTTCTGCAAAAGTCAATGTGGCATTATGTTCCAATGTAAGGCTCTGAGTGCCACCAATCATTATAAACAGCATTCTCTCACACTCCTTGCCCTATTTTCTCACACTTGGAGTACAATATCTGAGCACAATATTAGAAAAGAAATACCCTTAAATATGCAACCGTTCAATAAGAAAAAAATTAAATTACTTTCAATGAATATTTTGGAGTTGTAGAATAGTATGTTGATTGTAATAGTAAATCTAAAACAATGTGGGTTTTTGGGGGTTGGTATAGAGAGGTATGATGCTCAGAAAAAGATTACATTGAGACATGTGGATTTCAATCAGCAATTCAAAAGTACACACGACGGCACTTTAATTACATCTTAATGATTAAATGTTAAAAATGATTCTGATTTAAGACAAAATAACTTTTGAAGGTGTTTTTCTTGCCTGCAGCTATCTGAATACCTGATAGGAAGGAAATAGGAAAAGAGAATAAAAAGAGAAGGTGTTCTAACCACATAAAAGTGAAATTGGGGTTTTTGTTTTTGTTTTAAATCAAATAATAGTTGTACATATTTATAGGGCAAATGTGATATTTTGATACAAGCGTACAATGTATAATTATCAAATCAGGGTAATTAGAGTATCCATCATGTCAAGCGTGTATTATTTCTTTGTGTTAGGAACATTTCAATTCCTTTCTTCCAGTTATTTTGAAATACACAGTAAATCTGACTATATTTTTGTGCCCATTAACCAACCTCTCTCTATTCCCTCTGACCAACTCTCCTTCCCAGCTTCTGGTAAACATCATTCTACTCTCTGTCTCCACGATATCTTTGTTCTCTTTTTCTTTAGCTCCGCATATGAGTAAGAATATGCAATATTTGTCTTTCTGTGTCTGGCTTATTTCACTTAACATATTGTCCCCCAGTTCCATCCACGTTGTGCCAAATGATAGGATTTCATTCTTTTTATGGCTAAGTAATATTCCATAGTGTGTACATGTATCACATTTTCTTCATCCACTTATCTGTTAATGGACACTTAGGTTAATTCCATATCTTGGCTATTGTACATAGTACTGCAAAAACATGGGAGCATAGATATCGCTTCAATATCTTGATTTTATTTCTTTTAGATATATACCCAGCAGTGGTATTGCTGGATCACATGGTAGTTCCATTTTTAGTTTTTTTGAGCAACCTCCATATTGCTTTCCATAATGGCTGTTCTATGTACATTCCCACCAATAATGTACGGGAGTTCCCTTTGCTTCGCATCCTTGCCAGCATTTCTTATTGTCTGTCTTTTGGGTAAAAGTCATTTTAACTGGAGTAAGATGGTAGATCATTATAGTTTTCATTTATATTCTCTGGTGATTAGTGATGCTGATAATTTTTATATACCTGTATGCCATTTGTATATCTTCTTTTGAGAAATGTCTATTTACATCTTTCGCCCATATTTTAGTTGAATTATTTGTGTTTTTTCTGATTGAAGAGTTCAAGTTCCTTATATATTCTGGTTATTAATCCCTTGTCAGATGAATAGTTTGAAAACATTTTATCCCATTCGGTAAGTTGTCTCTTCGTTTTGTTGATTGTTTCCTTTTTTGTGCAAAATCTTTTAAACTTGTGATCCCATTTGTCCATTTTTGCTTTGGTTGCCTGTATTTTTGAGGTCTTATGCAAGAAATCTCTGCCCAAACTAATGTCCTGGAGTGCTTCCACAACGTTTTCTTCTAGTATTTTCATAGTTTCAGGTCTTAGATGTAAGATTTTAATCCATTTTCACTTAAATTTTGCATATGATGAAAGAAAGGGATATAGTTTTGTTCTTCTACGATGAATAACCAATTTTTCCTGCACCATTTATTGAATAGATTGTGCTTTCCCCTGATGTACATTCTTGAGGCCTTTGTGAAAATGAGTTGATTATAAGTGCCTAGATTTATTCTTGGGTGTTTATTTATTTTGATTAGAGTTCATAACCATAATTGAAAGATCTAATCAAAATAGGCAACATTTGGACATTTTTAAGCACAGAGGACACTGTATTTACCTTACAAAAAGTCAACATTGAAGATGAAAAAAATAGTAACAAAAACTATAATATACACAGTCTGTCTGCACGTATGCCCTACCTCCCAGTGTCACGCAATCTTATGTTTAGGTTCTGCTTGGGGAAAAAAGAAAAAAGAAAGAAAGAAAGAGAGAGGAAAAGAGAAGTTTGAAAAGAGTTTTCTCATCAGAAAATTAAAACAGAAGTTTGGGAAGAGTCAATGCAAATACTGCGATCTTAGTGCATTTTTTCCCCTCAGCATTTCTTCTTCCCAGAAGAAAGATGGAAGCTACAGAAATATAAATGATAACATTGTTTACTTTTAAAAGCTAATAATAATAATGAGTAAAAGTGTAAGTCTTCTTAAAGCGCTGTACTTAAACATATTGACATTCTATAAAAAAATAAGAAAGGGCTAAAATAGGTCCCTGGTATGGATTATCTAAAACAAATCAGAATAAATAAATGTCATGCTTCTGTTGGAAAGTTGTATTTTAATTTATGGTTTTTTTTTTCATTGATTTTGTTATGGACTTACTAATAATGTTTGTAGTCTTTTTTCTAAACTTAAAGTTGCAGCCACACTAAAAATTCCGAATTTTCCAAAGCACATTACTGATGCCTCTGGGTCTTTGCACGTGCTGTTTCTTCTGTAGGTTATTTGTATTCCTTACAACACATGGCAGAGAAAAGATTGGCCAACAATGAAGTTTCTTGTTCAGATACTTCCCAGGCATAAGATAATATTTTATATTATGAAAGCAGCAATTCAAATCATTATGCTAATTATTTAGTCCATAAATAGTATTTGAAGAATTTACTTTTTTTTTTTTTTGAAAATAAATAAACTTATATTCCTGCTTCCTCCCTTATTCAAACCTAGATTCCAGGGCTTTAGTGATGTGAATATGTAAAATAAAACTATGCAAGTGTTAGAATACTATTTGGGAAAAGAATTATTATAATCAACAGGTACAATGAGGAAATTTATGGATGAAAAGCAAATAGCTAATAAACATGAGATGAAAACCTCAATATTCATCAGATGAATATAAATTGGAATAGCTATTCTATACCAGTCATCATTTTTCATAATATCTTATTAACAACTGAGGAAGTGAAAAAAATTATTCTTGATGTTGTAAAAAAATTCATTTTCAATGTTGTTGGTGAGACTGGTAAAAAGATTTTAAAGGACAATTAGAACAATAACTCAAAATTTCAAATATGCACGCATACATATCAACCCAGAAATTTTAGTTTTGAGGATCCATCTTATAAAAACACTCCTACATGTATACATACATATTCACACACACACATACACACACACACAAACACACATTTTCATTGCAATATCATTTGCTAGAGCATTAAAATGGAGAGAGTAGAAGTCCATTAACAGGATTTTGGTTAAATCAATTAGAATTTAACCATGAAACAGGTAATCAGATCACTATTAAAATGAAAAAAGAAATCTGTATGTACCAACATGGACAAATGTTCAGAATAAAATTTTTGGTCAAAAAAGAAAGCTTCAGAAAAATATATACTGAATGCCTTCATATACAGTTACTTAATGTTACCGTTTGAAAGTTTTACATGTATAACTATGTGTAATTACACATGGATGTTTCAACCTGCTCGTGTGTCACCTTTTGTTTTGATTCTCAGAATCCCTGTGAATATGACCTCCACCTCTTAATATACTTCAGTAATTTATGTATACAACTATGATTCCACCTAAATAACACCCTTGTAGTTTCTAATCAAATAAAGTTTTAAAAAGTTATTAGTAGACATAACTGCTAAACTTTCAGAAATACATGCTAATCTGCCATACCCCAAATGTCAAAACTGTGCTGGAAAAATACCAGAGGCAACCTTCCAAAAGATACTTGGAGCCTCAACTATTTACCTAACTTGTCTGCAGATAACAGGAGATGTGGAGATAAGGCACTAGAGGCAGGCGGTATGGCCACATTCAGGGCATTCTCCACCCACTGAGAGAAGTCACTCAGACTCCTTGGGGGAGGGAGGGAAACTCCTCCACTAAAAAGCCTACCCCTTATAATGCTCCCTGATTTTCAAATCTCTTGTCAAGTGCAGGCACGCGGGAGCTGAAGAAGGAGAAAGAGTATGAGCCCTCGTATGAGCTCAAGCAAGGAACAGCAGACAGCGCACATAAATGTTCCACAGTTATTCACCTAACATCTGCTCCCATCAACCCAGTTGCCAGGCAGAGTTTTACAGACATTAGGATTATGCTATTGACTATATGTTTAAAATTCTGTTTGGATCAAGGAGAACAGGTTAGAAAGTATGTAATCTAAAGGAAAGGAAACAAAATACATACGTGAGTCAATCCAAAGTAACTATTCACATATACTTGCACTTTTATATTTTTACAATATCATTAATCTCAGAGATTAGAATATCTCAGTGATGAAGCACTTTCATAAGAGGACAGATTTGTTTAAGACATTTGATATTTTAAGATCTCCTATGATTTTTTTTACTAATTTTCTCTGCAAAGACAATGATGAGTCACTAAGGTCAATTTGAGAAAACTGTGGTATTAAATCCTTAGAGATTTTCCTCCAACTTCTAACATTTTCCAGACCACCATCCCCAACTTCAAATTCAAAATTACTAAGATGTTTAAGAGTTTAATGGAATTCAAACAAATCCAGCATAAAGTAATATTTTGATAGATGATAGAGATAGACATGTAGTTAGAAAGATAGATGATAGATATACATACTACATCACTATAAAAATATATATATTTTAGATATATGTTATGCATGTTGGTTAACATGCATCTATAACCAAAACGAGTGTGAAAATAATTGCAGACAGCATTTTGTAGTGATATTACAAAATGTTAAGGTCATTTTTTCTGATGAGCTTCACAGGAAAAAATTAAAATCTTAGCCCAATTGGAATCTGAAATAAGGCAAAGAAATTGTTTAAAACATTTTTATTGACATCATCTAATGCAGAGGTTCTCAAAAATGTGGTTTCAATACAGCAGCATGAGCATCACCTGGGAACTTGTTAGAAACTCTGAGGGTGGAGTCGAGCAACATGAATTCAATGAGTTGTCCAGGTGATTCTGATGCCCACTCAAGTTTCCAAATCACTGTTCTAATGGGTGAGAGTTTTATGGGCTCTGATAAGCTCAACTTGGAGTGCACTGACAATTTGTTTTACCCAAGGTTTTTGTGTTAGTCTGTTTTCACACTGCTGATAAAGACATACCTGAGACTGGGCGATTTACAAGGGAAAGAGGTTTAATAAACTTACAGCTCCACATGACTGGGAAGGCCTCACAATCATGGTGGAAAGCAAGGAGGAGCAAGTGACATCTTACATGGATGGCAGCAGGCAAAAAGAGCTTGTATGGGGAAACTTCTTCGTATAAAACCATCAGGCCTCATGAAACTTATTCACTACCACAAGAACAGCACAGGAAAGATCTGCCCCCATGATTCAATTATCTCCTACCAGGTCTCTCCCACAACGTGTGGGAATTGTGGGGGCTACAAGATGAGATTTGGGTAGGGACACAGAACCAAACCATATCAGTCTTTCACAGAACATTTACATTTGACTTACTGGGTGAATTTTCAATATCTAAGAATTAATTCCTTGGTCATTTTAGATGCTCACATACATTTTTAAATGAGTAACTATTTGCATATGAGACATTTTAACAATGGAACATATGATCTATTTTTTCTTTATAAATGCTTAAATGAAAATCATAAACTATTACAAAACTATGACTATTGAATCCATTGATGTATAGGTAACGAATAATCTCTATTAGGGGAAAAAGTAACAATAGTGCCTATCTAAATATATTCCAATAATTTTATCTAAAGGAAAAGCTGAGAAATATCTGTATTTATTATAAAAGAATGTCATTCATAATGTTTCTTCCTTGACTTCAGCTCTACTTCTACCACTCGTTCATTCTGCCAAAGTAAGTAGATGAATCTCTTGCTGCCTTCAAGTTATAACAATTCATGTGTGGATTGAAAATTAAATGTATGATGCAGACTAAAACCCAGCACCTTCTTCTTGCAGATGTACTAGGGTATAATAGTCATCTACTTCCCATCACAGTATAGTTGAGTTTTCAAAGTCTTCGAACTTTCTAAATCTTGGATGAGTTTTCTAAAAAATCACAATAAAAGGCAATGCTCAAGTATCTTCCTCAAATATTTCAAACATGATTAGTCAAGAAGATGAAAGGCATTAAAAATAAATGTGCATATGATGAGCACTTGCCACTGAGTCCAAGTAATTTGAAATCACAAATAACCTAAATGAAGGCAACACAATAACCCTGATTATAGAAGAAACTATTTTTATTGTATTATCACCGAATATTTTAATAGAAACACTAATTTTATTGTAACTTAATTGAAATGGGTTAGAAGTTGAGATGATGGCATAGAGAAGCAAATAAAAACAAGAAATTAACAAAAGTTTTCTATAATTACTAGAGTGACTAGGACACAATGGACATAATTCTTATTTCTGATTTATCTTAAATCTCCACATTAATGTCCTTAAGATTAAGGCCATGTAATAGGACATTGACTTAGCTGTTTATATTTTAAGTTGCTCTTTATTATGTCTCTTCAATTTAGTCTTATTAGCACAATACGTATAGAATAAGCCATAAGTATTACAAGTTTTTGGGTTAAATCTCCATTTAATTCTTATACATATATCATAGGCCTTTAAAGATTCAACTAATCAAAATTTTCATATTCAAAATGAAATTATTTAGCCATTAAAATTAAAATTTCTTACCATCAAATAGCAGTTATCTCAATTTAAATGTCAAATCAAAAGGAATATGAATCTTCAGGAAAAGATATCACAAATTGAAATATTTTGCATGATTGGGGATTACATAGATGTTTGAATTCCTCAACTCCAAAAGGAAAAATATGATCTGTACCATATGAGAGTACATCTCAATTTCTTTTTATTTTTGAGTAAGTAATTTAAAAATATTATTTAATGCCTTTCTTATTGGCGTTAGTATATCTCCGCCTCTTTCTCATTCAGCATTGCCAACCCTGAGAGACTGATAGCAGTAAGAAGGGAAAAGCTGCCTTTGCAGTTTTTTTCCTCCTCCTGGTTCCTCCAGCCCTGCCTCCTGTTTCCTCGCCCCTGAGCCTGACATAAGTTGCAGTTGTCACTAGCAGCTCAGGTAACAGACAGAAACCCCCACCTGTTCTGAAACCTTGCCAAGAGCAGCAATTGTTCAGCACCGGTGGGTTCAGGAGTGTGCCTGGCACCTCCAACCGGAGCATTCTAAGTTGAAAGAAAAACCTCTATTAATGGTGCATACTAATGATCTTTACATTTTAATTAGAAGTGCTTGAGTTAAGATCACTCGCTGAAACGTTAATGAGAAAGGGAAGGTTTATCTCCTGTTCCTCTGCTTTTTGACTACAAGAAAGAAGCAGTCAGCTGACCTGAATTAGGTTAGAGCAAATATCAAGAACATTCATTAGAATTCTGTGATTTCATCCAAGCTGGAAATACCAGATATTTCCATTTCAAAGCGAAGAAAACATAAAATTAGCAAAGAGAATCGTCCTTGGAGTATCATGAAGTAGGAGTTTCTCAGGTCTCTACCTGTTTCTCTCCCTTCACTCATATACACGCATACATTTTTATGTGATTTTTTCATACCCAAATAACTATACTGTTAGAGTGTCCAATGCCTTCAATATGCAGAAATCGAAAGTCACATGCCTATACAAATGTTCTAAGGACTCTACCATGTTTGAATATCTCTATGCAATTTGAAGGTTTTTGTTGGCTTTCTTTATCTAAAAGCATCAAATATCATTAATAAATGAATTCAGAAAGATTCCATTCTTATTATAATAACCAAAATAGTTAAGAGTTAATTTTTTGGAAAATATTTTCAAAAAATCTCCCTTAAGCTGAGGATTAATGTGTCCTTTTGAAAATAGAGAAACAGACAAAATCTAAGAGACTTTATTGGGAAAATTCCCATGAGGGTCAGGACGAACAGCTCAATGATTTCTAAAGCACCATCATCATCATGGATGTTTTCACAATTTGACACCACATAAAAAGGCCCCAAATAAAATGTAGAAGAAAGTATCAAGTCCAGGGTCAGTGCTAGGAAATGGCACTGAGCATCTACTCAGATAGAAATCCATGCGACCGGCATGGTGGCTGACACCTATAATCCCATCACTCTGGGAGACTGAGGTGGGCAGGACACTTGAGGTCAGAAGCTTGAGAACAGCCTAGCCAACATGGTGAAACTCTGTTTCTACTAAAAGTACAAAAATTAGCCAGTTGTGGTGGCAGGTGCCTGTAATCCCTGCTACTCAGGAGGCTGAGGCAGGAGAATCGCTTGAACCCAGGAGGCAGAGGTTGCAGAGAGCCAAGATTGTGCCACTGCACTCTACCCTGAGTGAGATTCTGTTTCAAAAAATAATAATAATAAAATGCAAAAAGAAGTATATGCTTGAAGACAGGACAGTGGTGGGTGGCTTCTCTTAGCTATTTCACTTCAGTGTAATTTTAATTAACCCAAATACTGCCTCAATTCTCCTTCCTCAATATGTATTATAGATCAGGGTTTCCTCAAGTGACATTTACAGTCATCTGGTGGATCACAGTGGTTGTTCAATGGGTCTGCAAAGAACATGGAAGCTTCAAAAGAAAAAAAATCAATGAAGTGATTATGTTAACAAACATTTCAGAAACTTATGATGTTAAATGATGTGATTTGCATGGAAGCCTTGTTACATGTTTAATAATCATCACCTTCTGAAAAGTTGTTGCAGGCCATTCTTCTTGCCTATTCTTCAGTTAACGTAATGTATTTTTGTCTCTGCTGATGAATTTGTCGCTATTTGCAATATATTTCTTATAATTGTGCATTTAGTATTTTCTATTTTAAGTATCATGCTGAGCTAATGCTCCTATTTGAAAATTTGGACCAATGGCTCAAAAAGCGTTCAATGATGCATGAAAGTAATGAAGACAATAATAATAATTCCAATAACCCAGAAGGTCATACAAATAAAAAAAGAATGGAGCTCCATTGCAAATACAGGATATAAATTTTTATGTATTTGAATATGTGAATCTGCTGGTGTTATGATTTTGCATAAGAAGATGAAAAGTGATGTGAATATCTGAAAATTGATGTTTGGGGGAACAGCAAATTTATTATCTCCCAGCCCAATTCTATTTTCTGTAATGACACTTCTTCCAAATAATGACATAAACCCATAGAAGCTTTATTTCTAAAGAAAACAAGGTGACTTTTTATTAAAACAACCAGGCTTTTCAATATAAAATTAATTTTTCCACCTGGATAAGAAGAGACTAAAACTAAAGTGGTATCATTCACAGTGGCCCTTCTCATAAAACTAAATCCTTTATTTCTAATAGTTTAAGTATCTTGTTCTTAAACTCTTGTTCATTAAATTCCATGATTTTTCTATTTACATCATCTTGTCATCTACAGATAATGACAGATGTCTCTTCATTTTCAGCAATTCTTCTTTCTTTTTTCTCATCAAAATTATTATTTGGGATTAGTCCTCTAGAACAGTGTTGAAGACTTGCAGTAATAATTAGCATTTTCTTATTCCTGAATGAGAAAAAGAGAGTAAGAGAGGAAAAGAAGGAGGGTGGCAGGAGAGGCAAAGGTGTGGGAAAGGGAGAAAGGAAAAGAATAAGAATCTTAGGACCATCTAGTAATGAATTAAAAGTTCTGTATTCCTATATATACCCTGACGCTATCACTTGTTATCACAGCACAGATAAATAGTTGATGTTTAAAAGAATTATATTAACTAATCAAGAGTGGGATCAATTATGATCAGAAAATAAGAATAATAATGAGAATTGTTATTTAAAATGTGGCCAACCAAAATGTGATGTAAACATTTTTTAAAATGTGCTTTCAGAGAATTTCAGATAGTTCTGATTCTCTATCACCTGAAGAAATATTCTTGCCAGTTATAAAAATATTCAAGAGGAACATTTCCAATTTGCTGTTTCTAAGTTGATACAAGAGAATAACTTAATAAAATTTGAATGAAGACAACACTTGTAGATGCATTGATTAATTGTTAGACAAAATTATAGGAATAACTTCTGAAATTTATTTTAAGCAATTTGTTCGCACTTTCTTACACTGAACTCAGGAGGCATTTTTAGTAATATTTAAAAAATAATCATAAACTTAGAAAAAATTTAGAAGTACAGCACAAAATCTTTTATTTTCCTAAACCACTTGAGAATAAATTGCTAATATTATATATCATTGTCCCTCAATCCCAAATTTTGTGTTTCCAGCAGCAAAAGGACATTATTTTATATAATCATATAACTATCAACATCAGGAAATTATCACTAATAAAATTCTCTAATCTGTAGACAACAGTAAAGTTTCTCCAGTTGTCCTAGTAATGTCCTTATAGCAAAATGACCTAAGCATTCAGATTCACATATTGTGTTTACTTTTATGAATTTCTAGTCCCCTCTCAGCTGCAAGAGGTTTTCACTTTCTCCTTGACTTTGAGGACCTTGATACTTTGCCAGTTACAGGCCAGCTATTTTGTAATGTTCTCCAATTTGGGTTTACCCAATCTTACACATTTCTGGTATTAAAATTGGGACATAATTTTAATTTGTCACATTGATAATGGCATTCACTTTGATCACTAGATTAACATGAGACCAACCATCCATCTTCCTCCACTGTGAAATTCCTTTATAACAATTTTTTTTGTGACGAGGTACTTCTAAACTATTTAAATATCCTGTTTATTTTCAAACTTTTGGTTTATTCACTTATTTAATTATATCACCATGGACTCATGCTTTCTTATTTTATCAGTGGGTTATAATCTATTAAAATCATAATTATTTTAA
Source organism: Mandrillus leucophaeus (assembly GCF_000951045.1). NCBI lineage: Eukaryota > Metazoa > Chordata > Mammalia > Primates > Cercopithecidae > Mandrillus > Mandrillus leucophaeus. Next base: position 386,743 of record NW_012110597.1, on the reverse strand, counting down.
TATGCAAATATAACATGGGTCAGCCAGTGGAAACACCTCCAAGAAAGTCTGAGTTATTTATTTTGCCACAAGATGACCTAGACCCACCAAACTTACCCTGCTCCAGACCTGAAAGCAGTGTTTCTCAAAGAACCCTGGGTCCATTCTTGGGGAGAATAATTGCTCCAAAATCTTTTCAGTGGACAGAGCAAGTGAATATATGTGTGTATGTACATAACACATACAAAAACACAGATACACCAATATTCAGAGTGTTTATAAACACACAACTATATTTTTATGTCTCTCTATCTTTATCTATTTATATTAAAAATATGAGTTCACACCAGTAGTGTTGAACCCAGCCTTCAGGGTTCATCTACTCTTCTCCTTTGCTATATTTACAACCCCTTTTACAATAGTAAGAAACTAACTCCCATTCTCTTTCATATATTTATTTATTCATTTAACCAGTTCCTCTGTACGTAGCCAGATTCCCATCTCTGTCATCACCTATTCCCCATCCAAGGACTCAAAAGCCAGTTTGCATGTCCCCCTTTCCCTACTCAGACTCTAACTCTTCATCTTAGCCCCTACCCCACATGAACATCCTCCTCAACTTGCTCAGACAATGACACCCCACCAAGGTCACCCACCCACGTGGTCTCTACCTTACCCTGTTAAGGTTCTGCCTCACTATGCAGGGTCACCCTTATAGGTAGATGTCCTCCTCACCGTGCTAGACTTCTGACTGACAGTTCACACCAGACTCACAGTGACATGAACACCTAACATTATCAACCCCATCTGATTTATTTAGGAATAAAAATAAAGCAGAAAAACTGTGTTGTATGGTATTCTATACTACATCGAGCCTTTATGAGCATTATTAAAAACCCAAGAACACTTTTTGCAAGTATGGTATTTATTTATTCATATCAATTAATCAACAAGCGTTTATTGAACACCTGCTATGTGCTCAGTGATATGAGAGAAGAATAAAAAAGTTCCTGTAATGTAGCTACTTGAAATTAGATTGTAACTTGAAGAAAAAGTAGAATAGTAAAAGTTCACTATATTTTCTATAACAATAGAAACATAAATTGAAAGATACATAAGTATTATAGTCTCAAATGGTCATAATCGTTTGCTTTGACACAACCTTTCTACACATGATGTCTATGCCTTTCCTTCCTACTTCATTGAAGCTCACCCAGCATCAAGCTTTCTATTAATGATTCAGAATGGATGATGCTAAGTTTCACTCTGTTAAATTACTGCAGCATACACTATCATAATTTTGGTATCACTGTCATCAGGGTTAACACATAGGAGCCTCACAGCGTAATGTAAAAAAAAAAAAAATCATTAGTTAAAAAAATAAAAGAAGAAAGAAATATATTGCAGAGTAAAACTTAAAAAGAGTTTGCCATAGGTTAGTCTGACTCAGGAATGCAATTTATATTTTAAACATTATTTTCATAAAGGTCTACATTTCACTTTAAATGTGTAAAGCATAAAGCATGCCTTCATGTTCTGAATCAGAGTGTGGATATTACGACTGTGAAGCCATGCAGGACTCTATAGGAGTATTAAAAACCAGAACAAGCACCCATGGGGAGAAGAAAAGGCCAGGAGCCAATGGTAACCCAAGAAGACAACAGTCCTGTTGAGAAGCCCTATAGGAGTGGTGAAAAAAGGAAGTAGTTGCTGCCAGTTGCTACTGTCTCCACAACTGTCATCATTCTTGATAGCTCAAAGGGAACCAATAATCATTTGTATCTAAAAAAGTGTTAGGCGTGGGTTAGTATTAATGTCATACCTGAAGGATAAATACTGACTAATGTGCACAGCAAGAAATATCAACTATTGTTAAAATCAGTGATTGCTGTTTTCAGATACTTCTTTTGTAAAGATAGAAGGGCAGAAATGGTGATGGAAGCAATTATTCATTCCTTTGGTTCAACAAGTGTGTTTGAACTTCATTCTTTTGCCTTCTGCAAGAGCGACTGAGACTCAGTAGTTCTATGTAATGTCATCTATGATTAAGGCACAGCCTTTATTAATGTACAAAATATTTCCTTCTACAGCCTAAGAAATAAAAGCTAATTACTGAATGTCCTGGTTGTTCTCTACACTGCGAATGTGGTCTTATATTCCAGGGGCCCCCAACCCTTGGGCCACAGACTGGTACCAGTCCCTGGCCTGTTAGGAACCAGGTCACACAGCAGGAGGTGAGCAGCAGGTGAAAAAGCGAAGGTTCATCTGTATCTATAGCTGCTCCCCATTGCTTGCATTACTGCCAGAGCTCCTCCTCCCATCAGATTAGTCGCAGGACTGGATTCTCAGAGGGATGTGAACCCTATTGTAAACTGCACATGCAGGGGATCTAGGTTGCATGCCCTTTATGAGAATCTAATGCCTGATGATCTGAGGTGGAGCTGAGAGGGTGTTGCTAGCCCTGTGGAGTGGCTGAAAATACAGATTAACGTTAGCAGAGAAGTCTGACTGCACAGAGACCATAATAAATAAATTGCTTGCAGACTCATATAAAAATCCTATCAGTAAGTGGCAAGTGACAATTAAGCTGCATCTTGTGGCAGGCTTTATATTGCAAATCAGTTGATATACTTCAATTGTACAGCTGCCTCCAGTGGCAGGCTTTAAATCAGTATCTGACATATTTTAGTCCACACATGGCCCACCCATTATTTTATTTACCACTTCCATCCGCACCTCATTTCCATACTGCATGCTTGTCTCAGTCATGGTTTTGGTAAGCCCACAGGCTAACCCTAGCCAAAACGAGTTAAAAACAAACATCACTGGAGAGCTTCTTTGAAAAGAGGGAAAGACCCAATGATGAGACAGTAGAAGACTCTAAGACTGCCAATAAAAAGAAAATTGCATTTAAAAGAAAATGCCAAAAATTCCACTTAAATTACAGTTTCATTGCAACAGTTGATTCACATTCTTCAATCCCATTTTGTATAATACGTGGCAACCCGTTATCCAACAAAGCCATGAAACCTTCAAAACTGCTTCACAAAGAGACCAAGCACCCTGCATTAAAAGACAAGCTTTGGCCAGGTGCAGCGGCTCACACCTGTAATCCCAGCACTTTGGGAGGCTGAAGTGGGCGGATCACGAGGTCAAGAGATGGAGACCATCCCGGACAACATGGTGAAAACCCATCTCTACTAAAAATACAAATATTAGCTCGGCATCGTGGCTCGCGCCTGTAGTCCCAGCTACTCTGGAGGCTGAGGCAGGAGAATCACTTGAACCCAAGAGGTGGAGGTTGCAGTGAGCTGAGATTGCACCACTGCACTCCAGCCAGGCAACAGGGCAAGACTCCATCTAAATAAATAAATAAAATAAGGCAAGCCTTTGGAATTTCTCAAAAGAAAACAATGTGAACATGAAGAACAGACACAACTATTGAAGGCGATCACTTCATTAAATGTGTCTGCACAGAGTATCATTCTTGGTGGCTAACTGCATTGCTAAAGCTAAGAAGCCCTTTACCATTGATGAAGAGTTGATCCCGTCTGCTGCTAAGGACATTTGTTGTGAACTTTTAGGAGATGTTTCAGTCTGCAGTTCAAAAGGTGGCACACGTTTCTCTTTCAGCTAGCACCATAACTAGATGAATTGATAAAATAGCAGCGGATATTGAGGCACAATTGTTAGAGAGGATTAATGAATAACCATGGTGCACAACCCAGATTGACGAGTATTAGGTTAGGCTGACTCAGGAATGCAATTTGTACTTTAAACATAATTTAAAATGTTGAAAACAAGGCAACAATGCCTGTTTTTGTGCAATATATTTTTCAGTAATGTGCACTTTTGTTGCCAACCAACACCACAGCTGCAAAACTATTCAAGTATTTGAATGATTGCATATCAGGAAAACTGAATTGGTTGTTTTGTGTCAGTATATGCATGGACAGAGCGGCTGCCATGACTGGACAGCTTTCTGTCCAGGTCAAAGACTAGTTGGGTCAAAGAGGTCACTGTGAGTCTATGCACTGTGTCATTCATAAAGAAATCCTGGCTAGTCAAAAACGTCATGTGAAATTAATAATGTTTTGCAGAATGTGATTAAAATTATCAACCACATTAAGGTACATGCCTTTCACTCATGTCTGTTCTTGTAGCTCTGTGAGGAGACGGACACAGCACACACATCTTCTCTCATACACAGAAGTGAGACAACTTTCTAAAGATAGATCACTGGCCAGAGTTTTTCAGTTGTGAGGGCTGGTATTTCTTTTAGAAAAACATTCACCACTGGCAGCACATTTCAGTGACACAGATGAATCTCAAAACTTGCTTGTGTGACATATTCAGCCTCCTCAACAAAGTCAATTTGTCACTTCAGGGGAGAAGGACAACTGTGTTCAAGTTGGCAGATAAAGTGTCTGCATTCAAAGCCAAACGGAATTTATGGGGTCAAGGAGTGAACACTGGGATTGTTTGACATGTTTCAAACATTAGCGGAGATTTTGAATGTGATATGGTTTGGCTCTGTGTCCCCACCCAAATCTCATCTTGAATTATACTCTCAGAATTCCCATGTGTTGTGGGAGGGACACAAGGGGAGGTAATTTGAATCATGAGAGTGGTTTCCACCATACTGTTCTCATGGTAGTGAATAAGACTCATGAGATCTGATGGTTTTATCAGAGGTTTCTGCTTTTGAAACTTCTTCATTTTCTCTTGCCACCACCGTTTAAGAAGTGCCTTTCACCTTCCACCATGATTCTGAGGCCTCCCCGGGCATGTGTAACTGTAAGTTCAATTAAACCTCTCTTCCTTCCCAGCCTCAGGTATGTCTTTGTCAGCAGTGTGAAAACTGACTAATACAATAAATTGGTATCAGTAGAGTGGGGCGTTGCTGAAAACATACACGAAAATGTGGAAGCGACTTTGGTACTGGGTAACAGGCAGAGGTTGGAACAATTTGGATTGGAGGGTTCAGGAGAAGACAGGAAAATGTGGGACAGATTGGGACCTCCTAGAGATTTGCTGAATGGCTTTGACAAAATTGCTGATAGTGATATGAACAATAAGGGTCAAGCTGAGACAGTCTCAGCCTGGAGACGAGGAACTTGTTGGGAACTGGAGCAAAGGTGACTCTTGTTATATTTTAGCAAAAGACTGGTGACATTTTGTCCCTTCCCTAGAGATTTGTGGAACTTTGAACTTGAGAGAGATGATTTAGGGTATCTGGCAAAAGAAATTTCTAAGTAGCAAGGACACAAGAGGTGACTTGGGTGCTGTTAAAAGCATTCAAGTTTAAAAGAGAAACAGCACGAAAGTAATACAGAAAGAAACTGAGCTGGGGCTTTCATTCTCCCAGTTGCTGCATGATCACCTATCTCAGTTTTCAAAAGAGTTTCAGCATTACTTCCTAACCACAAAAGACTCCCGAACTAGGAAGGATTGGATCCTCGGCCTATTTATGAATATGTCAGAGAAGTTGACTTTATCTGTGCTAGAAGAGTATCAACCGCTTGGGATCACAAATGAAAGTGGCCTTAAAAGTGTATTTGAGACAGTTTCAAATCTCCATACATTCTGGATTAAAGTCAAAGTGTAATATCCTGAGATTGCCAAAAAGCACTGAAAAGCCTGCTTCCATTTCCAACATCCCATCTTTGTGAAGTGGGACTTTCTGCAGTGACAGCAATCAAAATGAGATTATGGAGTAGCCTGGACATAAGAAACACACTTTGGGTGTCACTGTGTCCTGTCAGCCCCAGATGGGACTGTCTAGTTGCAGGAAGACATGCTCAGGATTCCCACTGATCCTACATTAGGGTGAGTTGTATAATTATTTCATCATATATTACAATGGAAAAATAATAGAATTAAAGGACACAACAAATTAAATGGGCTTGAATCATCCTGAAACCATATCCTCCCACCCACCCTGCTCTGATCCATGAAAAAACTGTCTTACATGAAATCAGTCCCTAGCGCCAAAAAGACTTGGATCCACTGCTATATTCATTAAATTAGATATTTGTGAGTGGCTGTCCAGGTTCTACCCTTTCCCCTAAACCCTCTTCAGCAGTAAAGTTCTAAAACTCCCCATCCCTCTTGCTGCTCTTGGTTCAATTAGAGCGGATACTGACCTAAGCTGGATTAATCAGATCCTCCCTCCTATGAGGTTACAGTTAAGATTCAGTGACTCCACTCACTTACCTAATGACACTTAACTTTTAAGGACATCTAAATTTTAGGATTGCGGAGTCATGCCTCATGGTGACATATCTAGTCCTTGCACGAAGAAGCAGAGAAAAGGGTCTGCCAATTAACTATAAGGTGAAGCAGACAGGCCAAGAGAAGAGGAGGGACCCCTGTCTCTGACCTTTCCACCTGGATCCACCATCTGCCTTTCAGTCCAATGGAACTCCACTGGTTCTTCGTAAACATCCCCTACTTTCACCCTGGTTTTACTTAAGCTATTTAGGATAGGATAAAGTTGAAGAAACCTTTGTTTGGGGATGGCGTATCTGTCAGCTGCTTGTAAGCTACATCTCTTAATGACCCTTGGTTGTTACTAGTGGCAGTCTTTGCATGGAAATATTACTGAAATTTTTATACACCTGGAGGTGGTTGCCAATGGATTGCTTAGCTCCCAAGGATCATGAACTTATTGTTTAATGTCTCCTTTCCACTCAAATCTGATGCTATCAGCCCTGGAGCAGGTAATCAGGTAGAAGAGGTCCTAGATTGGAAAGTTGTATCTACAGCTCAGAATATCTCTGTTTCAGATATTTAGCAGAAATCTCAATATTTGTTTTCTATACAGATCTTGAAAAATCCAACTTATCTTATTAATGCTTATGAAATATGCTAATCAATTCATCTAGTGCCTTAGCAACCTCTAGTTTATCTATGTCAGGGATGCTGTATGCAAAGTTTTTCAATGTTCTCATATAGTAAATGTGCAAAAGATTGCCTTAGTTAAGCTAAGCTTTCTAGTTAAATTTTCCCCACCCATTTTTTTTGTTATTCAGGCCTTTTGTTTCAGGTTACTTTTCAAGTTAGTTGATTGATGTTGTTTTTAAATTTTCTATTGTATCTGTGCCACTTATAGTGAATATACTCAAATTCCTCTTGAGTAGAATAATCAAAACATAACAGTGAAGTCCACCATGAGAGCAGAAAAATATTGTCAGGATCATCCACTTCACTGATATATCAGCCAAAAATGTTGCACCATAAGCTGAAACATCACTAAAGCAAGAGGTTTATAGACTCTACCATGTGCTCGTGGATCTATTTCAGGGTCTTTTAATCAAGTTTACAACTACTGAGCTTCACTCTTTACATAAGAAATTGAAGTAAAGAAAAAAACATTCCCTGCACTTGAGTAATTTACTGTCATTGGGAAATAGAGGCATAAAGTCAGGGAGCAAGAATATAAGAACAAAATAAGCTCTAGGAACATAAGCACATTTTTAAGATAAAATAAAGGATAAGTAGTGTTGTCTTACAGAACAAATAAGGGAATGTTGCTTGAATTTGGCCAGGAAGGATGAATAGGTTGAAAATTTCAAAAGGACATCAGGAATCTCCAGCAAAAGGAGCAACATGAGCAAAGAGGTGGGTGCATGTGATGGTTAATACTGAGTGTCAAGTTGATTAGATTGAAGAATACCAAGTATTCTTTCTTTGCTGTGTCTACTGCAAGAATGAAGGCCATTCTCAGCAAACAGACTGTCGACATTCCAGAAAATGTCAACATTACTCTGAAGGGACGCACAGTTATCGTGAAGGGCCCCAGAGGAACCCTGCGGAGGGACTTCAATCACATCAATGTAGAATTCAGTCTTCTTGGAAAGAAAAAAAAGAGGCTTCGAGTTGACAAATGGTGGGGTAACAGAAAGGAACTGACTACCGTTCGGACTATTTGTAGTCATGTACAGAACATGATCAAAGGTGTTACACTGGACTTCTGTTACAAGATGAGGTCTGTGTATGCACACTTCCCCATCAACGTCGTTATCCAGGAGAATGGGTCTCTTGTTGAAATCCGAAATTTCTTGGGTGAAAAATACATTCGCAGGGTTCGGATGAGACCAGGTGTTGCTTGTTCAATGTCTCAAGCCCAGAAAGATGAATTAATCCTTGAAGGAAATGACATTGAGCTTGTTTCAAATTCAGCGGCTTTGATTCAGCAAGCCACAACAGTTAAAAACAAAGATATCAGGAAATTTTTGGATGGTATCTATGTCTCTGAAAAAGGAACTGTTTAGCAGCCTGATGAATAAGATCTAAGAGTTATCCAGCTACAGAAAGATGCCAGATGACTCCTAAGACCTACTTGTGATATTTAAATGATGCAATAAAAGACCTGTTGATTTAGAAAAAAAAAAAAAAGAATACAAAGTATTAATCCTGGGTGTGTCTATGAGAGTGTTGCCAAAGGAGATTAACATTAGAGTCAGTTGGCTGGGAAAGGCAAACCCATCCTTCATCTGGGTGGGCACAATCTAATCAGCTGCCAGTGTGACTAGAATATAAGCAGGTAGGAGCTTTTGAAAAGAGAGACTGGTCTAACCTTCCAGGCTACATCTTTCTCCCATGCTGGATGCTTCCTGCCCTCAAAAACCGGACTTCAAGTTCTTCAGTTTTGGAACTTGAACTGGCTCTCCTTGCTCCTAAGCCTGCATGTGGCCTATTGTGGGACTTTGTGTTGGTATCAGTTAATACTTAAAAAGCTCCCCTTTATATATATATCCACGCATATATATACATATGTATGTGTGTGTATATATATATAATTCCATTTTTGGAATATAAATATTCCATTCTGGAATATATATATATCCCATTTTGGAATTATACATATGTATTTTATATGTATTCCATCTTGGAATATATATTTTACACATATATATTCCATCTTGGAATATGTATTTTACACATATATATTCCATCGTGGAATATGTATTATACATATACATATTCTATCGTGGAATATATATTATATA
>NW_012110597.1:376782-377490 GCF_000951045.1 Mandrillus leucophaeus | reverse complement strand
CCTCTAGAGAACCCTGACTAATACAGATTTTGGTACCAGAAGTGGTTCTGGAGGAACAGAATATTAAGGATGGATTTCTTTCATTGATTTTGGGGTTTCTGGAGTTGGCTGCTTAATATGATTAGGCCCAGAAATGCTAAGGACTCTACTCCTGATAATATGGAGAACACTGATAGTCCTTGGCATGAACTGTTTAGACATGTATGCAAAATAACTGCATTTAACCACTCCTGATTAATCATTCATGAGAGACAAAGAGTTTAGTGACTCTATACATAATAACTTTGACCATATGTGAAAAAACAAGGAAGATAAGGAAGCTGGTTGGTTACTCCTAAGTTCGGTGGACAAAGTGATGAAAGAAAATGATGAACTCAGGAATTCTATCTCCCGGCTTCAGAAGCGGATACTGATCCCCAAATCTGTGAAGACTGCCCTGAGTGAGAGTCTTATCTCCTGTACAGAAAGAGATGAAATTATGAAAAAACAGACACAAACTCTAATCATGCAAGTGGCTAACCTGCAAGGAAAGGTGTATGTACAGTCTCACCAGGTGTGTACTGTTAAAGTGAGGGCATTGATTGGAAGAGAATGGGACCCAGCAACTTGGAATGGGGATGTGTGGGAGGACCCTGAAGAAGCTGGGGAGACTGAGTTTGTAAACTCTGATGAACCTTTCTTGCCAGAAGAAACAGTTTCCCCAATCCC
>NW_012110597.1:372812-376440 GCF_000951045.1 Mandrillus leucophaeus | reverse complement strand
ATAATGAATTTTCTAATTTATATAAACAGAAATCTGGAGAACAGGCATGGGATGGATACTAATGGTGTGGGATAATGGTGGAAGGAATAAAGAGTTGGATCAGGCTGAATTTATTGATTTGGGTCCACTAAGTAGGGACTCTGCATTTAATGTTGCAGTTCGGGGAGCTAAAAAAGGTTCTAATAGTTTATTTGCTTGGTTAGCTGATATATAGATTAAAAGATGGCCCACTGTGAGCAAGCTGGAAATGCCTGATCTCCCTTGGTTTAATATAGAGGAAGGGATCCAAAGGCTCAGGGAGATTGAATGGTAGAGTGAGTTAGTCACTTTAGACCTACTTATCCCAGCTGGGAGGGGCCCGATGATATACCCTTGACCAGTGCCTTACAAAATAGATTTGTGAAGGCAGCACCTGCATCTTTAAAGAGTTCTGTAATTGCTCTTCTCTGTATATCAGATTTAACAGTGGGAACTGCAGTCACTCAGCTACAAAATTTAAATACAATGGGAATAATTGAATCTCAAGGTGGCAGGAGCCAAGTGGCGGCATTCAACAATCAAAGGTAAGATGGGCATAGCTGCCATAATGAACAGCAGAGGCAAAGTGGCAATCAGAATAGTTTGACTCATGTAGAGCTCTGGCACTGGCTAATTAATTATAGTGTTCCTAGAAGTGAAATTGATAAGAAGTCTACTGCATTCCTACTTAATTTACACAAGCAGAGAACTTCCAGGTCAAATGAGCAAAAGACTAATTTGAATTATAAAATCAGAGAATTATGGCCCCTCAATCAATTTCTAGACTTGAGTCAATTTAAAGACCCAGAACCCCTTGAATGAAGAAGAGGCTGGGTCCCCTTGAGGAAGGATCCCACTACATTACCATCAATTTATGTAATGAATCTTTATCCCATCCTTCCCCAAGGAGACTTCCAGTCTTTTACCAGGGTAACTGTGCATTGCGGAAAGGGAAATGATCAGACATTTCAGGGACTACTGGACCCTGGCTTTGAGCTGATGTTGATTCTGAGGGACCCAAAACGTCACTGTGGTCCTCCAGTTAAAGTAGGAGCTTACAGAACTTAGGTAATTCAAGGACTTTTAGCTTATGTCCAACTTACAGTGGGTCCAGGGGGTCCCTGGACTAATCCTGTGGTCATTTCCCCAGTGCCAGAATGCATAATTGGCATAGACATACTCAGCAGCTGGCAGAACCTCCACATTGGCTCCCTAACTGGTAGGGTGAGAGCTATTATGGTGGGAAAGGACAAATGGAAGCCATTAGAGCTGCCTCTACCTGGAAAAATAGTACTTCAAAAACAATATCACATCCCTAAAAGGATTGCAGAGATTAGTGCTACCATCAAGGACTTGAAAGACACAGGGGTGGTGATGCCCACCCTATACCCATTCAACTCTCCCATATGGCCTGTGAGGAAAAACGGATGGATCGTAGGAGAATGACAGTGAATGATTGTGAGCTTAACCAAATGGTGACTCCAATTGCAGCTCCTGTACCAGATGTGGTTTCATTGCTTGAGCAAATTAACACACCTCCTGGTACCTGGCATGTAGTTGTTGACTTGACACATGCCTTTTTCTCCATTCCTATCAATAGGGTCCACCAGAAGCAATTTGCCTTCAGCTGGCAAGGCCAGCAATATACCTTTACTGTTCTACCCCAGGGGTATATCAAGTCTTTGGCTTTGTGTCATAATCTTATTTGAAGAGATCTTGATCACTTTTTGCTTCCACAAGGTATCACACTGGTCCATTACATTGATGACATTATGCTGATTGGATCCACTGAGCAAGAAATAGCAAACACACTGGACTTATTGGTGAGATATTTGCATGCCAGAGGATGGGAAATAAATCCAACTAAAATTCAGGGACCATCTACCTCAGTAAAGTTTCCAGGGGTCCAGTGGTGTGGGGCCTGTCGAGATATTCCTTCTAACGTGAAGGATGAGTTTCTGCATTTGACCCCTCCTACAACCAAGAAAGAGACACAATGCCTAGTGGGCCAATAAGCCCATTGAGCCTATTTCAATTTTGGAGGCAACACATTCCTTATTTGGGTGTGTCACTCCAGCCCATTTATCTAGTGACTCAAAAGGCCACCAGTTTTGAGTGGGGTCCAAAACTGCTGTGCAAGCTGCTCTGCCACTTGGGCCATATGACCCAACAGATTCAATGGTGCTTGAGGTGTCAGTGGCAGATAGGGATGCTGCTTGGAGCCTTTGGTAGGCCGCCATAGGTGAATCACAGCAGAGGCCTCTAGGGTTTTGGAGAAAAGCTTTGCCATCTTCTGCAGATAAGTACTTTACTCTTGAGAGACAGCTCTTGGCCCATTACTGGACTTTGTTGGAAACTGAACGTTTGACTATGGGTCATCAAGTCAACATGTGACTTGAACTGTCTATCATGAACTGGGTTCTGTCTGACCCATCTAGCCATAAAGTGGTCATACACACAGCAGTCAGTCATCAAATGGAAGTGGTACACACGTGATCAGACTCAAGCAGATCCTGAGGGCACAAGTAAGTTACATAAGGAAGTGGCTCAAATGCCCATGGTCTCCACTCCTGCCATGCTGCCTTCTTTCCCCAAGCCTGCACCCATGGCCTCAAGGGGAGTTCCCTATGATCAGTTCCCAGAGGAAGAGAAGACTAGGGCCTGGTTCACAGATGGCTCTGTGCAATATGCAGGCACCAACCCAAAGTGGACAACTGCAGCACTACAGCCCCTTTCTAAGACATCCCTGAAGGACAGCTGTGAAGGGAAATTTTCCCAGTAGGCAGAACTGCGAGGCAGTGCACTTGGTTGTACACTTTGCATGGAAGGAGAAATGACCAGATGTGCAATTGTATACTGACTAATAGGCTGTAGCCAATGGCTTGGCTGGATGGTCAGGGACTTGGGAGAAGCATGATTGGAAAACTGGTGACAAAGAAATTTAGGGAAGAGGTATGTGGATGAACCTCTCTGAGTGGTCAAAAACTGTGAAGATATTTGTATCCCATGTGAGTGTTCACCAACACATGACCTCAGCAGAGAAGAATTTTAATAATCTAGTGGATAGGGTGACCCGTTGTGTGGGCACCATTCAGCCTCTTTCCCCAGCCAATCCTGTCATTGGCCAATGGGCCCATAAACAAAGTGGCCATGGTGGCAGGGATGAATATTATACATGGGCTCAGCAACATGGACTTCCACTCACCAAGGCTGACCTGGCTATGGCCACTGCTGAGCGCCCAATTTGCCAGTAGCAGAGACCAACACTGAGCCCTCGATATGGCACAATTCCTCGGGGTGATCAGCCAGCAACCTGGTGGCAGGCTGATTATATTGGACCTTTCCATCATAGAAAGGGCAGGGGTTTGTCCTCACTTGAATAGACACTCGAGATATGGGTTTGCCTATCCTTCAGACAATGCTTCTGCCAAGACTACCATCTGTGTACTCACAGAATACGCTATCCACCATCAGGGTATTCCACATAACATTGCCTCTAACCAAAGCACTCACTTTATGGCTAAAGAAGTGTGGCAGTGGGCTCATGCTCATGGAATTCACTGGTCTTACCATGTTCCCCATCATCCTGAAGCAGCTGGATTGATAGAAC
>NW_012110597.1:369877-370482 GCF_000951045.1 Mandrillus leucophaeus | reverse complement strand
TCTAGAGATAAGATATAAAATGAAGAAACTCAAGCTAGGAGTTTTGGGATTAGAGATAAAGAAAATGAACTTATAGGCTTAAAAACTAAAACCTGCTACTGTTGCTATTGTCAGGAGCAAGAGCTGAATAGTTCAACCAAGAGTTGAATAGTTTCATGCTCTCTTGGGCTAACCAGCTGAAATTTGTATTTTAAAAATGACCTAGGAAGTGCCAAGTTTCTGGCTTCTGGCCAGAGGCTACACTTCCCGACTTGTCAGAATGGGTACCCTTCAGGTTGCAACACTTTAGGAGCAATAAGGCTCTCCTTTCCAAATTTATGACCCTCATTATTCTTCACTTGATATGATTGGTCTATGAGGATAGGATACCTGGAGAACCCCAGGTCCCATGGCATGATCAAAAGTCAATGCACTGATGTCCATAGCTCAACTGTTTCCTTAACCATACTAGGAGCAAGACAGGACAGACTCTGGAACTGTGAAGAGCTGCTGGATTTTGGAGTGCCAGATAAACAGCTCTCACTTTACTGTCAAAGAGCTGTTTTATTTGTGGATGTCAGTTTCAAGGTGAAAGGACAACATCCTATTTGAAAGACTGTTACTCT
>NW_012110597.1:365401-367052 GCF_000951045.1 Mandrillus leucophaeus | reverse complement strand
CATCAGGGTATTCCACATAACATTGCCTCTAACCAAAGCACTCACTTTATGGCTAAAGAAGTGTGGCAGTGGGCTCATGCTCATGGAATTCACTGGTCTTACCATGTTCCCCATCATCCTGAAGCAGCTGGATTGATAGAACGGTGGAATGGCCTTTTGAAGTCACAATTACAAGGCTAATTAGGTGACCATACGCTGCAGGGCTGGGGCAAAGTTCTCCAAAAGACTGTGTAGGCTCTGAATCAGTATCCAATATATGGTACCGTTTCTCCCATAGCCAGGATTCATGGGTCCAGGAATCAAGGGGTGGAAGTGGAAGTGGCACCACTCACCATCACCACTAGTGATCTACTAGCAAAATTTTTGTTTCCTGCTCCTGTGACATTACGTTCTGCTGGCCTAGAGGTCTTAGTTCGAGAGGGAGAAACACTTCCACCAGGAGTGTTTCCAGTAGAACAATGATTCCATTAGACTGGAAGTTAAGATTGCCACCTGGACAATTTAGGCTCCTCCTACCTTTAAGTCAACAGGCTAAGAAGAGAGTTACAGCATTGGCTGGGTTGATTGACCCAGACTATCAAGAAGAAACCAGTCTACTACTCCACAAGGGAGGTAAGGAAGAGTATGCATGGAATACAGGAGATCCATTAGGACATCTCTTAGTATTACCATGCCCTGTATTTAAGGTCAGTGGGAAATTGCAACAGACCAATCCAGACAGGACCCCAAATGACCAAGACCCTTTAGGAATGAAGGTTTGGGTCACTCAACCAGGAAAGAAAACATGACCTGCTGAGATGCTTGCTGAAGGCAAAGGGAATACAGAAAGGGTAGTAGAAGAAGGTAGTCATCAATACCAGCTACAACAACATGACCAGCTGCAGCAACGAGGACTGTAATTGTCATGAGTATTTTCTTCTTTTGTTAAAAATATGTTTGTGCTTGTATACACTTGTACTAAGAAAATATCTTCATTTTATTTCCTTGTTCCTTTATCATGTGATATAAAATTTATTGACTTCACATCAGCATTTAAGTACTGTTTATGTAATTGTTTTTGTATTGGGGATTGGTGTGCTTCTGGTTGTACAAAGGATAGTTGTGTTATGTTAGGTGTAATAATGACCTTATTATTGTGTTTATTTGAAGATTATGTATGATCTCAGGAGATGTGTGTGGGATCAAGTTGACAAGGGGTGGACTTGTGATGGTTAATACTGAGTGTCAACTTGATTGGATTGAAGAACACAAAGCATTGATCCTTGGTATATCTGTGAGGGTGTTGCTAAAGGAGATTTACATTTGAGTCAGTGGGCTGGGAAAGGCAGACCCACCCTTCATCTGTGTGGGCACAATCTAACCAGCTGCCAGTGCAGCTGGAATACAAGCAGGCAGAAAAATATGAATAGAGAGGCTGGTCTAGCCTCCCAACCTACATCTTTCTCCAATGCTGGATGCTTCCTGCCCTCAAACATTGGACTCCATGTTCTTCAGTGTTGGAACTTGGACTGGCTCTCCTCGCTCCTCAGCCTGCAGATGGCCTATTGTGGGACCTTGTGATCATGTGAGTTAATATTGAATAAACTTTATATATATAAACTTATATATATATATATAAACTTATGCATATATATATATGAATATATATTCC
>NW_012110597.1:358539-363989 GCF_000951045.1 Mandrillus leucophaeus | reverse complement strand
AGAGGATAGCATTAGGAGAAATACCTAATGTAAACGATGAGTTAATGGGTGCAGTAAACCAACGTGGCACATGTACACCTATGTAACAAATCTGCACATTTTGCACATGTTACCCAAGAACTTAAAGTATAATAAAAAAAAATTAAGTTCTAGCAAAGCCAACTTAAAAGGAGCCTATATGGCCAATCTCCTTCCTGCACTTTATGCAAATAAGCTGGCCAAATATAATAAAACTAAAACTTATTTTGCATACAAATTGGCCTTACTATAATTTCTTTTTATAAAGAAATTATTATTTATACTTTTTATTTATATTGTATAAAAGAGAATATAAAAGAAAATATAATTTCTCTTTATATTGTATAAAAGGGGGGACCACAGAGATAGAAATTATGTTTCAAAGTAAAATTATAACTAAAAAGCATATCTATTACTAGAATCCAGACCTGACCTTTGTTTTTGAGTTCCCTAATAGAATAACTTCTTTTTTCTATTCTGACACACAAATTATCTTTTGATTGTCAAATCATTAATGTTAGTTATCTCTTGTTGCTTTACCTCTTCCAAGAAAATCAGAATCATGGTATTCTGAAAACTACAGGTGATTTGAAAAAGCATGTGAATGTTCTTCATTTGGATCCCATTGAGTCCAATCTGCTTTTTGTTGCCAACACTCTGCTAAAACTACACAAGCACCTGCCCTCTAGGTGAAGGTACTATCATGAAAGAGGAGGGCATATGAAATTGTAAGGACTGGTTTTGAGGGATAGAATTAGTTCAGACCCTCCAAATCAAAGATGGATACAGAAATACTTAAATAGCTGGCAAACTGAGGGTCTTTGTCTTCTAAGCCATTATGTGGCCCCTTTCCATCTGTCCCAATCATGGAAATATTCCAGATTCCTATAGAATTAGAAGAGAAATACTGAATGGACATCAAGATACCCTGTGACAGAGCCTTCTGGGTATAGTTGTCCTGTGCTTGCCATCAGATGTGTCCAAGGTAACACAGCTCTTTAATGTGCCAGATGATCAGAGTATGTCTGTACCAGTAGCACACTATGGTTCTTAACCTTTCTAGAGTCATAGGCCTTCTGGGAGTACAAGCAAACAGAAACACAAAGAGAAATAATTTCTTTTGGTAGAGCATAGCATGTGCAAACTCTTATTCCATTATTGAGATAGGTTTTAACATATCATTATTTTCACCGATATTTCATATAAAGCTGTGCAAAATTAAAATATTTTAATGGATAAAATAATCCATTATTTTTTCTTTAAAATCATTAGTTGCTCATAAATTATACATTAAAACTTTTTTTCCATTATCTAGAAGTGGTTCTTGTCCCGACATGAAACACATTAACTCAAAAATCATTTATAGTTGTTGTCTAAAGAGCTATTATACTTCTCTCCTTTTCCTGGAGGATTTATATTTAGCAACCTACATTTCTTCTTGCCAGTGTATGTGTGACAATATGCTACAAGGAGAAACATAACTTAAAACTGTCAAAACAAAGCTACTGACAGCACAACTGCACAACAGGGCAAATCAAGGTTGACATACTGTGATAACAAAAGCAACCCAGTCACAGGGCCACAGGGCACTACTCTAACACCCAAAAGATGGTATCATGCAGTAGCACAAGGCAATTCTTACATGTCAAAATAAACCCACGGTTTTTAAAGGGAGATTATGTGATGGTCTTACATTGCAATTTTTCATGTGTATTTATCTATAGAATACCTTTAATTGTATAAAATAAGAATTGGAAGAACAGTAAGAGGTAAGGAGAGCAGAATTCTATGTCAAACAACTGGAAAGACTAGGTAAAAAATTCAGGGCAAAGGCATTTGCTCTTCAATCATCTCATCCAAAGCTTTCCCTCCCACTGCAGCCACAGGAAGCAGAAAGCCACATCTGCAAGGAAAATCAGTTTATGTGCCAGCAAATTCCTTGCCCAGGAGCTTCATGTTTAGTGATTAGCATTTGTTTTGTTTTGGAAACCATGGTGAAACAAGTATAATCTTTTCTGCTGGAAATCAGTGTCATTTTCTCCCTTTTTAGCACCTTCACTTATGAAGCTGACTTTGATCTTAATGAAAAAAAAAAAACAATTCTTAAGCAGAAGACTTTAGAGAAATTGATTACTAAACTATTTGAAGGTAGATATCAAGAACTGCCAGTTTTTACAGAGAATTTGCGTGGTAACACATTTATGATATACCCTCACGAAGAAGAAACTCCTGTCCAGTCAACCAGAGATTGCAACAAGATGAAAACATAACCTTACAACAAAGTCCTGTGAGACCTACTGTTCTCCTGCCAGCTTGGCTGTCACCTTCTCCCCTCTGAGGAGCCTGGGAGCCAAGGATGTTCCAGGGCCAGTGAAGGGCCTGACTAAACCAGATCAGGAAAGAAAATGCTTTGCCTATTGTCAAATCTGTTCTCAGTGTCACTAGGCTATATGGAAATCCCCTACCCATCATTCTTAACCCAAGACTCATCAGGCATAAATGCAAAAACATTTCACCCACAATCTATTATTTACATGTGTGGGGTTTCTCCAAGTTTATCAATGGAGGCACCAGATGCTTACTAAACCCTCTTATCTCTGAGCTCTTCCACAAACAATGAAGGGGCTGGCCAGCAAGTAACATAAAGTCTATAATCACCATCTCAAGCCTCTCACAGCCAGAATTCCAGCCACTCAGTTACTGGAAACAACTCCATACCTGTATGAAACAATAAGAGGTTTATAAATGAAGAAAAGGCTCAATTCCTTTCAATATGGGAGAGGCAGTAAAGCTACTATAAATGTTCGTTTGATTAGAAATGATTGACTTAACGTTTTGCATAAAATTAAGGTTATTCATTTAAGAAGTTAGATGTGTATTCTAAGCACTCCTATTCTATCCACCCTAACAGAGAAGCACACATTAGAAATGGCCAAAGTTGACTAAAGCAGAACCAATTGAAGTAGGAAAAAATATTATCTGAGAACAAGAGGCAAGAAAATAAACACTCAAGCTTAGTAGATAAGAGTGTAGGGTCCAGAACCAGACTTCCCAGGTTCAAATCTGGCTTTGCTACTGCTGCTTTATGAATTGAACAGATATTTAACTTATCTGTACTTCAGTTTATTCAGCTATAAAGTGAAGATTATAGTGGTATGTGCCTTACTGGGTTGTTGTGAGTGACTTTAAGTGAGTTCATATCTGTGAAGTGCCCGGAACTATATTAAGCACAGAGAAAGCCCTTAGTAATTATTTTCCTTTAGTAAAGGTGGTATTAGGGAATCACAGTGGCTAGCAGTATTTGAGTAAAAGCAAATGATCTTACATATTAGAATAGGCCATGAGAAGATCACTTAGTTATAGTCTGTGACAAATAATAGTTGGTATATATAATAGGGGTACCAACATATTTTGTTTAAAAATAAGGTAGAAAGCTGCACATAGTGTTATGTGTAATCTTTTATAATCTGTTTTCTTAACTTACTGTTTAGTGAACATTTTCCTGTATAACTAAACACATAATTCTTCCTATGGAAATGTCTTTTATTTGTTAAATTTCTTATAACCACATATTTAAGTTCTTTTTTACTTTGTTGCTATTAATAGATGTAGTAAAAAGAAAAATATCAGTATTTAAAATTTTAAAAATAACTTGTTACATTTACATGTATTAGTGAAGGTGGTTTTTTATTTAGGAAAATATTTATAAAAGCTTTTTTGGACATGAAAAGTAAGAATTCATGTGTGACTTGAAACAAGAGGAAATTAAAAAGAGAAAGGTGAACTTCCCTGTACAGTAAAGTAAAAGGAAGTTTGTTTTTCTCTAGGTTGCCCGAGTAGAGTATGTGAAGCCATGGGAATGGAGAGAAGAGAGAGAGGAGAGACCCCGTGGTTAAAATGATGTGACATGTGCCGAGGCTCTACGGAGGACATGCCAGTAAGAAATCTGCTAAATAATTTTCTAGCCATGGTAAAGTTTGACATTAATATTAAAACTGTTTCTAACACTATATTATGCTTTCCACTAATTATTAGACTTAATTATCTCCAACCAAAAAATTTGCATCAATGATAACTTAAGAGAATGGAGGAAGATAGATGTTTAGTGTGAAGAAAAGCAGGTCACCAAAAAATGATCGGCACAGTAAAGCATTAAAGCCAAAGATAATTATAAATACACCACACTAAGGTAGCAAGGATGAAGCAAATTCCAACCATTGAGGAGACTGTACATCTTTTCTAGCAGTAAGATCTTGAGAAAGTACCAAAACATTCTGAGCCTCAGTTTTCATCTATAAAATGGCGATAATGTTGTCAATATTTCATATAGTTGTAATGGAGATTACACGAGTGAATCAATGTAAAGTTTAAGTCTTTAGAAGACAGCTGGCAATAGAATGTGCTCCAAAAACATTAACCATTCAAGTCTATACACATGAATTCTCTACACATCCGTGATTTAATGGAGTCCCAGAGAAAGTTACCAAAAGGATTTCAAATGAGAATAAAATCAGCATTGTATTGTTCTCCAGATAGAGGCTGAAATGGAGGGTCAAGAATACAAGCTATACTCACTGCAGGCCTTGGGTAGGACTCAGAGACATGCTGGCTTCAGATGTGACCCAGCACATTCCTAGCTGTGGTGGCTATAGGGAGAGACCACTTCTACTTCAGGAAAGGAGAGGGAAGAGTAAAGGGGACTTTGTATTGAAGCCTAGGTTCCAGCTCTGCCACAGTAGAGAAACAAGTGGGCTCCTGGGGTTCCTGATTCCAGGCCTTGGCTCAAGGACAGCATTCCTGGACCTGCCCTGGGGCAGAGGGAAGGGAGAGATTCAGGAGTGGTAGCATTCACCATAAGCTGACTGAAGAGCGCTTGGACCTTGAACAAGAGCACTTGAGTGAATATCAGTGGTAGCCAGGAAGTACACACCATGAGCCTGAGGTGGGTGGTAGCCATGGGTAGAGACTCCTCTATTTCAGGTAAAATGAGGAAAGAGTAGGAAAGACTTTGTCTGTGTCTTGGGTACCAGCGTAGTTGCTGTAGAACAGAGTACCAGGTAAATTCCTAAGGTTTCAGTCTCTAGGCTCTGGCTCCTAGACAACATCTCCAGACCTGCCCGAGACCCAGGAGAATTGCCTTGAAGTGGAGGACACAAGTCTGGATGGATTGGCCACCAGTTGATTGTAGAGCCCTTGGGCCTTGAGTGAACATAAGTGGTAGCCAGGCAGTTGTCATCAGTTTAATGCAATAGGTTATAAGATAGTATTCACAGGCCTTATAGCAACCTCAAATTAAGAAACATGTAACCAGGCCAGACATGGTGGCTCATGCCTGTAATCTCAGCACTTTGGGAGGCCGAGGTGGGCAGATCACAAGTTCAGGAGTTCGAAACCAGCCTGGCCAACATAGTGAAACCCTGTCTTTACTAAAA
>NW_012110597.1:331293-357409 GCF_000951045.1 Mandrillus leucophaeus | reverse complement strand
TGACACCTTACTTTGAACATTGAACAGATCATCCAGACAGAAAATCCACAAATAATTATTCGACTTAATCTGTACTGTAGACCAAATGAATATTTATTGAATATTTCATCCAATGACTGCAGAATGCACATTCTTCTCCTCAGCACATGGATTATTCTCAAGGATAGACCATACGTTAGAACAAAAGCAAGTCTTACAACATTCAAAAAAACTGAAATAATATCAAGCATCTTCTTTTACCAAAATGACATAAAACTAGAAATCAATCACAAGGAATTTTGAAGATGATACAAATACATGGAAATTAAATAATATGTTCCTGACTGATCAATGAATCAATTAAGGAATTAAAAAGGAAATAAAAAAATATTCTCACAAAAAAATGAAATGAAAATACAACATACCAAAACATATAGGATAAGGTGAAAACAGTTCTAAGAGGGAAGTTTACAGCAATACACATCTAGCAAAAAAGGAAAAAAACTTTAGATAAACAATCTAATGATGCATCTTAAATAAGTAGATAAGCAAGGGCAAACCAAACCAAAAATTAGTAGAAGTAAAGAAACAATAAAGATCAGAGTAGAAATTAGAACCATAAACCCCAAAAATTAATGAGACAAAAAATTGGTTCATCAAAAGATAAGGAAAATTGACCAACCTTTAACCAGCCAAACTTAATAGACAAAACTTTAATCAAACTAAGAAAAAAGAAGATATCACTGAAATAAGTAAAATAAGAGATGAACAAGGAGACATTATAACTGATACTGTAGAAATTCAAAGGATCATTAGTGGCTACCATGAGCACCTGTATGCCAGTAAATTGGAAAATCTAGAAAAAAAAAATATATGTGTATATATATATATTCCTAGACACATATAACCTACCAAGATTGAACCATGAAGAAATCCAAAACCTAAGCAGACCAATAATAAATAATGAGATCAAAGCTGTAATAAAAAGTTTCATAGCAAAGAAAATCCAGGACACAATGGTTTGACTGCTGAATTTCACCAAACATTTAAAGAAAAACTGATACCAATTCTACTCAAATTATTTTGAAAAATAGAAGAGGAGGGAATACTTTCAAACTCATTTTAAGAGGCCAGTATTACCCTGATATCAAAATCAGAAAATGACACGTCAAAAAAGAAAACTATAGGCCAATATGCCTACTGACCATTGATGCAAAAATTCTCAATGAAATACTAGCAAATCGAATTCAACAATACATTAAAAAATTATTCATCATGACCAAGGGGAAGTTATCCCAGGTATGCAAGGAAGGTTCAACATACACAAACCAATCAATGTGATACATCATATCAACAGAATAATCAACAGATAATTTCATCTGACATTGAAAAAGCATTTGATAAAATTCAACATTCCTTCATGATAAAAAGAAAAACCCTCAAAAAAACTGGTTATACAAAGAATACACTTCAACACAATAAAAGTCATGTACAACAGACCCACGGTAGTATCACTGAATGGGGAATATCTGAAAGCCTTTCTTCTAAGATCTGGAACAAGAAAAAGAGTCCCACTTTCACTACGGTTTTCCACTGATAGTGGATGTTCTAGCTAGAACAACCAGACAAGAGAAAGAAATTGTAAAGGAAGAAGTCAAATTATTCTTGTTGGCAGATGGTATAATCTTATATTTGTAAAGACATAAAGACTCCATAAGAAAACTATTAGAACTGTTAAATTCATTAAAGCTACAGAATACAAAGCCAACATACCCATCTATTAGCATTTCTATATGGCAACAGCAAACAATATGAAAAATATACCACATACAATACCACAAATATAATAAATAAAATAAAATAAAAAGATACCAAATACAATACCACAAATAAAACAAAATACTAAAATATATAGGAATACACTTTACCAAAGAAGTGAAAGCTCTCCACAATGAAACTATAAAACATTGATGCAAGCAGACACACACAAAAAAATGGAATCATATTTCATGTTCAAAGATTGAGAGAATTAATATTGTTAAAATTTCTATACTACACAAAGTAATTTATACATTCAATGTAATCTTTTTTTTTTATTTTACTTTAATTTCTAGGGTACTTTATCAAAACACCAATGACATTCTTTCCAGAAATAGAAAAACTTATCCTAAAACGTATATGGAACCACAAAGACCCAGAATAGACAAAGCTACCCTAACAACAACAAAAAAAAGTGGATGAATCAAGTCACTTGACTTCAAATCATACTACAGAGCCATAGTAAGCAAAACAGCATGATACTGGCCTTAAAATATGCACATAGCCTAATGGACCAAAGAACCCAGAAGTAAATTCACACATCTACAGTGAACTCATTTTTGACAAAGATGCCAAGAATATACATTAAGGAAAGGACAGTCACTTAAATAAATGTTCCTGGGAAAACTGGGTATCTATGTGCAGAAGAATGAAAATAGACCCCTATCTCTCACCATATACAAAGATCAAATCAAAATGGATTAAAAACTTAAATCTAAGTCCCCCAACTATGAATTTCCTAAAAGAAAACATTGGGAATCTTCAGGACATTCAACTAGGCAAAGATTTCTTGAGTGATATCCCACAAGCACTGGCAAGCAAAGCAAAAATAGACAAAGGGAATCATACCAAGTTAAAAAGCTTCTGCACAGCAAAGCAACAATCAGCAAAGTAGAGAGACAACCCACTGTATGGGAGAAAATATTTGCAAACTACCCATCTGAGAAGAGACTAATAGCCAGGATATACAAGGAGATCAAACACTTCAATAGGAATAAAACAAATAATCTAATTTAAAAATTGGTAAAAGATCTAAATAGACATTTCTCCAAAGAAGATATACATATGGAAAATAAGTATATGAAAATGTGCTCAACGTCATCAATCATTAGTGAAATGCAAATCAAAACCACAGTGAGATATCATCTCACCCTAGTTAAAATGGCTTTTATCCAAAAGACATGTAATAACAAATGCTGGAGAGGATGAAGAGAAAAGGGAACCCCTATACACTGTTAGTGGGAACACAAATTAGTACAATCACCATGGACAACAGTTTGGAACAAAAAAACTAAAAATCAAGCTACCACATGATCCAGCAACTCCACTGCTAGGTTTATACCCAGAAGAAAAGGAAATTAGTATATCAAAGAGATATCTGCACTCCCATGTTTATTGTAGCACTATTCACAATTGCCAATATTTAGAAGCAACCTAGTTTCAATCAACAGATAAGTAGATGAAAAGAATGTGGTATGTATACACAATGGAGTACTATTTAGCCATAAAAAAAGAATACGATCTTGTCCTTTGCAGCAACATGGATGGAATTGGAGGTCATTACGTTAAGTGAAGTAAGCCAAGTTCAGAAAGACAAACTTCACATACTTCACATATTCTCACTCATTTGTGGGAGCTAAAAATTTTAAAATAATTGAACTAATAAAGATAGAAGATAGAATGATGGTTACCAAAGGCTGGAAAGGTAGTGGTGGGGTGAGGCAATAGAAACGGGGATGGCTAATAGGTACAAAAATATAGTCAGATAGAATGGATAAGATCTAATATTTGGTAGAAGAACGGGATGACTGCCAAATAATTAAATAATTATTGTACATTTTAAATTAACTAAAAGAGCATAATTGGTTTGTTTGTGACACAAAGAAAGAATAAATGCTTGAGGTGATGGATACTCCAACTACCCTCTTATGATTATTACACATTGTATGTCTGTATCAAAATATCCCATATACATTATAACCATATACACTGACTATGTAACCATAAAAATTAAAAAGAAAGAAAGAAAATTCAATGTTAACACAAACATTGGAACAGATATTTGATTAAATATAGTATATAATCTTTCCAAATTTCTTTCTTTAAGGAGGTATCTATGGAAGATAAATATTGTGGAAATAGGGAGAGAATCCTACCAAGGACCATTCACATGCTATACATTTCATGACTGTGTCTTTTGGTTACACATGTTATTTTTGTAGCCAAGCAAAAATTACTAAGAATAATACCCTTGAAATTGCTAGATCTATATCTCCTTTTAATTGTTTGTAAAATCCTCTTTTTACTTATAAGTATTCAGAACAAGGTTAAATTATGTATAATATATAATTCAGAAAAGTAACGCAACTTTTTAAAGAGAGCTTATTCAAAAAGCAAATATATGCTTATAAATGCCAGCCAACTTATGTTGTTTACTGCTCTTCTAATATCTCTGCACTTTATTAAATATGAAAAAAACGTGTAAAGCTTTTTCAGCCACTTATGCTTTCATCAACTACAAGTTTTCATGTATCCATTCATCATGGGGCCAAGAAATATTTATTATATACTACTATGTGCCAGGTACTGGGCACTGTGTGGAATGTGGTTTCAGAATGTTTTGTTTAACAGAACATGAGACTACATATACATCCTGCCATCTTTTGGTCACACAGGGTGTGTCACTTTTGCATGCCAGCTGTCACGAAGAAGGGCTTGAAAAGATCTCCACAACTTCCCACAGAATGGACTGAGGGAAAGGTTTCAGTGAGGAAAGTTATAAGCCAAGCCTGGGGTTACAAGAAAAGAAAAGCCACAGGGACTCTATTCTTTCATCTTCGCACAAAGGCAAGTGTGTCCCGGCCAAGGCACTCTGCTGGACACACCACACATGATGGTTCCAGAGGAGACTCCTTGCCCGTCTTTTGATTAACCTTTTTATAAGGCAAACATGCAAGCAACCAGTCAGAGTGTGTGTTTGTGTGTGTGTGTGTGTGTGTGTGTGTGAGAGAGAGAGAGAAAATGATCTCAGAGAGAGAGAGATATTAAGAGAGAGAGACAGCAAGAGAAAGAGTGGTGATAGGGAAAGAAGAAAGAGTTTGGCCAAAGTGAAATTGTGGTGATCATCAGAATACTGGAAATCAGGCAAACCAGGTGAAGTTTTAGAGGTTTCTGCAGTAATCTGGGAAAGCGAATTGTGCAACTCTTAGAGCTCGTGGGTAATTTGGTTCAAGGATAGCCCCTCCTGCCAGAGGGAGGAAGCCCACAGTGTTGTGGAATGCTGAGTTTGGGTGCAAGCATGCCTATGGGGAGAAGTCATCCCTTCTCCAATCTGACTCCTTTTCTAAGTAAACAAGAAATAAATCCCAGGGTAATTTTCAGACAATTTGAGGACTTCTGTGTGCCAGACATTGTGCTAGGTATCAAGGATATCAGAGTAAATAAATTGAATAAAAGCCCCTGCTTTCAGCTAACTTACAGTCTAGTGGGAGATTGAGACTAATACAAATAAGGCCATTGTATTATATATTACCTGAGCATAACACCAGGGCTGTTTATTAATCTAATGCACAAGAGATAACTTTACATTTATTTTAATGTGTAATGAAGCAATATAAGTAGTGCATTAAATTTTTGCAAATATTGCTTTTAATAAGGCTAAAGAGCATACACATTTTAAAAAATGAGGGGGGCCGGGCGCGGTGGCTCAAGCCTGTAATCCCAGCACTTTGGGAGGCCGAGACGGGCGGATCACGAGGTCAGGAGAGTGAGACCATCCTGGCTAACACGGTGAAACCCCGTCTCTACTAAAAAATACAAAAAAAAATTAGCCGGGCGAGGTGGCGGGCGCCTGTAGTCCCAGCTACTCAGAAGGCTGAGGCAGGAGAATGGCCTAAACCTGGGAGGCGGAGCTTGCAGTGAGCTGAGATCCGGCCACTGCACTCCAGCCTGGGGACAGAGCGAGACTCCGTCTCAAAAAAAAAATAAATAAATTAAATTAAATTAAATTAAATTTAAAATGAGGGAAAGAGTGTTGATTGTTAAAACATTATGTAAATAATAATACAAATAGAACCCACATATAGGATTTTTAAAACTCCTCATGTGGTATGTAAATAACTGAAGTTCAGGAAACACCACTTCCTGGCACTGAATCCTCACAAAATCCTGTGAGGTAGGCAGTCATATATATTACTGTCAGAAGGTGGACTGAGAAAAATCTACACTAGGCCCTCAGGACCTGAAGAATGGACTGCCTGACTCCACAGCTCATATTCTTTCTATGGTCCTTCACTGACATCAGAAACACCAATGATCATCAAAAACGCTAATCCATTTAGGATTTTCTCGAATGCTAACCTCATATAATCAACTCTCTATCCCACAGAGCAATCTGGAGCCATCATGCTGTGCATCGTGAAAGAAGCTGCAAATACAAACACAATTCTTTATTTTTCTTTCCAGGTATCAGTAGCTCGGTTGTAGTAGCTTTTCCTCTGCCTGTGCCTTTGCAACCCAGAAACTGGAAGGTAGTTACCTCAAAATTCAGGAAAATGTCTACTGATAATAGGTTGCCCCATGGAGAGGTTTTCCACCAAAGGAAAAAAATCAAAGAGAACAGGAACTAACTGTGGACTGAGAAAAAAACTGCTGAGCTGGTTTCCACCATGAAAGTGATTAACCAAGTTGGATTAGTAAGCCCTTCCAAAGCCACATCTGCCCTATTAAAGCTTTAAGGGCCATATGCCAAAGTGAAAATTAAATAAAGCAACAAAAAGACTGTGCCCAAATGAATTTGGTTTTATTTTTACTACACAGAGTGAGGCTCTGCACTATAAAGCAACCACAGAGAAACTTTGCCAAGTTGTGGTGGTTTCCCAGAATGCATTAAACACTCAGGAAGTCTCCACCATCTCTACTAATGATGTTTGCTACTGGATCATAAAATGACTTCGATTCAGACTTTTAGGGAAAAGCCCACTTGGTGAAAATTTCATCAAGCAATGTAAAATTTGCCCATCAATTTCAGAAGAGTTTGTTAGGGGTGGCTTAAAATTGTGGAACAACAAAGGTTTTCAAATGCCTGTTGTAATCAAAAAGCCTTATTCTTGTCTTAATTGCCTCTTTTCCTTCAAATATTACTAAATATTTAATCATATACAAAAAAGATATCTTGGCATTGAATTTAGTAAAGGACAAAGGAGGATACAGCTCCATGAAATTAGATGATATATTCAAATACTACTGTGTTTGCAAAGGACTGTTTCTATTCTGTTCATTGGTAGCGGGAGGCAGTATCGGAAAAAAAAAAATTTAGCATAAAATAAATTTTAACATCTGTCTTAGTCCACTTGTTATCACTTACAACAGAATACCTGAAACTGGGTAACTTATAAAGAAAAGAAATTTTTTTTACAGTTATGAAAACTAAGTCCTAGGTCAACCGGCCACATCCGGTGAAGGCCCTCTTGCTGATAAGGACTCTGCAGGGTTTGGAGGCAGTGCAGGGCACCACATGGCAGAGGGGATTGAACATGCTAGCTCAGGACTCTCTTCCTCCTTTTACAAGGCCAGCAGTCCTGTTTTCATGACAGCTCATTAAACCACTGGTCCATTAATTCATGAATGGATTAATCCATCCATGAAGACAGAGCCCTCATGATCCAATCACCTCTTCAAGGCCCCTCCTCTCAATTGGAGATCAAACTTTAACATGAATTTTGAAGGGAACAAATATTCAAACTACAACGCCAGCCAAGTTTTTTCAAGTGTTTAAGTTTAAATAATTTTAAAATTATTTTCCTGTCTATGGCAACACTACCTGAATGCACTCAATCTTTTCTAATCTCAGAAGCTAGGCAGAGTCTGGCCTTGTTGTTACTTAGGTGAGAGATCACCTTGGGTACCGAGGGCTGTAGGCTTAATAAATAAAGTTATTTTTTTGGTATAACTGAAACTTTGTATACCTTCAGTGATTTGGACAGGTGATAAATCAGAATTACGGAATATTTGTTTTACCTTGCTTTGTTTCTTGCATCTTGGCATCTTTCTTTCAAGTATATGCAGTAACTGAAATTAGATCAAAAATATTTCTAACAATCTTTTTCAATAACTATGAAAAACAAAGTTGATTTCTAATATGCATAACAAATATATTTCTTCTCAATTGCCTAAAATGGTTTACTGGATTACAAAGCCGTTTTTTTGTTGTTGTTGTTTTTTTTGTTTTTTTTGTTTTTTTTTATAAATTAGCTTTTCTAATCCTTTTTAAAATAATCCATAGAAAAATCAAACTGGTAGACTATTATATTAAAAACTTCTAACACTGAGAAAAACTAGATAAAATATGACATATTTGGTTTTTGACACATAATTTGACCTGAGAAGAAGGTGGGCAGTGGGAGAAATCTCAGATGTTAAACATCAAGATGGTTCTGAAAACCAATGTTACATACATATGAAAGAACACTGAAGGTACCCAGGGAGAAAGAATCAGTACTATTAATCTAGAGACTTGGGTTTTAATGTTCATGCTGGGACTGAAAAGTACCATTGGAACCATACACTTGAGACCCCAGAAAAATTCCATAATAATTGAATGGCTATGCCTAAAGAAACACCTGATTACAACTAATGCCACACAAGACTAATAGAGAAAGCAAACCTTGCTAAAAGTTAGTTTGCAATAAAAGTTAACAAAATACATGGAAAAAAAGATGTACCTAAGCAAAATTCAGGAGACACGACAAACAAGAGTACTTGTTGATTCAGGAGACATAACAAGAATTTTATGTAATAGCACAATAACCGAATTCTACGTAAGCTAGAGTCGTTTGTAGCAGACTAATATTCCTTGTGAAGACAATAGGAAAAGCTGAATAAAAGCAAGAATTACATGTCTGGAGATGTTATTGGAGGACAACAGTGGCAATAAAATCCAGGGGGTCTGGATTTTGGAGACAGTGGAGCCATGAGCTGACGTTTTGCAGCTACTTCTTTCTTTCCTTCTTTCTCTCAAGACAAAGTCTCACTATGTTGCCCAGGCTGGTCTCAAACTCCTAGCTTCAAGTGATTCTCCTGCCTTAGCCTCCTAAAGTGCTGAGAGTATAGGCATGATCCACTACGCCCAGCATGCACTACTTTCTTCTTAGTCCAATGGCTGATTCGGGAAACAGGGCGAAGGGCTAAGAATTGGTATTTTTACATGGAAAGAAGAATCCTTCTAAGAATAGAAAACCCAGTATAAATTTTGGTGGTCTAAAAAGATGTAAAAATAAAACTGAAGGCATAATATTTCTGTAGTTGTGTTTCATGACTAACACATTCATATGCCCACTGAGTCATAACGTACCAATACACTGAGACAGCAGGATTTGCAGCAGAGAGTTTAATGATCACAAGGCACTGAGAGAGGAGATGGGAGGAGACTCTCAAATCTATCTCCCTGAGGAGTTCTGGGCTGGAGTTTTTAAAAGATTCATGAAGGGACTGGAAAACTGGGGTGATTGGTTGGGGTAAAGGGAATGAAATCATCAGGATGTAGAAACTGCATTCTTTGGTGAGTCAGCTTCTCTTGGAGTCCTTCAGACCAGCTGGCATCAGTAGCTTCACTGGTATACACCACCTAAAAGAATATCTCAAATGAAAAACTAACATTTCATGATGTTCAAGTTATTGTCTATAGAGCAGTTAAGGAGTGACATGGCCTATGTGATTCTGGGGCAAGAAACAGTGTACAACTACGAGGAAGCAGATATGAGAGCAAGATAACCTAATGATTAATGCCAAACATGCTGTAAGCTTTGTTGATTTTCATTTCTCCTCTTCCCCTCTTTCCTGATTAATTTTATAAAGTTTATAGGAATGATTTCAGCTGAGACTTCATGGTTTTCTCCTCAAGACATTTGCAAAGTTCTGAAGCTGTGCAAGCAAGGATGCTGAAGGTCTGCCAAGTGAGGAAATGAAGGGCTCAGAAAAGCAGAGCAGAATTTTCTGGATACCACCATGCCAAGAAGACAAGGACTAGATTTCTTATCAGGTTAACATCCTTCACCTCAACTATTCACATAGAAGTTAATCCTCTCAGGAGGAATATAATATCATCTGCCTCTACAATTTGATATACATGATGTCCACCATTTGATAAAAAATAATAGCTTTTCTAGCTCTTAGAGGCGGCCCTCATTCCTTGGTTTGTGGCCCTTCTTCATGTTTGAAACAAGCAATTGAATCATTCTCACATCTGCTTCTGTCATCATATCTCCTCTGACTCTTCCGCCTCTGTCTTCCCTTTTATAAGGACCCATGATTTTACTGGGTTCACTTAAATGATCCAGAATAATCTTCCTATGTGAAAGCTTTTAATCATCCATAAAGTCCCTTTTGCAATGTAAGATAATATTTTTACAGGTTCCTGGAATTAGAATATGGACGTTGTCAGGAAACCATTGGCCTGCCTATCACTGGGGTAAAATCAAATTTAAAATGAAAAAATGCTATTATACAGCAAATTAGAAAAAAATGTATATGTCAGTTATCAGCAAGTGTTAGTGAAAAAATAGCAGAAAAGAAACTTTTACACACTTCTGGTGAACATGTACAATTTTACAGTTACTTTGGAGACTATCTGACAATACCATTTCTCGGTGTCCACTGTAGAGATAATATCACATGTACTCAAGGATACAAGTTTGAAGCTGATACTACAACACTTAGTAATAGTGGGAAAGGGAAATAATCTGTTTCTTAGTTGTTAGAGAAAGATAAATAACCATAGTTTATTTACATAATGAAATTCCATACCTTAGTATTAATGAGTGAACTAGATGCATATATTATAGATAAACCTCAGGAAAAAAATAGAGGAGAAATATTATTGCTAATTTGTAGGTAAAATTATGGACAATTGTTGTGGTGAGGAAGATGGAATTGGGACCCAACTGCAGATTTTGCAAAGAGGCATGTGTATATTCAAGTATGCATAATAATATAACATATTGTATATTGGCATATATTATAGGAGATAATACCCCAAAATGTCAGGTTATTGTTCTCAGGAGAGGGAGTAGGCTGAAGGAATATAGAAGTGGCATTGGACATTATGTCATATTTTTAAAATCTGGAATAATTAATGAAATGTTAATTTATTTAATCTTAAATGAAATTTGAGTGTTTTATTTTTCTACTGTTCTTTATATTTACATTTTTAAATAATTAAAGGTATGTCTTAAGAACTCTCATTCTGTTCCATATTCAAATTATCACAACTCTAAAATAAAAGGAATCATATTAAAGTAAGGATCAACAGAAGAAGCTGAATTGTATGTATATTCATGAATAGGCCATATAATTAAATATAACAGCACAAGTGATAAGATAAGAGTCCTAAGAAAAGGAGTTATCTAATCTGACTGTGTCTCAAATGCTAGATGTTTTTATCTGAGTATTGCTGAAAGTTTATGGCACTTCTGCAGAAAACTTATCTAAGAATGGGGGTGCAAAAGTTTCATGAATCTTTATATCCACAATAAGTTAACAATTTCTCTAGAATATAGTAAAATAGTTTGAAATCTACCATTCTATTCTACCCATATAATTTATAATGAGCATTTTTTTTTTTTTGGCTGTCAGAGAGCCACCAGCTGACTCGCTCTCACTCATGAACCTCTCATGGCCCTGTTCCTGAGACTTTATTGGCATAGTTTGTTTATGGCAAAACACGTGAAGGAAAATTTATTGACTAATTAATTATAGAATATCAGTGCTAACTAAATTGCTTGTTGCAATAAAATTGGCTCTCACAATACTGTCCTGGATCACATACAAGATTGATACACTCTTTGAGCCTGCCTCTACTGTCAAGCTGCCCCCATTCTAAGATGTGCTTCTAAAGTTGGTTGATTTCAAGCTCAAATGTACCACTATAAGTCCTGATCTGGTGCCAGCTTCTTTTTCCTTAATACAGGATTTTCTAGAAATTTATCCAAAAAGAAACTATAGAGGTACTATTCGGTTTGTGCTGCTCTAACATAATACCATAGCCTAAATAATTTATAAAGAACATACACATATTTTCTCACAGTTCTTGAGGCTGAGAATTCTGAGACCAAGGCACCAGAACATTTGGTACCTGGTGAGAGCTGCTTTCTGCTTCCAAGATACCCTGTTGCATCCTCCAAAGGGGGCATATGCTGTATCCTCACATGTCAGGAAATAGCAGAAGAGAACAAACCCATGTCCTGAACTGAGTTTTATAAAGACCCTAATCCCATTTGTGAAGGCTCCACTCTGATGACTTCATCACCTCCTAAAGACTCCACCTCTTATTACTATGACATTGGCAATTAAGTTTCAACACATGACTTTTCAGGGACATTCAGTCTATAGCAATAGTAAATTAAGTAATACTCTTGTTGAAGGAAAGAGTCAAACTCTGTAAAATATTTCAAGAGATTTATTCTGAGACAAATATGAATGACCATGGCCCATGACACAGCCCTCAGGAGGTCCCGAGAACATGTGAAAGGTGGTTGCAGTGCAGCTTGGCTTATATATTTTAGGGAGGCATGAGACGTCAATCAAATACATTTAAGAAATACTTTGATTTGGTTCAAAAACGTGGGACAACTCAAAGCAGAGACTTCCAGGTTGTAGGTAAATTCAAACATCTGTCTCTTATACACATCTAGATGTGTATAAGAGACAGCCTCAGGAAAAAAATAGAGGAGAAATATTATTGCTAATTTGTAGGTAAAATTATGGACAATTGTTGTGGTGAGGAAGATGGAATTGGGACCCAACTGCAGATTTTGCAAAGAGGCATGTGTATATTCAAGTATGCATAATAATATAACATATTGTATATTGGCATATATTATAGGAGATAATACCCCAAAATGTCAGGTTATTGTTCTCAGGAGAGGGAGTAGGCTGAAGGAATATAGAAGTGGCATTGGACATTATGTCATATTTTTAAAATCTGGAATAATTAATGAAATGTTAATTTATTTAATCTTAAATGAAATTTGAGTGTTTTATTTTTCTACTGTTCTTTATATTTACATTTTTAAATAATTAAAGGTATGTCTTAAGAACTCTCATTCTGTTCCATATTCAAATTATCACAACTCTAAAATAAAAGGAATCATATTAAAGTAAGGATCAACAGAAGAAGCTGAATTGTATGTATATTCATGAATAGGCCATATAATTAAATATAACAGCACAAGTGATAAGATAAGAGTCCTAAGAAAAGGAGTTATCTAATCTGACTGTGTCTCAAATGCTAGATGTTTTTATCTGAGTATTGCTGAAAGTTTATGGCACTTCTGCAGAAAACTTATCTAAGAATGGGGGTGCAAAAGTTTCATGAATCTTTATATCCACAATAAGTTAACAATTTCTCTAGAATATAGTAAAATAGTTTGAAATCTACCATTCTATTCTACCCATATAATTTATAATGAGCATTTTTTTTTTTTGGCTGTCAGAGAGCCACCAGCTGACTCGCTCTCACTCATGAACCTCTCATGGCCCTGTTCCTGAGACTTTATTGGCATAGTTTGTTTATGGCAAAACACGTGAAGGAAAATTTATTGACTAATTAATTATAGAATATCAGTGCTAACTAAATTGCTTGTTGCAATAAAATTGGCTCTCACAATACTGTCCTGGATCACATACAAGATTGATACACTCTTTGAGCCTGCCTCTACTGTCAAGCTGCCCCCATTCTAAGATGTGCTTCTAAAGTTGGTTGATTTCAAGCTCAAATGTACCACTATAAGTCCTGATCTGGTGCCAGCTTCTTTTTCCTTAATACAGGATTTTCTAGAAATTTATCCAAAAAGAAACTATAGAGGTACTATTCGGTTTGTGCTGCTCTAACATAATACCATAGCCTAAATAATTTATAAAGAACATACACATATTTTCTCACAGTTCTTGAGGCTGAGAATTCTGAGACCAAGGCACCAGAACATTTGGTACCTGGTGAGAGCTGCTTTCTGCTTCCAAGATACCCTGTTGCATCCTCCAAAGGGGGCATATGCTGTATCCTCACATGTCAGGAAATAGCAGAAGAGAACAAACCCATGTCCTGAACTGAGTTTTATAAAGACCCTAATCCCATTTGTGAAGGCTCCACTCTGATGACTTCATCACCTCCTAAAGACTCCACCTCTTATTACTATGACATTGGCAATTAAGTTTCAACACATGACTTTTCAGGGACATTCAGTCTATAGCAATAGTAAATTAAGTAATACTCTTGTTGAAGGAAAGAGTCAAACTCTGTAAAATATTTCAAGAGATTTATTCTGAGACAAATATGAATGACCATGGCCCATGACACAGCCCTCAGGAGGTCCCGAGAACATGTGCCCAAGGTGGTTGGGGTACAGCTTGGTTTTATATATTTTAGGGAGGCATGAGACGTCAATCAAATACATTTAAGAAATACTTTGATTTGGTTCAAAAACGTGGGACAACTCAAAGCAGAGACTTCCAGGTTGTAGGTAAATTCAAACATTTTTTGGTTGACAATTGGTTGAGTGTATCTAAAGACCTGGGATTATTGGAAATGAATGCTCAGGTTAAGAAAAAGGATTTAGGGGACCAAGTTTTACCATGCAGAGGAATCTCTCAGATAGAAGACTTCGAAGAGAGAGCAGGTTCGAAAGTGTTTCTTATCAGACCTAAAAGGGTGCCTGGCTCTTAGTTGATTATCTCCTGGATCTGGAAAGGACGGAAAACAAAGGGGGAAGGAGATTCTCCATAGAATGTGGATTTTTACCACAAGAGACTTTGCAGGGCAATTTCGATGTATGGCAAGGAAATATATTTTGGGGTTAAATATTTTTTCCTTTTCTCATAATCTTAGTCCAAAGTCAGACTGAAAATCAAGTCACAATACATAGGGCCAAATAAAACCCATCTGATGAGAATTTATGGTTTGTAGGGCATGGCTCTCTGGACATCTTCGGCAGGAATTTGGGCAAGACAAAAAATCAGAGCTTTGTCCTCACTCTCAATTGTAATATATGTTACTTTCAAAATCCAAGTTACAGTAACTTTCCCTTTACCTTTGCAGAGATTTTTCTTGGAAGTCCCTTACTGCTGAAACTCAAATTTCAATAAGGAAACAAGCCTTTCTGTTTCCATGAAATTGATCTCCTGTCTTTTGACATGCATTGTGTTTGTCTTACTGATATAACTTGGTAAGAAATTTGCTTTTGGTTTTCAGTGTTAGTGAAAGGGGAAGCTTGCGAGACTTCTACATGTTTATGCTATTGTTGTTTTTGTATCATAATATCTCTCACTCAAAAGCTTAGGAAGAAACTCACTGTAAAAATTCAACCATTTGCTAAGAATATTAACAAAATAGAGAGAGAGAACTTGGAATATAGCCAGATAAAATGGTTTCACAGTGCCAGTGACCTACCCTCCAAGTCGAATTGGGTAAAAATCTCTTTCATCGAACTACATAAGCACTTGATTAATGAACAAAGGTTATGTTCTAGGACTAAGGATTTATGTCCGTTCAAAGCAATTTTCAGTATTTTTTTTTCAATAGTTCTCTTTCCCTAGTACCTAGTCACTCTGGTAAATGGCCACATAACATTTTGGGAGAGACTTAAGTGGTTTTCTGTATGTATTTGTGAGATTTTTTCACCTGATCTTTCCTCAAAAAAGCCTTCTCTCTTTTTAGTAACTCTAGATGTGGAAATAGATGAAGGTTTGAGATTCAAACAGAAAGCTAAGACTCTCAAGTCAGACTTCAGTTCACCAGACTTTTGTTTTTTAAAATTATAAAAGTCAAGTAGGATCCTGGTGGATTTCTCATCTTTTTATGGCCTAAGAAGCAATGACAAATTACCCATAGCCATAAATACCTGTGAGTTAAACCATTATAATGACCACACCTACCCTTTTACCAATTGCCACATTTATGTCATGCCTTTGCATTTAAGGGCTGCTCTGGGGAACTGACCACTCCAGCACCTGGTCTTTGCATTTAAAAATGAAATATCCCATTTCAACAGCAATGTCTCCTGCCAGCATCCCAAAAGAACAGAGAACAGTTGTAGAGCACTTTTCAAAGATGATGGGGCTGCTGTCATCTAAGCATTATTGAAAAGAGTCTTT
This sequence comes from Mandrillus leucophaeus, assembly GCF_000951045.1. Classification (NCBI taxonomy): domain Eukaryota; kingdom Metazoa; phylum Chordata; class Mammalia; order Primates; family Cercopithecidae; genus Mandrillus; species Mandrillus leucophaeus. The sequence goes on along the minus strand of NW_012110597.1, from coordinate 341,467 downwards.
TTTGAGGGCCCTTTTGGGAAACACAGGGGGTAAATGAACATGCTATATGTGAGCAATCCATTTCAAGTTTATATGTCCCTAAGTCTAGATTTCTTCCCAAAGTCCTAACTTTCACATAAGAGACCTGACAAGGCAGTGAATTTAACTGAGAAATAGTGGCAGCTTCAGGATCAAAATTTGAATCTGATTTTTATGTATTTCAGCTGTATGATACAATTGAGCTAACTTTTTTTATATAGAGAAATTCTATGGTTTTCTTTCTATATATTGAACCCAGAACTTCAGAGTTTGAGTATGTAAATCTTTTTAAGTTCCTAAATGTCATTAGAAGTAAGCACTCACTCTATAGGCTGAATTTCTTATGTCCCTACATGAAGTCCCTTACTGCTGAAACTCAAATTTCAATAAGGAAACAAGCCTTTCTGTTTCCATGAAATTGATCTCCTGTCTTTTGACATGCATTGTGTTTGTCTTACTGATATAACTTGGTAAGAAATTTGCTTTTGGTTTTCAGTGTTAGTGAAAGGGGAAGCTTGCGAGACTTCTACATGTTTATGCTATTGTTGTTTTTGTATCATAATATCTCTCACTCAAAAGCTTAGGAAGAAACTCACTGTAAAAATTCAACCATTTGCTAAGAATATTAACAAAATAGAGAGAGAGAACTTGGAATATAGCCAGATAAAATGGTTTCACAGTGCCAGTGACCTACCCTCCAAGTCGAATTGGGTAAAAATCTCTTTCATCGAACTACATAAGCACTTGATTAATGAACAAAGGTTATGTTCTAGGACTAAGGATTTATGTCCGTTCAAAGCAATTTTCAGTATTTTTTTTTTCAATAGTTCTCTTTCCCTAGTACCTAGTCACTCTGGTAAATGGCCACATAACATTTTGGGAGAGACTTAAGTGGTTTTCTGTATGTATTTGTGAGATTTTTTCACCTGATCTTTCCTCAAAAAAGCCTTCTCTCTTTTTAGTAACTCTAGATGTGGAAATAGATGAAGGTTTGAGATTCAAACAGAAAGCTAAGACTCTCAAGTCAGACTTCAGTTCACCAGACTTTTGTTTTTTAAAATTATAAAAGTCAAGTAGGATCCTGGTGGATTTCTCATCTTTTTATGGCCTAAGAAGCAATGACAAATTACCCATAGCCATAAATACCTGTGAGTTAAACCATTATAATGACCACACCTACCCTTTTACCAATTGCCACATTTATGTCATGCCTTTGCATTTAAGGGCTGCTCTGGGGAACTGACCACTCCAGCACCTGGTCTTTGCATTTAAAAATGAAATATCCCATTTCAACAGCAATGTCTCCTGCCAGCATCCCAAAAGAACAGAGAACAGTTGTAGAGCACTTTTCAAAGATGATGGGGCTGCTGTCATCTAAGCATTATTGAAAAGAGTCTTTTTTGAGGGCCCTTTTGGGAAACACAGGGGGTAAATGAACATGCTATATGTGAGCAATCCATTTCAAGTTTATATGTCCCTAAGTCTAGATTTCTTCCCAAAGTCCTAACTTTCACATAAGAGACCTGACAAGGCAGTGAATTTAACTGAGAAATAGTGGCAGCTTCAGGATCAAAATTTGAATCTGATTTTTATGTATTTCAGCTGTATGATACAATTGAGCTAACTTTTTTTATATAGAGAAATTCTATGGTTTTCTTTCTATATATTGAACCCAGAACTTCAGAGTTTGAGTATGTAAATCTTTTTAAGTTCCTAAATGTCATTAGAAGTAAGCACTCACTCTATAGGCTGAATTTCTTATGTCCCTACATAGGGCTCTCTGGCTGTGGCGCTGTTTCCCTGAAAGACTTGCCTTGTGTATTCATTGCAGGTGACCACAGATGAAAATTAGAGGGCTCTTTCACATTACTTGCCAAGAGGCTTTATACTGGTTGAATTTCAGAGCCTTCAGCCTGAATCAGATCAGATAACCAATTCCAGATACCTCCTATTTGCCTGAGTTTCTGTTTTCTAAAATGACTTCTGGAATCAGTGTCGATATCAATCAGACAGCAACAAAAGAAGCTAAGTTGGATGATTTGGGCAGAAAATGAGTTTATTATAAATATATGGAGAGCTGGAAAAATGTTGAGAGGGATGGAGGAACAGGCTAAAGGTTAACATTCCAGAAATAATGCCCACAAGTACATTATAGTACTGGCCCAATGAGGGAATAGCCATTGCTACCAACACTGAGCACTTTGGAGTAGAATTTACAAGACTGCCAGTGATAAGACTTCATTTGCATCTAATACTGATAACAATTCTGTGCCAGGAATTCAGTCTTGGAGGCAATCCATTCCTGAGAGCCAAGTGCTTAAGTACCATACTGGCTAGCATGGTTAATAAAATGGATTCTTCATGGAACCTCCTTTCTAATACTGTTCGCTTCTGAACCACAGTCTGGCACCAATGAGTTTAATCAATTTTGCCTAGTCACATGCTTGTGCCCTAACTACAGGAGACACTGGCAAAATGAATATTTTAGTTTCTGCTTTGAGTAGGCCAAACATATAAGTAGAAAATTCTCCAAGCATAGAAAAGTTTTCAAAAATGCTAGATAACAAGAAAATATAACAGATATTCACTATTCCTGATGTGTACTCCTTTGTTTTTAATATTTCTCTGTGAATCACTTTTGTCTTATGTGTGTTGGGTGCAAATAGCATAGTTTCCTTTTGTTGCTGTTCTTACTATGGTTCAGGTTTTTTCTTTTTTCCTTTGCTTTCTTGCTTTATTTCTCTTTTCTAATATTGCTATATGACTCAAGTTGTCTCAACATTTCTTTCTTAAGTGATCCACCCACCACGGACTCCCAAAGTGCTGAGATGAGAGGCATGAGCCACCCTGCCCAGCCCTCATTCCCTTTTACAGTTGCATAACACTCTACTTTGTGGATGTACCCACAGTTATTTTCAATATTTACCTTTAAGTTAAATTAACTTTTAAAAATTGAGCTTTTATTTCTCTATTAAAACAAAAAATGGAAAAGAAATTCTTGAATTTCCCATCAGCAGGATAAGAAATTTAGCTAATGTGTGTTTGTTTCTTTTATTCCACACTCGACTCATGGTTTTTGTGTTCTAATTGTGTTCTCTCTTTAAAATTAACATTTACCACATATTTCATAATTATGTTATTTCTTGCTACTCAATGTTCTTATATAATGTAGATATTTATCTGGCTTCATTTATTAAGTAGCTAGAGAAGATTTGCCAGCAATTTTTTCAGGAAAGCTATTTGGTTTGTCTACTTTCCAAATTATTGCCTGCCTAAAATTTATTTATAAAGCTTTAATAAATATAATTACATAGATTATAGAATGTTTTGGTGGCAATAATCTTCTTAAAACTTTGAAAAAAACTATTCCAATGTCTCTTGCATTTAATGTTACTGAGAATCTTTAGTAGCCGTGTGTGTGTGTGTGTGTGTGTGTGTGTGTGTGTGTGTGTTTCCTAACTCCCCGGAAGGTAACCTATTTTAGATTGATAAGTCCAAGAGGGAGGAAATTTCACCACCTGCAAAAAAATGTGTGCAGATTTTCTTTCTGTCCTAAAAACTCAAATTTTACCAAGATATATTCTAGATGTGTCATGGTTGTTAGTTTTGCCTGCTATTAAAATCTGAAACTTTGACAAAATTATCTATCAATGAGGCAGATGGGAAACCAGGCTCTCTCATACATTGCTCATATGAATACATAATATATAACTTCTGTGGCAGGTAATCTGTTCCTATCTAGTGAAATTATTTATACATTACCTTTTAACCAGCAATTCACTTCTAATAATTTTCTCAAAGTTATGCTGGAAAAAATATGAAGTCATTTACACAAAGCTAGTTATTGCTAGATTATTACCTGGTAGAAACCCAAATGTCTTTCAGTTGAGCCAATTATATTAACTATGGGTACATCTACAAAGTAGAGTGTTATGCATGTCTAAAATGGGAATAAGAGCCAAGTGCAGTGGCTCACACCTGTAATCCCAGCACTTTGGGAGACTGGATAACTTGAGGTCAGGAGTTCGAGACCAACCTGGCCAATATGGTGAAACTCCATGTCTACCAATAACACAAAAAGTGGCTGGGCGTGGTGGTGCATGCCTGTAGTCCCAGGTACTCGGGAGTCTGAGGTGGTAAGATCACTTGAACCCGGGAGGTGGAGGTTGCAGTGAGCCGAGATCATGCCACTGCACTCCAGTCTGGGTGACAGAGCAAGACTCCATCTTAACATAAATAAATAAATAAAATAAAATGATAAATATCTCTATTTGCTAATATGGAATGATGTCCAAGATAAACTGTTAAGTTAAAAAAAGCAAAAACAAAAAAGCAAGGTGAAGAAAATTGCATATGGAATGCTATCAATTAGCACAGAATGGAAAGATATGAAGACAAATACCTATTTTTTTTGTCTTAAAAAGCAACAATAGAAAAATAACCATAAGATAAAAAGAGTAATTTCCTTTAAAAGGAGAAAAAGAATATAAAGGAACAGGCAGGAACAGAATCTAAATTTCTTTGGATATATCTTGTTTATTTAGATTTTACATAAATCTAAAGAAAATGATTTTTAAAGCAGTCCTTAACACATGAAAATAAAAGCTTTAAATTAAACTTGCTGTACATTTAGTTGATGGCACAATGTTGTTCCAGCTAATATTAAGGAACAGTAATTTGATTGTAGATCCCTAGAGGGATATACCCAAAGAGTTAAAATAAATTTTAAAAACATTTTTAGTAATTATAAGTGAATTGTTGATATTATTAGTCTGAACCTGTTGTGGGTATATTTTAGGACAAAAAATCATGAATACTATGTGATATTCTAATTCTATAATTCCTTTGTGTTTTTTAGAATGAGAATTCTAAGAATATGTAAAAGGAGATGCAAGCGTAACAATGAAATATTTAACTAAAATCCCTTGTAATCTTTCATTTGAATTGAAAGTGATAGTGGCAGAAGACAAATTCCTAGGCAGACAGGGGTGAGTCTCCAGTGAAACCCAACCTTCAAATCAAAAACAATTTACAGCCTGAAAACCAAGCTGCAGTTCCAGATAGAGTCCATGACTAGAGTGAGAACTTCTATTCCTGTTTTCCCACTCTTTCCCGATTGGTTCTTTTTGAATAATGTTTTTAAACCAATCAAATGTTGCCTCTTCCAAGGCTACCTACAACCTGTGCCTCCTCATTTCAAACCTATAAAAACTCCAGACCCAGCCACACAGACGGGCTACCTGCTTTCAGGCCCCTTCTCACACAGGAGGCTACCCGCTTCAGGTCCCCTCTCATTGTCGAGGGCTTTTCTGTAGCTCGATAAAATTCTTCTCTGCCTTTCTTACTCTCTGGTGTTGGCATACCTCATTGTTCTTGGTCGTGGGACAAGAATCCAGAAACTGCCCAACAGTGGAAGCAAAAAAGGGCTCTAACATGCTCCTGGCCAGCTCGTGGAGCTGCCTGCCGAGCGAATGAAAAGAGTTGTGACATGCTCCCATTAGCTGGACATGGCAGTGAAGAGCTGCAACCCTTCTGGGGGCCCCAACCTCAGGACTCGTCAAGCCACAGCTGTAACACGCCCCCATTTGCTAAGCCATGGGAGGAGGGAACGGACAAGCTATAACATGCCCGTGTTCACCAAGCTGCAAGCGGTGGGAATGAAAGAACTGTTTCATTCCCTGGTTGGGACTCCCTGAGCAGAAGCTGTGACACCTCTTTCGGGCTCCGTGGTTGCTGGTGTCTCTGAGTTTTTGGGTTCCACTGTGTTCCCCTTGTCCAGAAGCTGGCGCTGAAAGTAGAAGTTGATCACAGACACTCGGACCAGCCTCCAGTCAAGCACAGTACCAGGGTGGGTACGGGATCCAGGCTAATAGCATGAGCCAAGGACAGCCTGATGGACCAAGTAGGTGAAGAGAGCCCAGCAGGCTTGAGTGAAGCCCGGGCAGAGGTAAGGCTTGCCGTGGAGATTTCCGGCTGGCAAATCATCACTGAAAGAATCCTGCGTCAAAAAGTACCAACGCAAATTTATGATGAATTTTACTTTAAAAATAAAAGTATTTCCTGACTCGAAATACTAAAAAAGCCAGGAAGAAAATGACCAACCCATTCATAATGTACACTCTTAGCACCCAGCTGGTGGTCACCACATACTGTTCTCCACTGAAAGGAATCAGAGGTCCTGGAAAAATGTCTGGTTTCAGGTCTGGAGAAGAAATTATATAAGGTAATCAGGTGTACTTTGCCATACCATGTAGCAAGGAAACTCTCTAATACTATTAGGGTTCAAAAGAACTTAGGAGTCAACCCAAAGAGGCAATGTACATCAATGATAGAAATTTTGAGCATGGATAAGATAATAAAGTGATTTAAAATACATCATAAATGCTTAGATCTATAAGTCTGGATGATATAAAAATAAGTATATGGAATATTGGTGAACCAACTCATAATTTTGAAAACTAGTAAATAGGGGAAAGAATCATACATCTGCTCTGCATTTCCTATATAACTGTACCACTAGGTAAGCAGATAACAATGAAGGACATTTTCTCTTAGAGAAGTATTCTAGCTAATAAGGAATGAATGACAGAATCCGAATACCACCGTTATTCAAACCATAATGAATCTAGGCATTGATGATCAATTGTATTTTATATCACAAAAAGACAAAAACCCAGACATTGTATGCTTCCTAATAGGAGCATTTATGAAGCAGCATTGGCAAAACAAACAAAATGCATCAATCTTTTTCTGGTCAAGCCTTCAGGTCCATATTAACCTTTAAGAAATACAAAGATTATAAGATCTTTTTATTCAACACTTCAGGTAGGCAACTGACAGACTTCATACTGAAAAGCTCCAGAACAAAAAAGCACAGTTTCTCTAACAACTAATTGTAAAGCAAACAAAGAAACAGAGAGGAAACCTATAAAAGGCACTTAAGACACATATCAACCAATTTCTATGCAACGGCCTTATTTGGATCTTGATTCAAACATATTGAAAAAAAAAATTATAACACTGATGAGACCATTAGAAATTCAAGCAATAGACTTAATATTTATTTGATGGCAAGAAGGAACATTATCAATTCAATTTTTTGCAAATCATAATGGTTATGCTTTTTAAAAGTTTTTATTTGTCTTAGAAATAAAAACTAAAATATATTCAGAGGAAATAATAGGGTATCTGGAATTCAATTCAAAACAGTTTGGGAGAATGAAATTGGTTAAGATGTAGATCAGATTAGTCAAAGGCTAATAATTATAGCTGAATGATGGGGGTACATGGTACATGAGGACTCATTAACCTATTCTGTCTTCCTTTATTTAGGTTTACTTTTTTATAATAAAAAGTTGAAAAAAGTATCTGCAAGTTAATGAGTCCCAGAATTCTGAAAATTCTAATTTGTATTTTAGGTCAACTAATCTGTTACATGTTTATTTTTTTCTATTCTATCATTTTAGTTCTTGCCTTTTGGAATTCCTGTTTCATGGATATTGGACCTACTGGATCTGTCTTTGTAATCTTTTTGACATGTAATCCAACTTTCTTCAACTCCCACTGATTCCTCAGACAGCTAATCTATATTGCACCACTAAAACTCCATACAATTGCTTTTCTTGAGGTCACCAATATCCTGTATATTGCCAAATCCAATAATTACATTTATTTCTTAATAATTCTGAAAATTTTAGCAGTATTTAACCTAACTGATCACTTATTTGTGCCAGAAACACTGTTCTCTTGCCCCATGACTTCATACTTTGTGTTTTTTCCCCTACCTCTCTAGCCATTTAATCTTACTCTTTTGCAATTTCTTCTCTTCCATCTAATCTATAAATACATGAATTTCCCATGACTCACACATGAGATTATTTCTAATTTTTGTAAAGCATTTTCTCAGTAGTTTATTTCATGCTTTTCAATGACCTTGGACAGCTTCCAGATGCTGAAAACTCCCAAATATATGTCTGAGTCTAAACTCCTCTTTTGAACACCATGTTCTTATCTGGCATACCTACTTGACTATGTTCATAGGCAAATTCTTCATTTCTACTGTTGGTTCCTTATTAATTCTAATAGCCATTCCTTGGAGATGCAAGGTAAAGGAACTCTCCCAATGACCTTATTCCACATCACTTTCATTTACTGTATTATCAACATTTTAAAAATTCTGAAGTAACCTTAATTTTTTACATTTACTTGCATTTTGTTTATTTCCTGTGTGATCACTAGCATGAACTTTATAAGAGTAATAATTTAATAAATGTTTATTAGATTAAAGAATAAATGCTGTTTTTCTTTGGTTTTCTGAAAAACAAGCTGAAATATACTCAAAGGTCCATTAATTATTAATAGTAATTGCTCACTTACTTATGCTGCTTTACATTTTGTAAATATTTTCATTAAAAAAATCTCATTTAATGATCATAGCAACACTGGAGATAGGGATTATTTTTCTTATTATAAAAGTGAAGAACATTGTGACTGAGAGGGCTTATTGTAAATAAATAAATATTGTAAAGCTGAGCTTTGACTCCAAGTTTTCTAATTTCCACACTGGTATTTCTATCATACTGTTATATCCATCATTTTTGCCTTAATAAGCCAATAGGCGAAGGCAATTAAAAATGCATTCTTTAGAAGAAAAGAAGTTCCATTGTAATCAATCTGCTATCAGATAGCTGGATGGTCACAGAGGTATAAAACTGTATGAATGCCCTAGGTTAATAGCTGTTCTCTCATAAGTAGGAGTCTCAATAGTAGAAATAGGGACAGCATTGGCGAGAAGTGTGTGTTCTTGAGCCTAGGATGAAGTATATCCCACAAATAAAACCACTTTCTTTAAGAAGTGCTTAAAAAAGCACTAGGAGAGCCTCAGTAAATGACTACAAAATCAGAGTAAACATACTACCCACTTGATTATTAAGAATAGTCTTTACAATGACTAAGGTGAGCACTGGGGGGACTAAGTTTGAGAGAGTCATCTAGATTTTTATTCTAGATCTTCTTGCCACAACCCCCCAATGATACTCCTTTCAATTTTCGAAACGTAGTGAAACCATTAGATATTGCTCAATATTTATATAAATCCCTACATTATGCCATCATTCCTTCCAAGCAAAGTAGAGCACTGTGATGCTGGCTGCATAAAGAATAGCTGTTCAATGGTAAGCTGGTTATTTCTGGGAAGAGATGGTTGTCAGGCAGTCACAAGAGCCAAAGGGTTGTGGTGAGCATTTGCTAAGCTTTTTTTCCCTTTCTGTATTTAACTCCTTTTCTAGTATCACCCCAAAAGTCTCCTTGAGGAGCTAGTTCCAATTTAATTATTTGAAAGAAACTTTTTAAAATTAAATTTTAAAGCAAAAGAGCAAGAAAGATATGGCAGTAGCCTTTCAATTTTCTATTTTCCATCTAGCTTGTTTTCGTAAGAGAGTGCATGGTAATTTGATGGAGAAGCTCACATCAGAAATGAAGAGTGTGTATTTGACTACAGCATCTCCTGTATTTTACTAAGAAATTCAAGAATAGCAATTGGCAGTTGTAGCACATCTACTTTACAAAAATAACCTTAAATTAGACAAAATCAGGAGAACGAAACTCTAAAATCTGAGAATTTGCTAACAACCAGATTACAAAAATAACTGCCTTTTCTACAGTGTGATGTTGATTCTTAACTATCTTTGTCCACTATTTTGCATATTTTTATGCTTTATCATTTTAATTAGTTTCTTGAAAACAGGAATAAAAAGTTTTGAATTTCAGCATGGGTGACAGAGTGAGACCTCATCTCAACAAAAAAAAAAAGTCTTGAAAATTGCACAGTTCTCTTAGTTGTTTTATATTTCCAGAAATGTATATGTAAATTTCTATTCTTCTTGGACATTCAAGTAAATTATGTTTCTAGTTGTTCTAAGAGCACTACCATGTTTCTGTGAATTTTAGTAAGAACATTACTGAACTTTTAGTTTCTAGTTCCAACAGTGCACTTGAGAGAAAAAGTTTCTTTGGGAAGATATGTGATTGAACCTTTAAAAAATATGCATTGCGGCCGGGCGCAGTGGCTCACACCTGTAATCCCAGCACTTTGGGAGGCCGAGGCGGGCAGATCATGAGGTCAGCAGATCAAGACCATCCTGGCTAACATGTTGAA
>NW_012110597.1:327924-330462 GCF_000951045.1 Mandrillus leucophaeus | reverse complement strand
CAACATGGTGAAACCCCGTCTCTACTAAAAATATAAAAAATTAGCTGGGTGCGGTGGCAGGCGACTGTAATCCCAGCTACTTAGGAGGCTGAGGCAGGAGAATCACTTGGACCAGGGAGGTGGAGGTTGCAGTGAGCCAAGATAGCGCCATTCCACTCCAGCCTGGACATCAAGAGCAAAACTCCATCCCAAAAAAAAGAAAAAAAAGAGAGAGAGAGAATTTGCATTGCTACAAAGGAATACCTGAGGCTGGGTGATTTATAAAGAAAAGATACTTACTTGGCTAGCAGTTCTGCAGGCTGCACAGAACACATGGTGCTGGCATCTGCTTAGCTTCTGGTGAGGCCTCAGGAAACTTTTATTCATGGTGGAAGGCAAAGGGAGCCAGCATGCCACATGGAAAGAAAAGGAGCAAGAGAAGAGAGGAGGAGGAGGTGCCAGGCTCCTTTTAATAATCAACTCTCATGTGAAGTCATTACCACGGGGAAGGCACTAAGCCATTCATGAGGGCTCTGCTCGCGTGACACAAACACCTCCCACTAAGCCCACCTCCAACACTGGGGATTCAACATGAGATTTGGAGTGGGCAGATATCCAAACTATATCAACACGTCATCTCTTTTAGTTTTTTTCTTAGGGTATGTACATCTATATCTCATAGTAACATAATTAAATTGCTATTAACTAATTCTCACATAGAAGAGGAAGATTAGCTGCTGTATATGCTGTTCCCCATACACAAACACACACGTAGCTGTACATAATTCCTCATTCTCATCTTCCAATATGGTTATAGCATCTTTTAGGAGGCCAGGTAATTATTGTTTCCAGTTAAACCACTAAGTATGCTCTCATATTTTCTCTCTTATATAAACCTTTGCTTCTCTGATGGTTTACTTGCCTTCTATTTTGTATTTGATTTAAAATGTGTGTGTACCTAACACTAAGTCATCTCAAGGGCTTTACCTCTACTCTAAATGTATTTATCAACTATTCTAGCAATAATATTTATTCATCAGAATATCCCTGATAAAACTTCCATCTGCTGGATTCAAATTATATTGTTTGCTCTATAGATTTCATCTTGAAATTTGTTTTAATCAATTTCCCTGCAAATCTTCCTTATCTTTTTTAGTAGCTTTATGAGAAACGATGTTCAAGAGGTAAGTGTTCAAAATTTTACATGTCTGAAAAGGCCATTATTCTACATTCAAAATTAATTTTTACTGTGGGTGGTAACAAATGATCAGTTATAAACTATATTTTGTCATAATTTTGAAAGCATCATTCAGTTATCTTCTCATTTAGGAAATGGCAATTTTTTTATAAAGAGGAAGATATCAAATTTCAGGCTTTGTGGGCCATCTGCTCATTGTTGAAACTATTCAGTTCTGCTATTTTGGCTCCAAAGCAACCATAGACAACTTGTAAACAAATAAGCATGGCTGTTTTCCAGTAAAACTTTATTGACAAAGACAGTTTCCCAATCCCTCATCTAGATTCTCACATTACTATAATGACATTATGATTTATAATTCATTTATATGTGACCTTTTTCATTTTAGAATCTTTTTTAATGTTATTCACTTTGATCATGACATTCTGAAATATCCAGATGACATACATTATTAGGAACTTAATGTTTCTTGAGAGAATATTGGTGGGCTCTTCAAACTGAGAAATGTTTTTGTAATTTGATAATTTCCTCTCCTTTCCTTTCTCTGTTCTCTCCTTCTGGAACTAATATTAGTGGAAAGTTGGGCCTTCTGAGTTTATGGTTTTTAAATTCTACTTTTTAAAGGTCTTTTACAATTTATCTTCCAACCTTCTATTTTAATTTATGTTATCTTTTTCTTTTTTAATGTCTAAGAACTCTTGTTATCTGACTGCTCTTTATTTTATGGTCCCTTGTTTTTATTTTATGTATTCAATCTCTTTGAGAACTTTAATTACCATATGTGTTGGAGGGATGTCTGTGTTGCAGGTGTCTATGTGTCTGTGTATGTGGTTCTGTCTGCTACCTAATAGACTGTTTCATCTGACTTTTTTTATTCTTCTCTCTATTCCTCCCTCTTCTCCCTCTGTTCCACCTTTCTGCCTTTCTTTCTTATAGAGGTTTCCCTGAAATGTGATTTTTAACTATTCCTTAACTTTTAAGAACAAGGCATTGAAATGATGACTAGAAGTTCTGTATACAGTACATGATTGAACTTGACAATTGGTGAGCTTTACTATAACGTGATCAAATTAAAACCTAGGGAAGGGCGTGGTGGCTCACACCTGCAAAACTAGCACTTTGGGAGGCTGAGGCAGGCGGATCACAAGGTCAGTAGTTCAAGATCAGCCTGGCAAACATAGTGAAACCCTGTCTCTACTAAAAATACAAAAATTAGCTGGGCATAATGGCACATGCTTGTAGTCCCAGCTACTCTGGAGGCTGAGGCAGAAGAATCACTTGAACCTGGGAGGTGGAGGTTGCATTGAGCCAAGATCATGCCATTGCACTCTAGCCTGGGTGACAGAGTGAGACTCTGTTAA
>NW_012110597.1:323808-324414 GCF_000951045.1 Mandrillus leucophaeus | reverse complement strand
TGCATAAAAGATGCAGCAGTTATTATGGCTACTGTGCATCCAGTCCTTTCTGTAAGAAAGTAGTTGAAATTTCCAAATCATAGGTATAGTTAATCTTTCAGTCTAATGAACAGATTTTTGTATCTGTCATTTTTATATTTATCCTCATCTTTTATAACTATGTAATATTAACTTTCTTCTGGCATTAAACCATCTACCTTAAAGTTATTTTACATTATAAAAATCTTGCAATGATTGTCTTTATTATATATTGCTGGAACTGCTAAAAAGAAATTATATTCTCACTTCTTGTCCTTTTAATATTTGACCTATTTCTAGAAAGGTGAACCATTTTCAAATTCTCAGTGATTTAGATTTATTCCTTCATTCTAAAATAGCTTTGGGTAATGAAAATGGGGAAATTTTTAAATCTGCAAAATGGTAGCACTTAACCCTGAAAAAATTTTAGCATGCATGAACATCTGATTTTGTACATGAACGCTGACAATTTAAAATATTCAAATAGGCTCAAATTAGTTAACAGCCAACCTTTAGATCTCCCTTTTCAAATTAAGATTTAATTTCCACTTAATGAGAGTCATAGAAGTTCTCAGGTTAAGAAACAAC
>NW_012110597.1:304959-318883 GCF_000951045.1 Mandrillus leucophaeus | reverse complement strand
AAAAAAAAAAAAAAAAAAAAAAAAAAAAAAAAACCTAGGCATTTCACTGGGGATCGCAAACTTAATATGTAATAATTTTCTATTAGGCTAGTTTTCCCCCATAAAAGCAATTTTCCATCTCGTTCCTGGAGACATCACGCAGCTGAGATCATTCTAGGGACCAAATAGGGAAAAGATGGTATAAGGATCTCACAATTTAGAATGTAGCCTTTCACTTAATTCCTGTGGTTTCAATATAGCTCATCACAGCCACCCTGCAAATCAGAGGTGTGTTCAGTATTCTCCAGATCAGAACTTGTGTGATTCAGCACCTGCAGAGAGAAAACTTTACTTCAGTCTTCTTAATGGTTTGGAGAAAGAAAATCACTTGGAGTCAGGGAAGGCATCTGGTGTTCTGATACTTTCAAGACTTTTAACGGATCTTCCTGCTTTCTGTCCAAGCCTATGTTCTTCATCCTGAGGTACCTGGTACCACCAACTCCTCAGCCTTTTTAGGTATCTATAGGACAAACTGGCTTGGTTATTAGCTCTCCTATCAGTTGGCTTAGATGTAAGAGTTACATAATCTGATAAGTCAATTATGACTTATCCACTACCTTTCCAGCACTTAAAAAAAATGGTTTATGTTTTTAGTCTGCTGTAATCTTCCCATTTTTCTTTCTTTTCTGTGCGTTTCTAACTTTCTAAAATTCCTTTGGTGTAATTTTAGTAGAGTTTCAGGAAGGACCAGAAATAAATGAACATATTTAATCTAACACGTTTCATCTAGTTGTATCCCCAATTTTAGAAAACTCATACCTACACCAGCTAGTTTAGAATTCCAAGTGATTTACATAGCAAGGAGAACTGAAGCTTCTTCTGATAGGCAGGGCTATACACTCCCTAATTATCAAGACTATGAATAATTCATCTCTTTGTCTGCAACATATAGCCTTCTACTTGGTTCATTGTGGATTCATGTTTAATATTTGTTTAATAATTAAGTGATATTAATGAATAGGTTTTAAGAATAGCTTCCATTTAAAACTTAACCCCAAAATTGACATGATTTTTTTTTTTTTTTTTGATATGGTTTCATTTTGTTGCCCAGGCTGGAGTGCATGGTGTGATCTGGGCTCACTGCAACCTCCACCTCCCAGGTTCAAGAGATTCTCCTGTCTCAGCCTCGCAAATAGCTGGGATTACAGGCGTCTACCACCACGCCCGGCTATTTTCTTTTTTGTTTTGTATTTTTAGTAGAGACAGGGTTTCACCATGTTAGCTAGGCTGGTCTTGAACTCCTGATCTCAGTTGATCCACTTGACTTGGCCTCCCAAAGTGCTGGAATTACAGGCGTGAGCCACCGCACCTGGCCAACATGATCTTTTTAAGCAGCTAAAAATAAAATACTTTTCCAAAAAGTAAGTTCATCATGTGGCAATGAAAAGAAGACTGTATCAAAATAGAAAAAAATTGATCCATGTAATACATATTGAAATGGAAAGCTCAGAAAAATGTCACCATGATAACAACTAGAAGTCATGCCATGCTGTCCCAAATCCCACCACCATGTCGGTTTACTCCTTGGCAAAGATTGTTAAATTGGCATATTTAGTGAAATAATCTATTTCCATAAATGTCACTGGGATTTCTTTTTGGAGACCCCTCACTCTGCGGCTGGGGTTGAACTGCGTGGTGTGATTCCAGTACACTGCAGCTGGAAATGCTTCCGGGCAAGCTCTTCTCCGGCCGTAGCCTCCTGTGTAGCTAGGACTAGAGGTGTGCCACCATGCAAGCTAATTTTTTAAAATTTTGTAGAGACAGGGCCTCACTCAGTTGCACAGGCTGGTCTTGAACTTCTGACGTCAAGCAATCCTCCTGCCTCAGCATTCCAAAGTGCTTGGGTTACAGGTGTGAGACACCATGCCCAGCCTCATAAGGATGATTTTAAGTAAATAAGTGGATTATATTTTCGTCCTTAATAACAGGTAGGAATGGAAAGAGTTGAGACTAAAGAGCCTTAAAAAAACAGTGATATTTAGAATACAGGAGTAGACTTCGCTAAGTTATCACTTCACAGGAAAATTACACCTGGAAAAAATCCTGTCTCTGTTTTCAACTGTCTGTCATTTATCGGCCAGTTCATTACCTCTGGTTGGTGAAGCATCAACAGTCCCTCTGGGCATATCTGGCTCATTTACATAGGCCAGTTGTCCCAGGCTCAATGATCTCATGTTAAACTAGCAAATAGCTAGAAGAAAATGAATCCCTTTCAACACATAAAGTTCAGAGCCATATTTTTTCTCATGTTGATGAGAATGAGAGAGCCATGCTTCCCAATTTGGTACTAGGTGCCGAACGTTATGCAGCATCAGTCAGATCACATTATATTGAGTTACAGAGCAGGTCAGCACAAATGGCTGTGTTCAAAGAAGTCTCTGACTCTTTGCCAAGTCATTTGGCACCAATCAAGTTGTCATCAACTTGAGTTACTTGTAGATCATTTCAGGAAGTATTAAGATAATTATTGGCTGTTTTCATAATAGTAGGAAGCCAGGAAAGCACTCACTGAACCTCTGTATCCATCTATAAATTGAGAAACAGACACTCTATATCTAAAAACAATATAATTCATGTCATGTTAATGTATGCACCATTTCACTTTATATTCTATTTTCCTACTCTTAGATTATACATTTGAGTAATTTATCCACATGATATTAGAATACACTCAACCTTGTTGTATCTAAGATGTTTCTTTTCTCTCAGCCATTTGCTGAATTTTTTCATGGAATAATTTATTAGATAATATATTTCACCTGATAATGTTACATTTAAGAACAAATTAGACTTTAAAATTTGCCTTTAAAATATATATATATATATATATATAATAACTGATATTACTAAAATATCATTTATATTATAGTGAATGGCATTCCAAAGTTCATTCAAAGGCTGCTTGCCAAAAATGATATTTCCCAGAGAAACAATATAATTGTGGATCCACAATCTGGTGATGGTTCAATACCGTATTGATAATAATGTCTTATTTGCAATGTTGGTGCTATGAAGAAAGTCATTCTATCCTGGAGAAAGCTCCAAGACCTCATCCCCTGGCATGATGTTCTAACACGAAAAATATTCCATTTATACACCTTCATTGACTTCTGAAGGTGCCAGCAGTAGTATAGAGAATAAAGAATCTCAGTTATCCCCAGAAACTCAAGCTAAATAGAAATAAGATGGAGATTAGCTGCTGGTAAAGGTAATTCATATCAAATGTCAGTGATCATTACATGAAAAATGGAAACGGCACATAACTACTTAATTTATCTCTTAATTTAACACTTATTTCAGTGTCCCACTCTATCCCCTTGATATGGTTTGGCTTTGTGTCCCCACCCAAATCTCACCTCAAAATGCAATCCCACATGTTTTGGGAGGGACCTGGTGGCAGGTGATTGGATCATGGGGGTGGTTTTTCTCTTGCTGTTCTCATGATAGTGAGTGAGTTCTCATGAGAGTTGATGGTTTTGAAGTGTGGCACTTCCCCTATCTCTCTCCTCTCCCTCCTGCTGCCTTGTGAAGAAGTTTCTTGTTTTCCCTTTGCCTTCTGCCATGGTTGTAAATTTCCTTAGGCCTCCCCAGCCATGCAGAACTGTGAGTCAATTAAACATTCTTCTTCATAAATTACCCAGTTTCAGGTAGTTCTTTATAGTAGTGTAAAAACTAGCAAATACACCCCTTGAACCACATCCTCCAATCTTTGCTGAGTACCCATTTTAGCTTATCAAGGAGAGGCTGTACTGAGGTTAAAAGCACAGAGACTAAAGTCAAACCATCTGAGCTCAAATTATGACTCCATGTTAGAAAACTTTTTCCAAGGATCTCTCATATTTCTGCACAATCTGCCAGCAGAAGCACATATAGCCTTTATTTTGGAATGTCCTGTCAAATATATTTGTATAGTGAACAATCTTGGACAACAGAGATAATCCAAGAGGGCATGTTGATTTGCTGTCTAGTATAATAAAGATGATGCCTCCATCCAAGAGAAATGTTGAACAAGTTTGCACATAGCTCATTAAAAGTTTGAGATTTCCTAAGCTTGGGGTTTGTCTTAGTCCATTTTTACTACTGTAAGAGAATACCATAGACTGGATCATTTGTAAAGAACAGAAATGTATTTGTCAAAGTTCTGGAGGCTGCAAAGTCCAAGATCAAAGCACCAGAACCTGAGGATCTTCTTGCTGCATCCTCCATGGTGAGAGGTACAAGGACAAAAGGAAGCAACTGATCTTCACCAAGCCCCTTTATAAGGGTACCTGATCCCACTCATGAAGGAGGAGTACACATGGCCTAATCACTTCTTAAAGACTTCAAGTTTCAATACTATCAGATTGACAACACCTGAAGTTTGGAGGGGACCCATTCAAACTATAGCTTAGCAATTTCCTAAGCTTGGGGTTGTTCAGCTGTGATGAAAACTCCACTGCATGCACAGCATCCATCTGGATCTACCTCTGATTTACCTCCTTGACACTTTGGGGCAGGAGTAACAGCAGCAACATGAAACTCATGCTGCCTGCTGTGTCTTTTGACACCTTTGGGACCAAGAATCTCATGTATTTTGCCAGCATTCATAAAACTGGGAGAAGCTAACATGTTAGCTTATGGGTAGGGTAAAATCTCAGACTTGACACCTTGCCACTTACTAGGTATGTGATCTTGGAAATAAATAAATCTCAGTATAACTTTAGTGTTCACATCTAAAAACTGAGGTTGACAATCATCTTTACCTCACAAAATTATGAGGTTTAAACAAGAGAATGCCCAAGAAATGTAGCATAGTTTCTGACTGTAAACACTCAAAATCAAGACAACTGTTGAGTTTTTGTTGGTGTTGGTTTAACATTTCTGACCTTTAGAAATTTTTTTCCTCTTATCTGCACAATCTGTCTTTTTGGAAATATTTACTCATCTTTTTCTTTGGCTTTAATCATGTGAGCACATGTATGGAAGTGGAAAGTAAAAGTATTCAATAAAATACAATGAAACCTGGGAATTGTATATCTGAGCGTCATCCAAACATCTGCAGAGGAAAGAACAAGAGTTTACTGCCTTTGCTCTGGGGGATCAAAGCTGTGGTTTTAGCTGTAGATATGAATTACAGGGAAATTGCTATCTAATAGGGAAAAATCCCAGGCCAGTGAAATCAGAGGACCTTAGGATGGGGCTCTGAGCACAGACAGCGTCTCCAAAGTGCCCCAGGTGACAATAACATTCAGCTGGGTGAAACTACTGTTCTGACTAAAAAGATTTGTCTTTTTTATTCTGAGGTAGATGTTGAATCTTGATTGAAAGCACTTGAAGAGCTTTAAAACAATATGGAGGCCTGTGCCCCATTCCCAGAAGTTGTAATTTATTTGTTCTGAGTGAAGATTGAGTATCAGGGAAGTAAAAACTACCCAGGTGAATTCAATCTGCAGTCAATGTTCTAAGAAAGAGAACAGCAAAGAGGTCAAAGCTTCTCCTTTTAAACATTCCAGGGAGATAGGGCAAAGGATTTAATAAAATCACAGAAAATTAAGAGGATAATTCAACATTTTCTCATCCTTCAATGTTTTTCACATCCAAAATCAAGTTGAAGTCTTTCAAAATCATGAATCTAAATCAACTGGCTTTGCTTTTAATGAGGTCAGAGTGGTCCTGCAATTCTTTCCCAAACACAAAAATTAGATTGTAGCACATTGTGAAGTCAGTTTATATATGCGTATGTTGATGATTCAAACAATTTCTGTGGCCAAATATGCTACAGACATTAGTCAGGCAGGTTGTATAGACAAGTCTGCAGTTGATCCTCATGATTCTCGGGAAGGCTATGTTTGTTTTGGATGAAAGCACCTTTGTTGTTTACATAAGCATGTTTCACTCATATGTTTGTAAAACCTGATACTATTCAGGGTATGAAAGTCCAAACAGGATTGTTACTGAATTATCTGCAAAATAAACAGTTTCATTTAAAACAGTCAGCTTTAGGCCACACACGAAAAATAACTTTCCTTGGATCCTTCAAGCTAAACATGAATGTTTAAACTATAAAAGTATAATTTAAAACCAAATGCTATTTAAAAACTAGCAATCTGTGGGAACAATTTAGAAGAAATATTATCTAAAAATTTGATTGGTGAACAAATTCTCAATCTTTTCTTCCAAAATCAAAATGTAGTGATCAAGATGAATACTTCACTTTATTGCTTAAATAAACACTATTTAAATGATATCGAAGGAAAGGATATTAACACCTGAATAGTTTCTTCTACATATATGAGACACTTTACTGACATCATTTTCTTTTCATGCACACAGCAGCCACATCAGATATATGCTATTATAATTGAGGCTCATGGAGGTTAAATTGCCCAGTAGCTCAGCCCCTACATGGTGAAGGTGGGAGTAGATGTTGTCAGTCTGGTGTAGAAATCTCACTCCTTCCCATTACATCACTCAGCATTAACAATGGAATTACCAAACAAATGAGCTCTAATGAAAAGAAGTGGCTGTGTAATTCATTTCTAATCTAGCCTATATATGTCTGGAATCATGAACTGCTGCATAGTGAAAAACATCTCCGAACTGGGAGTTGGAAGATCTAACACTTTCTGCTCAGCATAATAGTAATTGTGGGCATGCCAAAAGTTCTTTGAGCCCCCGTTTCCTCATATGTAAAACAGAGATTCTACTATCTTCTTGGTCTACTCCTCTAAGTTATAGTGGAGACAGAAGTGCAGATGTTTTATAACTGTAAAGGACTAAACAAGTATAGGGAAATATCACCAGCAATACTCTCTATATATGACAGGTACCTAGAAAATACCAATTTCTTTTAAACAGGCAAGAAAAACATTTATGGTATCAAGACATTGGGTAGAAATAAAATCTACTCAGAATAGATTTTTGAAATAGAGTTCTACTCAGAATAGATTTCAAATGGCCTGTCCTAGCATATAAAATTTAAATTTCCCTGTCAAGTGATGACTCAGGAGACTTCCTGGGGTTTCCTGATTGAGCGACTGTAGGTGTACAAAGTTACAATCCTTCATTATATATCACCAGATTTTACATTCCCTTATTAGTCTTCCACCCAAGGGAATTCTCCTCTAACTGTGGCATATTTTAGCATTTTGTTTCTTTTTTCTAAGTGCCTGAGAATCAAAAGATCTTCATTCTTATTCTAGGCCAACCACATTCTAACTGTGGATACAGGTATGTTTAAACGCTGCAGATACTAGCCTCTTCATCTACAAAGTAGTTGGGCAATGTTTAAGGTTGCCAGATCAAATACAGGAAGCCCAGTGAAATCTGAATTTCAGATGAACAAATTTTTTATAGTATAAATATTTTTTGTATTTTTATCTGAGAAATTTGGCAGTGCTAGCTGAGTGAATTCTCAGGCCCCTCAATCTCAGCATGGTCTTACTTCAGAAGATACAACTAACAATAATAATCACAATAGATGATTTTTAAGGTTTACTCTGTGCCAGGCACTATCATCAGTGCCCTAACATATATTACCTAAGTTAATCTTCTACAAAGCCCTACAAGATAGCACGAGTTTAGAACACAGTTAATATGGTTTAGCTCTGTATCCCCACCGAAATTTCACCTTGAATTGTAGTACCCATAAACCCCACCTGTCTAGGGTAGGACCAGGTGAGGGTATTTGACTCATGGGGTGGTTTCTCCCTTGCTGTTCTTGTGATAATGAGTGAGCCTCACTTGATCTGATAGTTTTAGAAGCTTGAGGCATTTCCCCTGCTTGTGCTCAGTCTGTCCTGCTGCTCTGTGAAGAAGGTCCCTGCTTTTCCTTTGCCTTCTGCCATGATTGTACATTTCCTGAGGCCTCCCCAGCCATGTGGAACTGTGGGTCAATTAAACCTCTTTCCTTTGTAAATTACCCAGTCTCAGGTAATTCTTCATAGCAGTGTGAGAATGGACTAATACAACAGTTCACAAGACTGCTCTCATCTCTAATATCAATTGAAAATTCACCAGCCCTCAAGACTACCCTTAGATTCACTAATTCACTAGAAGGATTCATGGAACTCACTGAAACTTGTTATACTTACAGTTATAGTTTATTATAGCTAAAGAAAAGAAATTAAAAGCAACCAAGAGAAGAGGCACAGTGTCGTGGACAGTGTTAATCCTGGCAATCGTGTGTGACAATACATAGAATTGCTGGATGGGGAAATTCACCTGAGCTCTGGTATCCAGAGTCTTTTTTGGGGGATTGTGGGGGGGAGGGGGCTCTATTGACAACTACCCATGCAACCAATCTCAATTTCCAGCCCCTTTATAGGTCAAGCTAATACCAAATGACTCAAAGCCTCCACCATAAATCACATTGTTAGACTTTCTGGCATAATCAATGCCCCCAGGAAAACAAAGACACTCTTAACAGGCAGGACATTCCAAGGGCCTAGAGATAATCTCCAGTAGTTAAGGTCAAAGTTCAGACTTCCCTTTGGGCAAGGTTAAATAACTTATTGCACAGATAGATAACAGTAGTTGTTCTCATTTTAAAGTTGAAAATAACTCTGAGGTACAAAGTCAAATGACTCCTCTATGGTTGTATAACTAGTCAGTAGCAGAGCTGAGATTCAAATTCAGAGCCTGTGCTTTTAATCACTAAATTGTGCCAGATTTGATTTATAGAGAGATCTAGGACTGAATCCCAAAATTGAATCTCTCTATTGTTACTCTCAAACCAAGCCATCAGCTCCTTTCAGACAAAGCCTTATCCAACTCAGGTTATTACAATATAATCCTTGGTTTCAATTTTCTAATTCCCTGATTAGGGAAACAGCCAAAGATGACTTTTTTCAGCTGAAAAGACACAGCTCCCCAGGTCTGTCAATTATCACTACAAATGTTGAACATCCACCACGCACCAGGCACAGGCAGAAGAGGTTACATTGCACACTGTACCAATGTCATTACTGGATCCAGGTAGAGGTCAGTAATGAAAGACTTTAAGATTGTTCCTTCCCACTATCATTTCTGAATGGTCAATGTGTACCAGTGTTGTCAGATTCTTGGTCTCTCTCTTCTCAGTCCCCCTTCCTCCTTTCCTCCTTCTCTCTCTCCTGCTCTCTTACTGAGGCAGGTGGCCAAGCTGCTGAGTGTTGGATTTCTCTTTTACTTCTTATCCTCAGCTCTATGGGTAAGAGAAGCAGGGCAATGCTTAGTGGAAAAAAATAAGGAAAGTCAGTTCTGGTTTAAAATTTCTTTGACCTATTTCATGTTAAAACAAAAAACAAAAATGAGAAAAAAAGGAGTCTTTCTCAGCAGTCAACTGGATTCTCAGAACTGTCTAAATTTGGGGACCAAAGCCATTGCTAGTTTTATCTGTGTTGCCATTTTATTCTTGGTTTACATTCTGTTTGTTTCAAATGGTGAGCTATTAAGGAGAGAAAATGGTTTAGACTTAGGAATTCCTATACCTTCAGTCAAAATAACATCATTATTAAAACACAATAGTGATCATTTACACACACCATACTGCCAAAGGAAAACTGAGGGCCAGGCAAGTTACGTGAGGAGGCCAGAGTCACACAGAAAGTTAATGGCAGAGTTAGAACTGGAACCAAGGTCTCCTAATTTAGAACTCAGCAAAGACTATGTCACCTCCTCCATGGACAATCAGAGAAAGAGAAAGTGTGAGGAGGAAAGTAAGGGAGGGAGGAAGAACAGAGGAAAGGAAGAAACGTAGCAAAACAATGGAAGGAAAGAAAGAAAGTCTTTGCTTTAAAAACAGATCAACCAATATATAACATGCAAAGGAAGCCACTGCCCTAACAGCCAAATATACACAATACCTAAAAGTTCAACAGCTTAGGGAAGATTTTCTGAAAACAACAGTAGATATTTAGTGTTTTGCTATTCTTGTTTGTTTGTTACATTTTACAGTTGTCTTTAGACAAATATCAATACATTGCTCTCCAAAAGAAGTATTTTGTTGTTTGGATTTGATTTTCTGGTTTTGTTTGGTTTTGGTTTATTTATTTATTTCTTTGTTTTTTGAAAATATATTTTAAAAATATATTTAAAAAGTAAGAGGAGCAGAATTTGAGGTAGTAGAAGTTAGAAAATGAAGAGGCTACTCTGTTTGCTTTTTTTCCTAGCGTTGAAATAGTCTCACAATATACAACTACCTAAGGATAATATTAACAAATGTTTAATTACTAATACACCAATGACACCAAATAGGCATAGACATCAACCAGTCAGTCCAGATGCTAGTCACAGGTGATGGATTTTTATAAATGAGATACTGGTACACAATGCCTGTCAGTATTTTATGACTCATAAGTCCCATTTTATACAAGGAGCACTTATTTTGAATTGGTCACTATTTTATAAGCATATTATTACACTTAGTCATTCTAACTCTCATTTTACAGATGAGAAAACTGAGGCCTAAGAAGCTTAAATAGCTTCACAATATTTCACAGCTAGTAATTGGCAAAGTTAGAACTTTAACCCAGGTCTGAGACCTCAGAACCAATAATATTAAGCATAAAACATGGTCTCATATTTACTGACAAAATAAGATGTATTGGCCATTGATAAGACTGTCATTATTGTTTGGATGGTTTGGCTTGGTTTGTGTGGGTTTGACTGGATTTAGTTTCATTTTAAGCCAACAGTCCTCCCCCCAAATTTTTGTAATCATCATTTTGACTTAAATCAACTTTGTTTTACATCAAAGCAAAGATGTTTCAGCATATTTAACTTGTCAACAGCAATTTTATTGATTAAATTTCACAAAAAGAAGTATTAAGGTTCATTCCAGAGACATCTATTGGCCATTTTCAGTATTTCTACAACATTCTGAGGGAATCTAGAATATTTCCTTTACATCACAATGAAATCAAACCAAATATTATGAAACAAGCTAGTATATCGCTATTTTAAAATAAGCAAATGGGTCACCTATAATTTCTTTGAAAAACTTTCTAAGTCAGAATCCAGTCCAGTAATTAGTACAAAATTGGCCCAGATAAGTATGATTGTAGTGAGGGTTCATCAAATAAATAGCAGTGGTTAAAATTCTATGCCAACTTTCTACTTATATTTGCATATAAGAAATAAACAGATTTAGAGATTTCGGGTGGAGGATCAGTGAGCTTCTTCATTTAGGAGGCAGAAATCACACCAACTAAGTTGCTCAAAGATCAATTCCAGGCTGTTACAGCAACCTGAAAGTTTAATCCCATCGGGATTCCAAGATTGTAGCCAATGCATACAAATAAACACCACCACAGGATGGAGACTCCTAGAGTCTGAACAACTCATTTGGGAAATGGCAGATTGGTTTTGAAGCGAGAACTATTTTTATCATTTGTTCACTTCATATCAAAATGTTTAAGCAGATTTTTTTTTAACTCTTAAATGTGTCAATGTGCTATATATTTTATAGATTGCGTGTATGTTGTTTTGCTGTATTTTAAAGTACTAGTTTTGAGGTTTTTAAAAACTTTCATTTTAAGTTCAGGGATACACGTGTACGTTTGTTATATAACTTGTGTCATAAGGTAAACTTGTGTCATAAGGTTTTTTGTAAAGATTACTTCATCACACAAGTATTATGACTAGTACCCACTAGTTATTTTTCCTGAGCATCTCCCTCTTCCTACCCTCCACCCTCCAATAGACCCCAGTGTGTGTTGTTCCCCTTTATGTGTCCATGTTTTCTCATCATTAAGCTCTCACTTATAAGTGAGAACATGTGGTATTTGGTTTTCTCTTCCTGCACTAGTTTGCTAAGGATAATGACCTCCAGCTCCATCCATGTTTCTGTGAAGGACATGGTTTCATTCTTTTTTATGGCTGCATAGTATTCCATGGTGTATATGTATCACATTTTCTTTATCCAGTCTATCACTGATGACCATTTAGGTTGTTTCCATGTCTTTGCTATTATAAATAGTGCTGCAATGAACATAGGTGTGCATCTATCTTTATAATAGAATGATTTGTATCCCTTAGGGTATATACCCAGTAACGAGACTGCTGGGTGAAATGAGATTTCTGCTTTTAGGTCTTTGAGGAATTGCCACAGTGTCTTCCCAATGGTTAAACTAATTTACACTCCCACCAACAGTGTAAAAGCTTTCCTTTTTCTCTGCAACCTCGCCAGCATGTTATTGTTTTGACTTTTTAATAATAGTCAATCTGACTGGTGTGAGGTGGTATCTCACTGTAATTTTTATTTGTATTTCTCTAATGATCAGTGATGTTGAGCTTTTTTTCATATGATTGTTGGCTACATGTATGTCTTCTTTTGGAAACTATCTGTTCACATCCTTTGCACACTTTTTGATGGGGTTGTTTTTTTCTTGTAAATCTGTTTTAACTTCCTTGTAGTAGATATTAGACCTTTGTCAGATGTATAGCTTGCAAAAATTTTCTCTCATTCTGTAGGTTGTCTGTTTAGTGTGCTGATAGTTTCCTTTGGTATGCAGAAGCTCTTGAGTTTAATTAGATCCCATTTGTCAATTTTTGTTTTGTTGCAATTGTTTTTGGCATCTCTGTCATGAAACCTTTGCCTGTTCCTATGTCCTGAATGGTATTGCCTAGGTTTTCTCCCAGGGTTTTTATAGTTTTGGGTTTTACATTTAAGTCTAAAGTACTGTTTTAAACTACATGTGTGGCATGAGTCCAAATTAATCAGGAATGACTTAAAGTCT
This sequence comes from Mandrillus leucophaeus, assembly GCF_000951045.1. Classification (NCBI taxonomy): domain Eukaryota; kingdom Metazoa; phylum Chordata; class Mammalia; order Primates; family Cercopithecidae; genus Mandrillus; species Mandrillus leucophaeus. The sequence continues at coordinate 306,146 of NW_012110597.1, read as the reverse complement.
GCCGTAGTAGCTGATATTAAAGCTGTCATTTATTTAAATAGCACTAACCTACAGAGAGAGATTGTGGCATTGGAGAAGGCCACAGAATTCCTAGCAGCTGTATTATTAAAAGCAGAGGCAGGTCAGGGCAGTGGAAGAAGGGCAGGGTATAGTCATCTGAAAGGCTTATGTTAAAAATTAGCCCATGTTAATATTATTGAAATTCCTTAAATTTTGAAAATTTATATACATATAATAATCTGTAATTTAATTTTAATGTGTCATGTGATAAAAATCATAAAAAGGATGTAAATAATATTACATCCTGAAATTTAAAATTAAATGTGAATTTCTTATAAATTTCAGTACTAAATATTTGGAAGGATTTTACTTTGATATATTATTTCTTTTGCTGTAATATTTTTGTTTCCTTTTCCTTTTACTCAGCTCATCCTTCCCCATTCCTATCCTAATCATTAGCTAATTAATATTAACAGACTGAAGTTAATTCCTTTACATTTCCCATTATACATTTTTTATAAAATATAAAATAATATACAGAAATATAAGAAAAAATATTGAAAAAAGACAAATTGTTAAAATGATTTACTTTCCTACTTGCCTTTCACTGGTGTCAGGCCTGCATCTTAGTCTGAAAGTTCTTGCCAAACTCCTGTTTCTCTTCTTTATCTTTTATGCACATTTTGACTATTAAATTTCTTAAATGTATAATCCCGTCTTCCCATCCTCTTCCTTTGGAGTCCAAACGAATATAATTATTTCAAGATTTTCACTATTTCAATAATATTGTGATGAAAATATTTATGCGGGCTAGATGTGATGGCTCATGCCTGTGATTCTAGCTCTTTGGGAGGTCAAGGTAGGATGATTGATGGAGCCCAAGAATTCAAGACCATCCTGTTCGTAACATGACGAGACCCCATCTCTACAAAAAAATAAAAATAGAAAAATATAAAATTAACCAGGCAAGGTGTTGCTCACCTTCAGTCTCAGCTACTCAGGAATCTGAGACAGGAGGATTGCTTGAGCCCAGGAGTTCTAAGTTGCAGTGAGCCATGATTGTGCCATTGCACTCCAGCCTGAGCAACAGAACAAGACCTGAAAGAGAGAAGAAAGAAAGAAAGAAAGAAAGAAAGAAAGAAAGAAAGAAAGAAAGAAAGAAAGAAAGAAAGAAAGAAAGAAAGAAA
>NW_012110597.1:168411-304199 GCF_000951045.1 Mandrillus leucophaeus | reverse complement strand
CAATTAAGTATGTGTAGAATTACCTATCATGGAAAAAACAAAAAAACTGCTAAAATTATTTTAGAAAATGTCATATTTCTGATTAAATGAATGTTTTATTTTTTTTTTCAAATAAAACACTGTTGACTGTATTTTAACCATCTTCCACATCTCCAAAGAGTAAATTCAGCTGCAATTGTTCAACTAAGAAACAAGTGATAAGGGGGAAGAAAAGGCTCACATTTTCATACAGAATCTCTACCGGATTACTGCATTAACTCACACACACACACATACCCCTTTAAGTCTTAATGTCGACATACAAAAATATAGAAAATAATATTCTGAACACCTTTGTACTCACCACCAAGTTTAAGAAATAAACATAACAGATCATTCAAAGTACTATGTAATCTCCCCAGTTACTTTCCTCTCTCCCTTACCCAAAGTTAACCACTATTATAAACTTAATGTTTGTCATTCTTGTGTTTGTTTTCATACTTTCATTTTACTGTACTTTATTTCACTATGCTTTTGTTTCATTATAGTTTCAGTAAACAATATGTGACATTTTTTGAATCATTTAAATTTTGTTTAAATAGTATTATAATCTACACATCATTCTGCAATTTGTTTCTTTACCACACCATTATATTTTTGATTTATTCATCTTGGCAAATGTAGCTCTGGTTCATGTTAACTGTTGGATAGTACTTTCCTACTGGAGGTGGTGCCTGTGGCTCAGCAGCATCAGGGGCCCTTGGAGTCGGCTAGAAATGCAGGATCTCAGAACTGACCCTAGACCAACAGCATCAAAATCTATATTTTAACAAGGTCCCTGTATGATTTAGATGCACACTGACGTTTGCAAAATATTGTCATTGAATTTCATTGCATCAAAATTTCACACTTTATTTCCACTAATGAATATTTAGACTGTTTCTAAATTTTTAATATGCTGATTTGATGTTTTGCTTGTTTTATATTTTTGTTTTTAAGAAAATTTTCCATACACAAAACAAAACAAAACAAAAAAACTCATTTCATGAATGGCATCATTTAATCACGTAAATGACTTACTGAGGGAGTGGTTCTTTATTCCAGGATGAGGCAGGCTAGTAACATGCATTAGGTTGGTGCAAAAGTAATTGCAGGTTTTTTGGCCAGTGGAAATAATGGCAGGAACCGCAATTACTTTTGCACCAATGTAATATAAATTGCTCAACACGACTTAATTTTAAAGACATGCTACATTTTCTTACTTTTACTATATTAACTAAAATCCTGCATCTGCTGACCATGGTCAACAAGGTGTCCAATTTCATAAATTTATATGGTTCCCCCACCTCTATATCTATTACACTAGGACCTTAGCCTACAGAGATAAGAATGAGACATTTAATTTTCAGTCCACCATGCTGATGATGAGGATGTTCACAGACTAGACTTATGAAACCCCTTTAAAGGCCTGTAATTCCACTGCATCTCCATCAAGTTTCATGAGAAGCAGCTTCACTGAGTCTGGTGACCAGCCCCCTGCACTCACAGGCAGTCATTCCCTTCAAGGCCCCCAGGGTGCTGTTTGGCAGACCCTTGTTGGGTAACCTAACATCCCTCCTGCTTTCCTACTGGATGTTTGTGAAACCAACCTGCTGGTTAGTTTCCACATTGGAAACACAAAGCACCACCAGAATTGTCTCCTGCTTTTTAAGTAATTTCTGTTATGACTAAAACTTTTTAGTTTTTTTTGTTTTTTTTTTAAGTCTGCTAATACTCCATTGACAAGGAGAGCTCAAAGCTTGGAAAGAAGCCCGACTAAGTACTCTCATTTCTTTAGCAAGAACATACAACAGAGAAAAATACTACAAGATGCCAATTAATTTCTCATTACTTATTCTATTCTAAGCTTAACATTTGCTAATGCTGGAGGGTCTAACTCAGAGAACAGTAGCGAAGTTCTCTTCAGGACTGATTGGTCTTAGCACTGAGTTACTATTGTTTTTAACTCATCTCCTCCAACCCAACATCTATTTTATAAATTAGGAAATTGTCACAAAAGAGTATAAATGGCCAAACCAAGTACCAAAGTTGCTCTAGAAATAATGAAGCCAGAGTTCCTCTGAAAAATATCACTTAGGAAATGCCCTCACTGGTTTGATCTAGCATAAGTCCAATAAGATCTTGCCTTTCTGGGACCATCATAGGGGTTCATTCAAAATTATTTACCAGGAATGAAGCTGCTGTCACATCAGTAACCACTATTACCGAAGAATTAAAAACCAAATGAAAAAAAAAAACCAGAACATTTGGTCGCTTAGGCAAGGTAGAAGTTGATCTAAAAAATCTGTAGGATTGATAAGTTGTTTCAAGGCAAAATCTAGTAAGACAACAATTACTAAAGACTTGCTGAAGTGGACACAGCTAGTTGATGGTAGAGTACAAAATTCTATGAGACTTGCTTCCCCCAAAATTCAATTCAGTCAGCATGCTCACTGCTCAGTATGTGCCTGGTACTTCATGCTTTATCTCGTTTGATCTTTAAGAGCATTCTCATTCTTTAGGGTAATATATGATCACCATCTAACCATATAAGAAAGCTAAACTTCAGGAGGGAAATAAAAGGTATTTATATACCTGGTAAGTAACACAACTGAGATAACAAAGTTTGCTTCAAGTGAAACTTCTAGTTGCAGATCCAGCTTTCTTTCCTGTATGCTTCAATAAATAGACAGTAAAAATACCAGCCAGTTCTACACCCCCAAACTAACCAGCCTCAAAGAAGCTGTATTAACACTCATTATCCAAATCTCTCCATCCCTTGGCTCTTTTCTGCTCAGATTGGACACCATCCACTGGAAAAGAAAAAAAATATTTCTTGAAGACATGCTCTGGAAAATTTCTACTCCTACCTGGACACAAATTTTGATGTGTTCTTTCCTGCCAGGATTTTACTCCATATCGTCAAGTCCCTTTTCTCATACCCAGATTCTTCCTCCATTGAGGCTCCCATGGAGAAGAGGCTTCTGAGCATCCCACCCCACCAGTGTTTATCAGATGTGTCTCAGTCTCATCTGAGGACAGTCCCAAGATAGCACCACGAGAAAATAAAGACAGCCGATTGTTTATTGAGTTCCTGCTATGGGCAAGCTCTGTGTCAATTGTCGTGTTTATATTATTTATTTTTATAAGCCTGTGGACAGGTATTATTATCTTCATTTTCATATAAGGAAACTGAGTCTTAGAAACTTTAAACTATCTGAGACTATATGGATGATAACTAAATTATTAATTTGCCACAGATTTTCAGTCTCTGAACTCTACTCTTCCATTTAGATCAGTGTGTGTGTGTGTGTGTGTGTGTGTGTGTGTCTGTGTGTGTGTGTGTGTGAAGTGGTTTCTAGACCATTTTATTCTTCCCACAAATATTGATTTATACATATGTCCCCTCTGCTAAGTTTGGAAATATAATGAAAAAACAGACATAGTCCTCATCCTCACGTAGTAACAGTTCTATGGGAAAGGTAAACAGAAATCAAATAATCATATACATATAGAATCCTATGATTATTCATGTCAGACTCCCTGGCCCCCACATCCATTGAGAATGTCTATAGAAGTCCAAAAGTAAATCGCAGACACAGATCAGGATTTTATTTCCCTAAATATCATCACTCCCTAGGTTAATTAATGAATACATATGGATGGATATTCGTTACAGAAGAGCAGAGTTCACCCAAACCCACCCGCTTGTGTTCATCCAGGTCTCAGGGTAAATCTGAACCCTGTGAAGTAGCAATTAGTTTCACAAAATGAAAATGACTCTGGGAGAGGCAATGCATGACTGTACAGTCACCAAAAGATATAAAATCCCAAAGCAGACATCGAGGGAGAGAGACATTTTGGAAACAGGGTATGAGTAAATATTTCCTACAATATTATTTTGCTTCACAACACTCTTGGAAGAGAACCGTGACTTCAGAAATTCAATATGAATGCAAAAACTTACTAAGATACTTTTATTTCCATTTTACAGACCTTGTATATATTACAGGCAGTTTCAACTGCCCTGGGAAAAAAATATTATAAATGAAAGTTTGGAACATTTCCTTTGAAGGAACTCTCTCGTTATTAGGCTGCCTGGGGAAAGGTTGCTTATGGCCAAATGATTAGGAGGATTTTAGGATAATTGCTGCTCAGTGCTCCAGTTTAGAATTTGAGGTTGAGGTTTGAAAGGGCAGAGTTGGCAGAAACTTTATGACATCTTAAATAAATTATAAGAGAGCACTTTCACCACATTTAAAAGAGCATTGTTTCTCAGAACCAGTGAAAGTCTCTCTTGAGCACACTTTATGCCTTTAACAGCCGTAGTGTGAAACAGGTAACCTCATTCCTGAGATACTTGCAAGGAAGGGAAGTGACTGCTGGTTTGGGTCCCTGAGACCTCTAATGAAGAAGAGTAGAGATTTTGATTGGGTAGGTCATAGAGTCTTGACTGAGACCAGGTCACAGATAGTGAGTGGCCTGTGGTTTGGATGAGGTGCTCTTTCCTTTCCATCAGCTGTGATTCTGTTTCCAAAGGAAGATTGGGGATAAAGTTGGAAAGAATGTGGCTCAATGCTCTGAAGCTTCTTCTATGGGTTGGAATAGCCAAACACCCAGAGATCTGAAGGAGAAGAAAGTGGTTTCCTTATAATTGAGGAGGAAATTATGGCATACTAGATACGGTGCTTACTTCACAGTGATTCATCCTGTGCTAAACAGTTCCGGAGTGCATAGAACCAGGTTATATATTTGCATCAGTAACAGACTGCAGAAGGAAGAACACTACCACAGAGCAGGGGACTCATAAAATAGTGCAACCTGCAAGTCCAATCATGCCACACTCCCATTCAAAAATCCTTCCATGGTCTCCTGATGCCCATAAAATAAAACCCAAACTCCTCAGGATGACACACTTTTATCTAACTAGCCTTCTATTTATCATTTCCTCTTTCCATATTTGGTACTTCAGGATGCCACCATCCTCCAGTACCGCCTCTACCCACCAACCTTTAAGTACTGGTTTGTCCTTCAAATCTTGTCTCAAATATGAAACGATCTTCCCTGCCAGAAGGTGTTCTTGCTCTGCCAGGGACAGTGACTTGCCACCACCCTCCATTCCACCATTGCAGCACTTTTCATCCATTTGCATGATCATAGTTGGCCTTGTCACAGACTGCAAGGCCCCTGATAACATGGCACACATTGTCGTCTTCTAACTTACTAATGTGTGAATTTGGGTAAATGACTTAATCACTTTGTACCTCAGTTTCCCCACAGGAAGGCTGCTGTTTAGTGCATATTTCCTTTTGCTTTGGAAAATAAAGGGCTGGAGATAATGTTCTGCACGGTGATGTTGAGTGTAAACAGACTGCTCGTGAAATTGAAATTTACAACAGGAAAAAGGACAGTTCAGAAGTGGGGACTCAAAACTTAAGTGATTCAAGAAAAACTAGGCTCCGAGATCTTTGGAGATGTTGGGAAGAACAACAGGCTTGGAGTTCAAAACAATCTCATTAAAATCTTGAAGAATAAGTTTGTCTCAAGAGACTTAAAGGTTGAAAGTGGGCAGGGCACAGTGGATCATTCCTGTAATGCTAGCACTCTGGAGGCCAAGGAAGGTGGATCACTTGAGCTCAGAAATTTGAGACCAACCTGGGCAACATGGCAAAACCCCATCTCTACTAAAAATACAAAAAATTGCCCGGTGTGGTGGCGCATACCTGTAGTTCCAGCTACTTTGGGAGTTGAGGCAGGAGGATCACTTGAACCTGGGAAGTCGAGGCTGCAGTGAGCCAAGACTGTGCCACTGAACTCCAGCCTGGGTGACACAGTGAGACCCTGTCTCAAACAAAACAAACAAAATAAGATTTAAGGTCATCCATTTAATTATTGGTTATGTGCTGGTTCCTATTTCCAAGCCATGTCCCAGGAATTAACTAACTTCTTTCATGCCTTCAGCAAGATTATGTCAGTAGCTGTAAGACAGATAGATAAATAGAAAGAGAGAGAAGCAAAGCTAGACACTGGTCAGGCTTTCATAAAGCCCCCCTGAGTAAATGCAAGAGACTCGGTATTCAGTCATTCAGACAACAATCTCTGTAGGGTATGCCCCAAGCATTGGGACTGCCCCAGTACTTCAGGTATACAGAGAAATGAAAGGGCCTCCCCCAGGCTTCAGACTGTAGCCTAGAAATCTTCAAGGACTAGGAACAGTGAAATCCAGTCTCCTTCAGCTCCTGTAACACCCCTATAACTTGATCTGGCAAGATCTTTACATGGTTAAGTACATATTCTATTCTGAGGTGGTAAAATTGGTATTTCCATGTCCATGAAGTTCATTCTACTTCAGCAACTGCAGTGTTCTAAGAAGGATTATTCTCACTTTTATTTTGTAGTTTCTGAAACATCCTTAGGAGGTTGGTCTTACAGTCAAAATATCAACCCTTGAAACCTGTGCATGAAAGGGATACTGATAATGCTATTGTTCACCCAGTCTCACAAAAGAACATCATAATTGAGGAAGAGATCACTGTCACCTTTATAGTAGCCCTCTATGACCTTAGCTATAATGGCACAACCTCCTTTCAATGTGTAAAGAACAGATATAAATAAAGTAACACCATAATACATCCTTAGCAATATGAAATACCTTTTTCTAGGACAGAATGGAGACAGCTAACTAAAGTCTTGCAATGTTAACCCATCAATCACTCAGCAAGCCTTTAATGAAAGACATAGCACATCTGTGGGCCCAGGTCCTCTCAACACTGGCTTTTGGCTTCCTTAAATAAAGTCTACATGTTTCTTAAGTTCCACAAAAAACGCAAACTGTTTAGAGATGGCATCTAAGAAAAAATAAAATAATTTTTTTCCTGAAATAGACTTTTAAAATCAATAATGATTCTTCACTATTTTCTTGATCAACTTGGAAATTTAGTGCTTGCTCTAGATTTGAAAGTCAGTATCTTTTCCATACCATGAGGCATTGCTTCCACGACCAGCAGGACGCAGAAAATGCTTTCTAAGAGCTCATCGAATCCCAATCGATGAATTTTTTATGCTACTGGAATAAACAAATTTATTTCTCATTGGCAAAAATGTGTTGATTGTCATTTTTGACTAATAAGGGTATGTTTGAGCCTAGTTATACTGATTTAAAATTCATGGTCCAAAACCGTAATTACTTTTGCACCAACCTAATACGCATTTCACCTGCAATAAAATATACATTCTGTTAGTAAAGCAGAAGTAGAGAACAGAGATTATTTGGTAAGCAGTATTTTTTCCACAGATGAAAGAATGTCTGAATCAGAATGTCAAGTTATTAATTTACAGCAAGAAATATTGTGGTCTTATATTGAGGAGTAGGAAGAATTGAGACAGAAAATCAAGTTAACCCCTTAAGTATAAACCTATCTGCAGGTATGCAGACGGAAGTTGCCAAGAATATTATGAACCTAATCAAACAGGTAACCACAGTTAGAGAAGCAAGACAAAGCACAAGTCAAAAGCCAATAAATAAAGGAAGACAAATAAGAAAAGAAACATCAGTATAACAGTGGAGCAAGGAAGCCAGAGCAAGACAACCAAACCAGACCAAAACTCAAGGGATTTATAAAGGAAATACTTGCAGAGCTAAAAATAATTCTGCATAACAAAGTTTTTCAACTTCAGCACTATTGACATTTTAGACTAAATAATTATTTGTTGTGGAGGGCTGTCCGACATTGTAGGGTGTTAGCTGTGTCTCTGCTATTCACCAATTTTCAGTTATATGTTCCCCAGTTATGACAACCAAATGCTTCTAGATATTGCCTACTGTCCCTTAACCCAAAGCAAAATTACCTACAGTTGAGGACACTGTTGTCCAGCTTTGTTGACGTTCCAGCAAGTTTTACAGTGACGTTCCAGCAAGTTTTACAGTTCCAACTCTGAGAATGCCTTAAAAGCACTGACCAGTTTCTACAGAAAATGACAAGAATAGAAACCAATAGCCCAGATCGGCATGGTGGCTCAAACTTGCAATCTCAGCACTTAAGGAGGCTGAGGCAGGTAAATTGCTTTGAGCTCAGGAGTTCAAGACAAGCCTGGAAAATATGGCAAAACCCATCTCTACAAAAAATATAAAAATTAGCTAGGTATTTTTTGACTCGCGCTTATAGTCCCAGCTACTTGGGACATGAGGCTGGAAAATCACTTGAGCCCAGAAATGGAGGTTGCAGTAAGCCAAGATCATGCCACTGCACTCCAGCCTGGGTGACTAAATGAGACGCTTTCTCAAAAAAAAAAATTAAAATGAAATAAAAAACGAAAAGAAAAAAAGAAATCAATAGCCCAGAGGGACTTGAAACTTTCGCACTGACAATTTTTGTTTGTATTTCCCGTGTCTTGTCTCTCAGGTAATGTGACTATCAAACGTATTGATAGGGACATCAGGGAGTTGGAGGCAACCTAAGAGCTCAATAGGGAAGGGGTCAGTAAAGTAGTGTTGTTGCATGCTATGGAATCCAAGGCAACAGTTAGAAATGAGGAACTAGATGGATGTACAGTAACATGAGTATAACTAGGTCTACAGAGTTATGTTTAAAGAAATTTAAAACACAGATATATGCAAAGCAACCCTACACATTTTACAAGAATTCAGACTTATTGAAGGATATTTATCAAACACATTAAAGTAAATTTTATATAAGGGAGAAGAATGGAATTGGAGATAACAGAGGGAAAATAAAATTAAATTAAGATTGAAGCCTTATATAGTACAATATATATAGTATGCCATTAAGAGTATAATTAAATTAACTCTCAGCACTTACTGTTCAATAATTCAAAAAAGAAAGATAAAATGGAATTGGATATATTAAATTCGCATTTTCACTGGACAGTTGATGTATTGTCATGCTGGAGGTTTTCTCAGCACTGAGCAGCCTCATCATTTGTACATAAGTTGTGCAGCATTTTTCTGACTTTCTAATTATGATACAACTCCTAAGCTTTAAGTTATAAATAATCAAGGATTTATGACAGGTGGTAAGCTGAACCTCTACAACAGTAACCAAGCTCCATTTAGATCATTTTAAATAACCAAGCTATTTTGTCACCATTTTTTATGTAGAATCTACATTCTTCCTCCCTGAACGTAAACATAGAGCATTGGCATATCACGTTAGTCTGATGAACAATTATCACCACTGAATCTGCTCTCAGATAATGGGGCGTATGCACAACTAAACTGTTTACTGGCTTTTGCCTCTTTCAGGTTAGTGCATGATAGTGGAGATGACATTTGAAACACAGAAAATTCTGGTATTGAAGCTCCTTCTTCTTTATCCTAAAGGGATGCCGTCTAGCTCCTTGAGCTAGTCATTAAAAGCAGCCAAAGTGATTGAGTCAAGCAGCCTTGTTAAATGGCTTTATCATGAACTCGATGTGCAAGAAAAACAAATGGGGGAAAATCTCCAAGAATTTCAGTGTTAACACAAAGGTACAATTTTACAACAGTGAATTAACACCCACAAGATGCATCCTTGATGATCATGGAGGTTACATTCCAGTTATGAAATTGCTTGTGTTTGAAAGAAAGGGAAAGAAATTACTACCTTGTTTCAGCCACAGTTAGCAGGAGGTCTTCTGACACTTCCAGCTTAATCTAATCCTAATCAATCCAGGGTCATGATCCCAAAAAGATTAAAAACCATCACGCTTTCTTAAATTGATCTAATTTCTAAACTTCTTGAGGTCAGGACTATCTCTTATTCACCCTGTAAAACACTACCATGCATCTAGTTAGAATTCAATATATATATTATTTTTTATTAAACTCATCCACAGCTGATCGATATACTTTTTGCTATTAAAATATTTATGGTAAATGGGGAGCCCCACATATTGTTTGCAGCTGCACTTTTCTGCTCAAGTATTTCCATTTAATTTGTTTCCAAATTGAATGAAAGCCTCTCAGGCTGTAAATCCCAGGAGGTGAGCTTTTGTCATCAAACTGCTGAAACGTCCCAAGATAACTATTTTAACATCAGAATCTGATCTGGCTCCAGTATTATTTCAGGGTTGATTTAAACTGTATACAATTATCCTGCCTTTACAAAATGGAATTGCCTTTTTATAACAGAAAAGATGCTCCCTTTTTTGAATCTCAGTGAAACAACTAGGCAGCTGACAAGCAGTCTGTCCCAAGATGGGGCTTTGGCTGGGAAATTACTACACATTAATGAAGGACCCCTTTGTCTACTCCAACCAAATCACAGCACCTAGGAATTCAAGGGCTAAAATAAGAGAATTGAAAGCTGGTGTATCATGACAATCACAAGAAGGAACATTTCAAAGTTTGTTTTGTTTCGTTTTGTTTAAGTTTTGCTCTCCACCCACAACTTCTTCTCAATCTATTTTACTATCCCACTAAATACCATTCTAGGTTACATCTGAGAAATAAAATCTCCCCGGTTTTCTGCTGTTGAATCCTCCTGTGTCATTAAGATAAAACAAGCACAGTTTGAACCAAAAGTATCTGCCTAGTTTTGTATGTTGCAGGGAAAATTTGAAATTTGAGTACAGCAATCACTTCAGCAAAGGCTTTGGAAATGAGTAGTTTTCCTTTTATGGCAACTCGTTCCAGTCACTTCTCTGTTCTCTGGCAAGTCTAAACAACAACTTAAACACTTCTGTACTTTGTTCAAATCTTGGAACAGGAAAGTTATTCAAGGACATAGATCTAATGCTGAAGTTCCATCACTTTCCCCAGCATAAATTACAACCTCTGCAAGGTGCAGAGAGAAAGTTACAACCCCTTATGTCTTGCTGAGAGAGAATCTTAACTCCCTTCCATGCCACCCTGGCCCCCACAGAAGCCTCTTGAGGCAAGCAAGCTGTGTCAGCAAAACCACGCAAGGCTCTATCTCTATGACTCTGCCTGGTGATTCTGCTAAGGTAAGAGTCCCAGGACCTCCTCAGTTGTGTCATGTTTGATTGTGGTGGGTCCTGTGCTGGCACAGACTTGAAGATGTGTCAGCTGTGCCAGTGTTGGCTCCTTGGAGTGCCACAGGGTAATTGTGACCAGGCTGCAGAAATCACCAGTGGAAGCACTGCACCTCAGCAATGACAAAGAGACAGAGAGAGAGAGAGAGAGAGAGAGGTGGGGATGAAGGGGGGGCTAGTGAAGGAAAGAGAAGAGGGAGGAAAGGAGGGAGAGAGAGCAAGAGAGAGAGAGGAAGAGAGAGAGAGACAGACAGACACACACACACACACAGAGAGAGAGAGAGAGAGAGAGAGAGAGAGAGAGAGACATTACCCAGAACTCCTCACATAGTCTGGAACTTTGGAGAAGCAGTGGGGCCAGACTGACTGGGTTTGAATCCCAGCTCTGCCACTGCGTTGCTGTGTGATCTGCAGTAAGTTACTTGTCTCTTCATGCTTTACTTCCCTATCTGCAAAATGAGGATAAGGCAACCTAATTCTTAGGATTATCATGAAAACTAACAGAGCAAAAATTTGTAAAGTACTTGGAACAATTCCTGGCACATGGTAAAATCTACATAAATGTTTGTTAAGTACATTTTTTTGCTTAGGTTTCACCCAACAGAGGATTCACCAAAGTCCTAGTTTCTCACATAAAAATGGGCTTCTAAATTCAAGTATAGCTTCTCCAAAGAATTTAGTACTATTTCTATTTTCTAATACTGTAGTTCTCGCTTTCCCACAGCTTCACTTTTCATGGTTTCAGTTACCTGAAGTCAACAAGTATGAAAATATTACATGGAAAATTCCAGAAATAAACAATCCATGGTTTTAAATTGCTTGCTGTTCTGAGTTGCATGATGAAATCTCACACCATCCTACCCCATCCTGCCAGGGACATAAATCATTCCTTTGTCTAGTGTATTCACACTGTATATGCTTAGTCGCCATCTGGGTTATCAGACCAAATATCATGGTGTCTCAGAGCTTGTATTCAAGTAACACTATTTTACTTAATTGTTCTTATTTTATTGTTAGTTATTGTTAATATCTTACTGTTCCTAATTTATAAATTAAACTTTATCAAAGGCATGTATGTGTAGGAAAAAACATAGTATATACAGAGTTTGATGCTATCACAGTTTCAGGTATCCTTTGGGTGTCTTGGAACATATCCTCTGCAAATAAAGGGGGACTACTGTATAAAATGTATCTCACATCAATAAGCATCCAGTTTGGCTCATGTCAGCTGATTTACACAGCACCATAAATGAACAAGGCACTGGGCTATGCATTGCAGAGTATGCCATGGCATGTTAGTAGAGGGAATGAGAAGCCATGTGATCTTAGGCAAGTCACTTACTCTCTCTGGGTTGAATATTTCCCTGTCTAGAACTATCTCAGGGGAGGTATGTTCCAGCTTTAACAGTCTATAAATCAAATAATGTATCAGTATATACATACAATGAACTAAAGAGAAATACAAAGTATTGTGAGGGTCCAAAAGAGAGAAGATTGTTTATTAATCTTTAGTCTCTAGATTTAGTTACAATTATCGATGCACACTGCCTCACCTTACATTGTTGTCCTAGTAATTCAAATTTTTAAAGGCATGCATATTAGGGTCAGAAGTAGTATTGTTCAGTATAAGTTGTAAAATTTAAATTGTACAGTATTTTCAAGTTTTAATTACAGAGTTTTGAGGTATGGAGTTTATCAAATAGAAATCTTTTTTAACAATAAAAGAGAATTATTTGCATCTTGCCTAAGCAATACAGCTCTCTATGTTATAATACCTCAATTGTCCCAGTTCCAGCTCACACCAACTTAAGCAAGACCTCTAGCCCATTGCAAACTGCCTGTATCAGGGGGTCCAGAAGGAATCTCACATGTGCTCAACCACAAGCCTACTCACCACTGTCTAAGCTGCTCCCCAAGAATTACTGCTCTGCTTTGCTCCTCAGAACCTCTGCAGTCATCATGTACATACAGAAGTCTCCTTGTTAGTTGGAACCAGCGCTGTTCAAGGCATAATGCTCACCGCGTTGCTAATACCAGTTCCACCAAGCACTTAAGGCTACTTTGTGTTGCTCCTACCTGGAGGGTCCCCCTCCCTTAGAGCACTCTCAGGCTCCACAGTCCTGCAGAGGTACACTCTTGGTTCTGCAAGGGCTCAGGCTGTGTCATCATTAGAGCACAGTGGGAGGAAATCAGCTCACCTGGTTATGTTAAAAATCGCTGGAATGAGGCCAGGCACGGTGGCTCACGCCTGTAACCCCAGCACTCTGAGAGGCCCAGGCGAGTGGATCACCTGAGGTCAGGAGTTTAAGACTAGTCTGGCCAACATGGTGAAACCCTGTCTCTACTAAAAATACAAAAAATTAGCCAGGCATGGTGGTGCGCACCTGTAGTCCCAGCTACACAGAAGACTAAGGTGGGAGGATCGCTTGGACCTGGGAGGCAAAGGTTGCAGTGAGCCAAGATTGCACCACTGCACTCCAACTTGGGTGACAGAGCAAGACTCCATCTCAAAAAATAAATAAATAAATAATAATAATAATAATTACTGGAATGGTCCTCAAAAGCAGCATTGTTGGTCCAAAAATATTACTAAGTTTGGTAATAGTCTTTTGAGTGTTAGTTACATATTATCTTTCCTCCCAAGGACCCAAATGTGCTATCAGTGGTTAAGCGACACCACCCTGTACCAATTGCCCCACTCCCTTCCAGTATGAAAGGCCTCATCCTCAGGCTCTGCTGACCTCAGCAGACTTCCTTCCTTAGGATGAGGGCTCCCCAGCAGAGCGACAGAGCGAGACTCCGTCTCAAAAAAAAAAAAAAAAAAAAAGGGACAAAGGTGTAGTCACAGCAAGCTAGGTCACTATAAATGTAAGTGATGTAAATTTATTCTCTTTAGAGAAGAAAACCTTTTATCCCTGAAAGCCAAGTATCTATGCTAGGGGTTGTCAAACTTCAGTGTGAGTGTGAATTACCTGGTGAGGCTGATAATAATATAGATTCAAAGCTCCATCCCTTGAGATTCTGACTTCAGGCAGTCTTTGGTGGAGGTCCCAGGACCACATTTTTAAAATGTGCTTGCAGCAGCCACAGCTGCACCATCAAACACCCAAATATGTTTGCAATGGCTGGATGAATCCATAGCAAAGTGGAATCAGAAGACAGTAGGAATCTATAAAAAGCCTCAGGAAATAATAGGCTTATTTATTATCTTCCAGTCAAAGATAATGCTCATCTCTGGATGCTCATCTGAGAAAATAATATTTTCTATATTTCCTAGTAAAATTACTTTCTACATGGTATGAATTCTTATTTCAATCCTTCTGTTATTTGCCTGCTTATAAGTTCTTATAATATTTACTACAAAGAAACTCCATTGAGAATCTCTCCAAATTATTCTATGTTGCCAATTATAGAAATCTAAATTAATAAGATTCCCTCTGTTTCCCTACCTCAATTAATTTATCATTCATGCAAAATAAAACTGTTTGGTGTTTAGAAACTTTTTCACTTTAGCCTTTTTTTAGAATCAGAGGCTTTGTGCCTTTAGTCCCAGCTACTTGGGAGACTGATAAATGGGAGGATTTCTTGAGCCCAGGGGGTCAACGCTGCAGTGTGTCGTGATCGCACCACTGCATTCCAGCATGGGTGACAGGGTGAGTCGGTCTCAAAAAACAAAAAACAAAAAAAATCAGAGGCTTTGCAAATTATGAACTTCTCATCTGACCATTTATTTGATACAAACTGTTTATAACTTGTTAATAACATGGTCTGCCAATCCAGTACTTGCACTAACTTCTAAAGTTTATGGAAGAGTAGATTTAAATGATCACCTACCCAGGGCAGAGTCCTGCAAGTTACCTGGACCAGTGGTTCTCAAAGTGTGGCACGCAGACCAGCAATGTCAGCATCAGCATGCCCTAGGAATTGCAAACAAGTTCCCAGCCAAGGACTACTAGGAGCCTTTCAGGTGGTTCTGTTGCTTGCTAGAGTTTGAGAGCCACTACCCTGTAAGGCTTCTCTCTCTCTCTCACTTCTGCATTTTCTAAGCAACAAGCACAGCCTAGTATCATAACTCCTATTTCTCCTGCCAATTCCCTCCTTTCTCATATCCCAGTTGAATCCTTTATCATAGTTTATCCATGCTGTGAAAGAAGCCTCTGTATGTCCCATCTCTCTAATCTTGCTCCTTCCACTTCAACCCTCCTCACAGAGCCCAGAGTCATCCTTCTGTATGCTAATTTACCCTTGATTTTTCCAAATTAAAATCCTCCAAATGCCTGCAGGATGAAATCCAAAGACCCTAAAATCTTCATAAAAGCTTTTCATTATCTGGCCTTCCTTTAAGGCTTTATGTCTTGATTAGCAGTACACCTTCCCTTATTCTGTTGTCTCTTGGCCTTTGCATATGCTGATCCTTCTGCCTGAAATGAATTATTTAAACCAGAAACCTTGAGATATATATAAAAAAATCATTCTCATCTATTGCCTAAAGCAGAGCTACTTTTCCTTAATCTTCCCCTCTCTGACCACTGCCCTCCATTTCACGCACACTCTATAAAGCAAAAGCAAAATCGTCTCCCTATTCTTTTTGGTATAACTTCAGTAAAGCCTCACTTCTCTGGGCAGCCTCCCATAATCACTCCTTGAAGATAAGTTGCCTTGTCCTTTGTGCTCCAATGCACTCTGCAAAAGAGCTATTTTCAGGCCTTTCATGTACTACTACAATTTATAAAAATGATATTCTTTCTATTGAGGACAGGATTGTGTCTTGTTCCAAGCTGGAATCTTAATAACCCCAACACCTAACACAGTACTTGGTCCAAAGATGCCAAATGATGTTGATTGGTAAAACCTATGATTAAATGAAAGAGTAAATGCATGCCAGATAATATGTTTTAAAGAAAAAAGCTTGTACTAAGAAGTTATTTGCAAAATGGGCTTCTATTTTCTGCTGCATTACTTTCCAGGTTACAAACCAGTGGCCAGGAATCAAATACTCTCCACGTGCATGTCTTATTTTGTTAGCAAGGTGTTTTACATTTTTAAAGATATGTTTAGATGGGGCATATGCCCTCTCTCCAGTTGCAGTCCCTTCCATCCTTTTTTATCTTGCTTCCACCAGATTCACAAATTCATGTTACCATTTTGGCTCCTGAAGGCATGTGAGTTCACCACCAACTTTATCTGCTCTTCTGGACCCGATCTTTGGCTCCTGTTTCTAAGCCATAGCTCTTGTCCTCTGTCACAGTTGCTTCCCAAGTCCTCTCCTCTGCACCACGCCCCCACATTCATAGATACATACATGTACACTATAGAGCTCTCAGTATCTCTTAGTGGTACTCACCTGGGGCCTCTCTGGCTGCAGGTGAAATCTGCTGCTTCTCTGGCTGGGTGCCTTCTCATGTTCCCTACTCAGGATTTTCCTAACCCCCAAGGCTTAGAGGGTAATCATTAGGGCACAATCACCAGTTCTGACACGTTCAACTGTTTGACCTTGGAACAGTTTCTGTTTCTAAGCCTCAGTTTCCTCATCTGTAAATGGAGCACTATGTCTTCCTTACAGATTCATTGGAAGATTTAAATGAGAAGTAAATAAGTTAAAACATATTATGTAGTATTGTTTAACCAGTAGAATGTTATTAAATTCTATCTTTCTGAAGTTGGTTAAGGCAACACAGCTCCATTAATGTAACCAAAAAGAGTTACAAGTTGAGTATCTGTAATCTGAAAAGCTGAAATCTGAAAAACTCTAAAATCTGAAAATTTTTGAGCACTGACATGACATTGAAATGAAATGCTTATTGGAACATTTCAGATTTCAGATTTTTAGACTAGGAATACTCAATCAGTATATTGCAAACATCCCAAAATCTGAAAAAAAAAAAAAAAATCACACACACACACAAATCTAAAGCATTTATGGTCAAACTGTGTTTATCAGTGAGCTTCTACTATATTAGTCTACTCAAATACACTACTCAACAAATCCTTACACAATGACAGCTACAAACTGTGATTAAGTACTGTCATTTCTATTGTACAGAAAAGGGAATTGAAGCTCAGAAAAGTTAAAATGTTTGCAAATGATAGTAAATGTCATACAACAGAAAGAAATGATAATGGCCACAAGCAATGAAAGCATTTTTTAAATCATCTAATAAGGAGTCAGAAAGCTGGTAACCCCATGGTTGGGCTGGTGATTCAACAAGGTAGGGGCAGTAGGTCCGGGTCACTGGTATCATCTTGTCCTCACCCTCTTGGTCCTAAGATGACTGTGGCCATT
This sequence comes from Mandrillus leucophaeus, assembly GCF_000951045.1. Lineage (NCBI taxonomy): Eukaryota > Metazoa > Chordata > Mammalia > Primates > Cercopithecidae > Mandrillus > Mandrillus leucophaeus. Next base: position 286,906 of record NW_012110597.1, on the reverse strand, counting down.
TTATCCATGTGCAGGTCCAACACAAAAGGGAGTAAGGGTGGTGGCCAAAAAGAATTACTTTCTCCTCATGTTGTTCTCTCTTTTTAATGAAAAGATTTCCTAGAAATGCCCTGGCAGCATCCCCTTACAGTTTATTGGACAAAACTGAGTCACACAGACTCGCTGGAAGGAAGGCTGGGGAAGTTGGAATCTTAATTTCTCAACTTCTCACGAACAAAGAGAAGGAGGCTGGGAATGGGTGTTAGGTTAGCCAAACAACTGTCCTCCACAGGTAGACTCGGGAGAACAGGAATTCTTATACAAATTGTTTGATTATAAAGGCCACATCCTTTTTATTACTCTATACTTCCTCTTTTGTTGTAGGAATGTAAATTATTTTGTAGAAATTTAACGTATTAGGAAAAAATCTAAACTAATGTTTTCATTACCATTCTGAACTCTTTCAAATAAAATCTGATTTCTGTCTCCAGTGACCTATGATAGAAATGGCATGTTATAAATAAACTATTATGTTTATGAAATAGGGATATTAACTCTCTTGGAAAGATGTTTTGCCTTCAATATAAAAAAATATGAGTGGCATTATAAAGCAGGAGTCATCAAATTGGCAACAGATTTCAGATATATTTAAATTGGAGGGGGGTGGATTATATGCTTTAAAAGATCCATTTTATATTTTTGATCATAAATTCATGTAACCTAGGTAACATGTTTCCACTACATCTTTCAACCAAATATGTCTTCAACATTTTCAAATTTCAAGCCAGAATCCTGTTCCAAAGGCTTTTTGTGTTTGCTTAAAGACTAGAGTTGAATTTCAATTTATTTTAGCAATCCACAGATAGTTATTAAGATGTAAATATATAAAATGTTAGAATATTTCAATTTAGTTTTTTAAAGATTTTACCTATTTACTTATTAATTCAATTTAACTATTAAAATGCAATTCAGATCCAAGTTTTATTCCAAAGTTAAAATTGCCAATCATTCAGTATTCAGGGTTTCTTTGTTTGTTTATTTAAATAGAGATGGGATCTTGCTATCTTGCCCAGGCTGGTCTCGAACTCCTGGGCTTAAACAATCTTCTCACGTTGGCCTCCCAAAGTGCTGGGATTTCAGGCGATATAAATAGGATATTTGTCCCCACCCAAATCTTCTGTTGAAATGTAGTCCCCCACCAGGTGCGGCCTGGTGGGAGGTGTTTGAATCATGGGGGCAGATCCCTCATGAATGGCTTAGGCCATCCTCTTGGAGATAAGTGAGCTCTTCTCTGAGTTCACAGGAGATCTGGTCATTTGAAAGTGTGTGGCACTGGCCAGGCACAGTGGCTCATGCTTGTAATCCCAGCACTTTGGGAGGGCGAGATGGGCAGATCACAAGGTCAGGAGATCGAGACCATCCTGGCTAACACGGTGAAACCCCATCTCTACTAAAAATAAAAAAAAAGTTAGCCGGGCGTGGTGGCAGGTGCCTGTACTCTCAGCTACTCGGGAGGCTGCAGCAGGAGAATGGCGTGAACCTGGGAAGTGGAGCTTGCAGTGAGCCGAGATAGTGCCACTGCACCCAGTCTGGGCAACAGAGCGAGACTCTGTCTCCAGAAAAAAAAAAAAGAAAGAAAGTGTGTGGCACCTTGTCTCCCCCGCTCTCTCTTTCTCTCTCTTGCTCCTGCTCTTGTCATGTGACATGTCTGCTCCCCCTTTTGCTTTCCACCATGGTTGTAATCTTCCTGTGGCCTGTCTAGAAGCCAAGCCAATGCCAACACGATGCTTCCTATAAAGCCTGCAGAACCATGAGCCAGTTAAACCACTTAGTGAAATAAATTACCCAGTTTTAGGTATTTCCTTATAGCAGTGGAAAAACAGCCTAATACAACAGGCATGAGCCACCGTGCCCAGACAGTTTTGTAAGCAATAATTGTATTTGCCTTATTAAAGGCAAAAAGAAATGAGTGTCTCCTTATCTAAAAATTAGCAAGGTATTTTAGGGCATAAGAGAACAGACCTCTGTTTTAGTCTGAAAAAATCACCACAATTAACTATACTAGTTGTCAATAATGGAGTAGTTTCCCCAATTTAATACTTCATTTTTGATTTCTGAATCACTTTCTATTTTCAATATAAAAGGAAAAGGTAAATTATAAATATGGTGCTCAGATTTGCCATCTGAAGACAAAACATTTTGGAATGTTTTGACAGAACATTAAGACAGAACATTAAAGGAATATTATCTGCAGGGATGCAAACTATTTCCCCATTAAAAGAAACAAAAAACCTTCAAGTATCTGATAGAGACAGCGTTTATAACAACAGATGGTTACAAAATAGTAATTGAAAGCTAAGCATGGTTATTGATCTCAGAACTGTCTGATGAACAGCGCTAGTTTAAGGCTGCCTTCATTAGAACAGCATTCAGCTGTTTGCAACAGTAAGCAACTAAGAGTAGCTTCACTGTATAAGAGTTTATTGTTTTGCACAGCAAGAAGCTGAGAAAAGGCAGTCCAGGGGAGGGATGGCACCTAAATGATGCCATCGGGGCCAATTCCACAATCTGAATTGGGCCAGCCTTTATCCTCACACTAGTTGCCTCATAGTCACAAGGTAGCTGCTGCACTGCCAGGCAATCAGTCTCATTGCATGTGGCAGACAAAAGGAAGGGAGGTGTGAAGTCTAGTCATTTGCCCTACATAACTGTGACATTTTATGACACAATTTAAAAGCATTGATTCTAGTCCTTCATTTTTGACTAAAAGAAAACTGAAACATTTTGAGGTCAAATGGCTTGCCCCAGGTGGCTCAGCTAGTTAACAGTTTGCTCAAGTCCTCTTAGTCCTTGGGCTGATGTCATTTCCATTGGGCTCACCACTTTCGGGTAGCTGGATGGGTTTCCTTTGGAGTGTCAATAATCACAGCACTGGGACTCCTCCATATTCCAAAGAAAAGGTTGGGTCTCTGCCTCATAAGAACCTTTATAGCATGAATACCTAGCAAGTAGGGCATACTTCTCTATCATCCATAGTCTCAAGGCTCCTTGGCAATAAAAAGTCAGAGTATAAAGAAATCTTGGTGGAGAGAACAGTGATCACAGTCGTGATGACTGTGGCAGTGAAGGTGGGGGTGGTTTTTTGGGGAAGGGAGTGGGAGGTGAGGGGTTGGTGTGGAGGAAAGAGAATTCAGTTCACTTAGAATGTGGAGGTTCTCGGTATCTATTTTTCTCACATTTGCAGACCACATCAAAGCATGGAGACAAACGTAAAGGTCTTATTTGACATCCTATTACTACATAAATAGAAAAGAAAGCTCATAATTATCATGGAAATTATATAGATGGCCTAGTGCTTTAACCACCTCCAAAAAGATTAAGTAGTTCCTATTTGACCGAGATGAGTACTAAATTCCTGTTATCAAAATAACTGGGTCATGCAGCTCAATAGGATAACTATCGACTAAGAGTGGCATCATGTAGTTAATCAGAATTCTGCTTGGGAAAGCTGAAACACATCCTGCTATGTGTAACGGCAGATGGCCCCAGCATGCCTTCATGCTTGCTCAGATGTTATTAATCTATGACCAAAGGAACAGGTGGCAAGCAGAGACCGCACGATTTCCTTCAAAAGTCACCACATCTACAGAAAAGTATGAATTGTCTCAACATTTTAGAATCTCCATAGTGATTATTTTTAATAGTTGTACTTTTTAAGCAAGTGGAAATGAAGAACTCACATTTTATCTCCATTTTCCTAGTGTCTACGAAAAACTCCATAGAATTTTTGAGTATTCACTCACTTAAATACTTAAAATAGAACATTAACTCCACATTTAAAAAAAAATTCATTAAACCTGAGTAGTTCATTACCATGATATGCATTTGATTATATTTTATAGCAGGAATAAGAGTTTCCCCAGTATAAAGCATTCAACCAAATTCGTTACAGATTAAGATGCATTTGGAATGTAAATTATTCTAAACCAAAAACTATTTCCTTTCTGGTTCCCTTCTGCACAGCCCTAGGACATTACCCTAGGACCAGATAGATCAATACCTCTGTGAACCTCCTGGAGGAAGGGTCCCAACAAGCATCATTAGTCCACATTGCTATACTTCAGGAAAGCAATTAAAATACTAGCATAGGTAATTAAAACTGCAAATTTATTACCTGCAGTTATTAAAATGCCATGGCCAGATGCTATTCAACATTACCCAAATAGCTTTCTTTTCACATTATTATTTGTATTAGTGAAAGCCATTTAAAAAAATGAAATCCCATTTTAATATATCTTTGTATTTAGATTGTTGTTCTTGCCTAAGAAGAAGAAAAATAGCTAATCCCTTCACAAATGAAAATTACTTTCTTGTGTTCTGAACTAATTTAATCTAAATTGTTAACTCTGTGGAAGGTGAGTTCAGAAAGGAGAAATCTCATCCCAAGGGCTAGAAGGAGAACAGGTTTATCTTACTTGTGCATCTGGTACCCTAATTCATAAGGGCTTAAACTCTGGACTTACTACTCGTAGCTCACAGCCAGCAGCAAACCCTTTTATGCAATAAATTCTGCAGTGGCAAAGCAATAAGTTAATAAGCTCAACCCGGGGGGAACGTACAAGATAAATACAGAGCTACAGCATAAACCTTTAGGAATTGGAAAGGAACAGCTGTTGAATTCTCATGGGAAACTGCCTGTAGGTGATATCTGGGAGACAGGAAGAAGGGGACGCAGAAAGACAACACCCTCACTTCACCCAGCTTAGAAAGGGAAAATGCAACCCTCCAAAGCAAGCAGTTCTGACTCACAAGTGTGAAGTCTGTTTCTTCCTATGCAAATGATCACCAAAATCTGCTTGTGTTTTAGACTCACCTCTGCAAAAATAAACATGTAGCTGTTAAAGGTTTACATTTGGGGCAAAATACTGAATGCTCTTAGAAAAGTCTGCCTGAGATCTGCTTATTCATATTTCGTGTCAACAGAAAGCCCCCCACATCTCTAGGTTACTTCTACTCCACTCTACATGTAAAACAGCATTATATTTGGGATTCAGAAACCAGGCCCTGACAGGCGTTTTAAATAGCATCAACACATCTTTTGTCTGTAGGGAATTAGTTTCTTGCCATTCTTCCTTTTCAGGCTTAGCCCATGACACAGACAATTAGAAAACCCCATTCAACCAGATGGTGCTAAAAAGATTTCATCGTAATGTGCTTTCTAATTTCAATTGGATTGAAGGGGGACACGTGAAGGTCATTGCTAATATTTCCCCCAGACTAGACCTTGAATGAAGTCTCTTAGGCAAGTTTGTTCCTGCCTGCATGTTTCATTACCCTTGCAAAACTTCTGTCAAAGCAAAGCTGTTGGACAGGTTCATGTTTAAGAGCCTTAGGAAGCTCCATCTTAGCAGCAATTACAGCATCTACTAAAAATAATTTACAGAGACACACAGAAAGTGTGCATGAAGGTGAACAGTTTGAATGTTTCTGCCTCCTATAGGCAAGATAAACAGCTTATCATTGTGGTTGATTAATTCAACAAAACGACTGAACACTTGATTAACTCTGAAGCAGCTTGGATATGAAATAAGGATATGTGATATGCTGTAGTCACTAGGGCTTCTTTTCATTTTATTTAAAAAAGTCTACATGTCTAAATTCACTCATGAATTCAGTACAGTCAGGACTACAGGACATTGTCTAGAATCGTGTCCTCACTCTGGCTTGCCATGGCAAGTTTATATTAAAGGTGGCTTCAGCAGAAAACAAGGAGCTTGAGCAGATCCCGTCTGGGTCCAATACACTCTGGAAAGCAGAATATGTTCACCTGGTAATATAAGATCAGTGAAGTGGTGATATAATGTGACTTGGCTGCTGAAAAACTGTGATTGTTAAAGCATCTGCCACTTGCTAGTTCTGTTATCTTGGACAAGTTTTTAAACTCTCTGTTACAGTTTTCTTATCTGTGAAATGTGGACAATATCTCATGAAATTGTTGCCAGGAGTGAATAAGCTAACAGACAAAATATGCAACGCAGTGTCTGGTTCATAGAGGGAGCTTTCAAAACCTTACCTCCCTTTTCTAACAAGATAACTCTCCCTGCCTGTGGCAGGCTGAAGAATGAACCCTTCAAAATACATCCACATCCTAATCCCTGGAACCTGAAAAGGTTCATATATTTGCTAAAAGTGTTCTTGAAAATATGTTTAAGTTAGGGACTTCGAGATGAGATTATCCTGAGTTATTTGGTAGATCCTAAGTCCAATCGCAAATATTCTTACAAGACAGAGGTTAAGGACTGAATTTTGTGATCCTCTGAAATTTATATATTGAAATCCTAATCCCCAAGGTGATAGTATTAGGAGGTGGGGCCTTTGGAAGGTAATTATGTCATGGTGTGGAGCCCTCACCAACAGAATTATTGTCCTCAGAAGAAGAAACAGAAGAGAGATGATTTTTCTTTAAGCCATGTGAGAATATATTGAGAGGACAGCTATCTCCATACCAGGAAGAGAGCTCTTACCAGATACCAGGCCGGCTAGCACCTTGATCTTAGGCTTCTCAACACTATCAGAGATAAGTGTTGTTTTAGTCATCTAGTGTATGGCTTAAATTTGTTATAGCTGTGTCAACTTAGTCCCGACTAACCATGACAGAGGCAGAAGGAGAATACACACACAATATGGGAGGCTACAATGACCATACAGGCAGAGACTACAGTAATGCAGCCACAAGCCAAGGAATGCTGACAACCACCAGAAGCTGAAAGAGTCAAGGAGTGGATTCTCTCCTAGAGCCTCTGAAGGGAGCACAGCCCAGTGGATACTTAGATTTTGACCCAGTAAAATCTGGATATCCACATTGGACTCCAGGGCTGTGAGAAAACAAATATCTGTTGTATTAAGTCAATAAATTTGTGGCAATTTTTATAGAACCCACAGGAAATTAATACACTCTCTAACTTTATCAGTACCACACATTGCAGTACCAGATATTGACTAGCCTCCTTTCAAAGCCGATCAGCAATTTTTTTCAGTGTCCACGAAGACACCCATCTTATATGTGTCAAGAAATGTACTGTTGTTGGAGCACCCAAATGAGAAGTGCCTGTTTTCCCCATTGATTGCATGTTTTCTGTCTCAAAATAAAGAGAAAATGCTGGGGAGTTTGTGATATACTACACTATGGATCGCTTTGGTTGGGAGGCAGTAGGGTCCACTACATGGCTAGATTCTAATTGAAGGCCCCCCATTTGTTGGCTCCCAAGCCCTCCATCACTTGAGTAGTTCCAGGAAAGTTCCAGAGCCCCCAGCTGGGTGAGGAAAACCAGTTATCTTAGGGAAAAAATGTACAGTTCTACTAAATCAGTATTTCCATTCTCAGAAAAATTTACTCAGATAATTTTAAGTAATATACATTGCCAGCTTCATCCATGTCCCTACAAAGGCCATGAACTCATCCTTTTTTATGGCTGCATAGTATTCCATGGTGTATATGTGCCACATTTTCTTAATCCAGTCTATCATTGATGGACATCCGGGTTGGTTCCAAGTCTTTGCTGTTATGAATAATGCCACAATAAACATACGTGTGCATGTGTCTTTATAGCAGCATGATTTATATCATCATTCTGAGCAAACTATCCCAAGGACGGGAAACCAAACACCGCATGTTCTCACTCATAGGTGGGAATTGAACAGTGAGAACACTTGGACACAGGGTGGTGAACATCACACACTGGGGCCTGCCATGGGGTGGGGGCTGAGGGAGGGATAGCATTAGGAGAAATACCTAATGTAAATGACAAGTTAATGGGTACAGTAAAACAGCATGGCACATGTATGCATATATAACAAACCTGCACATTATGCACATGTACCCTGGAACTTAAAGTATAATAAAAAATAAATAAATAAAATAAAAAGTAATATACACTGCCTTTACAATTGTCTTTCAAACATATTTATATCAAGGAAAAAGTCTAAATTGGTAATAAATAGTCCTTTAACACTTTTTAGACGCTTGCTGATCTCCCTGCATAAAAACAAGAGGCCAGGCTACAAGTTCAATGTCTTTTGCAGGCAGGTAATGGCAGTTAAATAGATTTTATGTTACTATTTTGCTTTGATTTCTGTATTTATATTGATTATGACCTCCTATTTATGGCAAAGATTTCGTTTTCTTAATCATTGATGATAATCATACAATTTTGCATACTTTAACAAATGTATTTATGTTGACATAGTGAATAATTTTTAAAAATATATATTAAATAAATAACACCACAGGTAGTCATAATGAAGATAGTCCTGAAATGCTTAAGGTTTAGGACATTCTACCCTAAGAAGACAGAAACCTCTAGGAATTCTATGAAATATTTTATCCAAGCCCCATATTTCCCAGAACATAAGCCACATAACATCAAAACTTTGATTCTAGTCTTGTTTAGATCCCAAACTATCCTCAAGTAGTTCGGGTAGATTCTGCTTGAGAATCCCGGTGTGTGATTGAGGACCTCTGTCAACCCGAGAAGCACCCCAGGCATTCGCGCTATCCTTCTGAGTCAGGCTCGGGAACATCTGAACTGCACTGTCCACCCATTCCCTGGACCTTCTCCATGCCGAACAGTCAAGAAAGTCTTTGTCAAGGGCAAATAGATATAATTCTTAAATTAAGCAATTTTCCCATATGACATTACTATTCTCTACCCCTGTGGAAATAAAAAGGTAATTGGCTCCTGTATTAACCACCAGAATAAATTGTGTGGGGCTGAAGGGACTTGTGTTCTAATTGTTACTTAACCAAAAAAAAAAAAAAAAAAAAATGCAGTTCAGTAATCTTAAATAATTTGGGAGTCATGGAATAATAGTTTTCATGTAGAAATTGTTTTTACCTAGAAAACAAAACAAAAAATACTTAGATACTTTTGGTTGAGTTATATTTCATTCTGGTTTGTGGACAATAATAATAATACATCAAAGGTTAATTTAATCTCCCTATGGATGATGACAAAACTGTACTCTAGTAATGTAGTGTGCACAGAAAAAGAAAATAACTTCCAGTCTTTTGGATACTGATGCTGAAACATCCAGATATCCAGAGAAAACATTGCTCCCCTAACTTGTCTGTAAGAGATTCAGGTTTCTTTTTGAGCCCCACCCACAGGGTAGCAGAGACACAAAACTATATTTTAGCCAACAGAAAATTCTCACTCCAAACCCATCATTTGAACCATTAATTAGGCCATGCAGTCTTATTGTGATAAAAGCTGCCATAGAGGTCTTTACTATCTCCTTCTCTCCCTTTCTTCCTCAAGTTGGCAGTGGGTATAGATGTAGACCAACATGCTCTTGGAGCAGCAGGTGAAGAGGGTAGCTTATATGGATTTGTGTTCTATCATTTGCTATTAAATAATATAGTTCATCACTTCTCTACCTCTTCATTCAATCAGGATTGCACAGTCCTCTCTAGCTAACCCTTGCCGCTGCTATGGGCATCCTAGATCTGGCCCAGGCAGTTTGCCCTGCAGCCCGGGTTTATAGGTCACTTCCCTCTTAATAATGGTCATCTTTCAGATCCTGATATCAAACTACCTGTTTTCACATCACCACTCACTATCAGTGACCTTGGGTGAGATATTAAAATCTCTGCGACTGGGTTTCCTCATCTATAAAATCAGGAGGGGGTAATAATGATAGTATCTACCTCTCAGAGTTGCTATGAGGATGTTAATCAACATAAAATACTTGAAGCAGTATCTGTCACATATAAGCACTATGTAAGTATTGATTACTATTGTTATTGTTGCAATAGGAAGATGGGCAGCCAGAGAGCCAGCTAACCTCCACACCTCCCACAGGACCTTGCAAGAGTGTCTGGATTCTGTTCAGATCACACACCAGCCAAATGAAGCTCAGAGACCCAAACTTAGATCTTCCTCTCAGGCTATGCCATGGAGTTTCTCAGTTGTGACTTGTTCCAGGTTAATAGGAGGGTGGGCTGCAAGACAGTCTTCTCATAGCATCAAAAAACAAAAAACAAACAAACAAACAAACAAAAATAAAGTCAAGGGAGAACTCTGTCCACAGCATTCCCTTTGGTTTGCGTAATTACCATGCACAGGCCAAGCCAGAGAAAGGAAATGGGGCTTTCTCTGTCCACCCTTGTCTCTCCTACCTTCACTCTTCCTCCTTTCCCAATCCAACTGAAGCTGTTATAAGGAGTTTTCTTTACTTTTTCTTCCTGTCTTCCTTCCCTTGTATAAAATCCTTATCAGACTTAGCTTTGATGGCTGTACCACAAATGGTAGACAAGGTAGAAGAGAATTTACCAAAAAGAAGACCTAAATTAGAAAGTTTTCAAAAATATCAAGCTCATTCACTAGTTTATACCCCAAAGCAGCAAGAACCATCCTCAACTACTCAGTGATGGAAGGCAAAAAGTCAAAACAACTATACTGGGTTGGAGGGCTGGAATTCAGGGAAGTAGCAGGATTCCAGCATATTTCAGCTGAAGGCAGTGATTTCCTGAGGAGAAATGATCCAGACCCTCTCCCAGTGAGACTGGGGAAGGCAGTAACATTTTAAGTAGAAGTAAATTGCTGATTCTAGGTTATTATAAACTAAACTTTTCTGGGAAAATTGGCTATGAGATGAATCTTTCAAAACTATAATGAACAAAACAGGAAGCACAGCACCTTAATGAGAAACAGCCTGGAGTCAGGGTTCCTCACAGACTTTTTCTGCAGTTTCTAGAGTTCATGATCAAATGAATGTCAGTTTCTAGAGTTCATGATCAATAAGTATTTTTCATTAAATAATGCAAAAAAAAAAAAAAAGGCAAAAAAGAAAATCACTTGGCTCCTTGGAGAGGCTGCCTGTAATTTATCAAGGTAGGCCATACACACATACAAGTTCAAGATCTTCCTATTCAACACAGTCAATACCATGAAGCAAAACCTATTGTTCTGATACAAGGGAAATGCTTTGGGACTTTCTCAGGCTCTTCTCCCTAAAATATTAATACAAAAATACAGACTATTCCATAGAATACATAAATTTAGAAATCAGACATCTCTAAACTCAGTAGCTATACCCCACCATAAGAACTACCTGTCAACAAACTGAAGTGTCTGTTAACAACCAGACATCACTGCTGATGGCTTCAGGTGTAAACAGTAGCACTTCTTGTATTAACAGTATAGCCACAAGAACATTATTTTATATTTCTGAGGTTCTGTGTGTGTCCACGCACATGATGAAAATGTTAAATAGGCTCAGAGTCAGGAAGTAAACTTTGGTAATTCTAATTGTGTTGCACATTTCTGTTTGCAAGGTCATTCATTAGCTGTTATTTCATGAAAGTGGCAGGCCTAACTCATTAAAGCTATTGGTGTTTTTTAAATGGAAATGGTTTATAACAATTTAACAGGAAAAAAAAAAAAGCCCTGGGGGTATGCAGAAGTTTCTTCATTAAAAGAAAATTAACCCTGAATTTGTAGCACTGTAACTTAATAAGCAGTGGTAATGCTTGCCCAAAACATACAAGATCAAAAACAGTTCCATAAAAAGGCTTGATCATATGCAGCAATTAGGATAGAATGGGAAAGTAATGGAATCATAGAAGTTTAGATCTGAAAAGCTTGCCACAGATACTTCATCCAATCTGTCTGGTTTCTTCCTGCCAACCATCTCTATCCCCCTCCTAATATATATTTTACAAATGAGGCAACTGAGTCCAAGAAAAATTAAATTATTTTCTCTGTTACATATTTAATATTATAATTGAAAGTCATTTCTCACTTCAAAGCACCGAAAATGACAAAAGACATTCTAGAGTAAACAACAAAATACAACACAAACTTGCATTATATAAGATGAAGGAACTAATATCTTTAACATATAGAGAATTTCATACTAATCGATAGAAAAATTTAAGCGTGCCAAAGAGAAAACAGGGAAAAAACACTTATTTACAACTTTAAAAAGAATTCATAGGACGTCTACATAAGTGTTCAATCTTAATAGAAAGCAAATAAATGTAAGTTGAGACAAAATTTCCATGTTCACTCATTCATTGATCAAGACTTGTTAAAAGGTTAATATTCAGTATTGCTGAGGATTAGGGAAAGGAGTGCTTTTATATGCAGCTCAGCCTGGGGCAGTGGCTCATGCCTGTAATTCCAGCACTTTGAGAAGCTAAGGAAGGTAGATCACTTGAGGTCAGGAGTTCGAGACCAGCCTGACCAACAGGGTGAAACCCTGTCTCTACTAAAAATACAAAAGTTAGCCAGGCATAGTGGTGGGCGCCTGTAATCCCAGCTACTCAGGAGTCTGAGGCAGGAGAATCAGTTGAACCTGGGAGGTGGGGCTTGCAGTGAGCCGAGATCACACCACTGCACTCCAACCTGTGTGACAAAGTGAGACTCCATCTCAAAAAATATATAAATAAGTAAAAAATAAAAATAAATATGGAGCTGGTATTCATATAAACTGGTACGTTTTTCTGAACAGCAATTTAGCAATGTGCCAAAAGCCTTAAAAATATTTATATCTTTGACTCAATATCTAACTACATACCCTAAAGAATTAGAGTTGTACACCAATATTTATATAAAAAGATGTTTACTACAATGTTATAGAAGTGAAGAATTGGAGTCAATCGAAATATCCAATAGTAGAGATTGAGTAAATATGATTTTATGCAGGTATTTAATTAAATACTACCCAGTAATAAGTCATGTGACAAAATAAATTTAATGTCAAAAAATGTTTAAAAAAAATTAGGTTATGAAAGGAAGGTATACTGATTTAATAAGCTGATCTATCAATAAAACAATAAAGTATATGGAAGATAGATATTAAAATGTAAGGCAGTAGTAGCATTATGAAAAAATTCTTTATTATTTTCTGTATTTTTAAAACTTTACCAAAGAATATATATTACCTAAAGACAGAACCTAAACAATGTAAAAGACAACTGAACATTGATTAAAATAAATCTGACTTGCTTATCAATGTGGAGGTGGGATTTTATAATCTCTAGGAATCTTCCCAAGGACATCACTCTGTAGTTCAAATCTGAGCCTTCAGATAGCCACACTCTCTCTCTGTTGAATTCTGCTTCTATAAAGATAAGACACATAACTAAAAAGCAGAATAAGACAAAACAAACCTAATAGAATTATTTTAATATTGTGTTTAATTTTTTGAGGGGTTTGGAAATGGACCCAGTGTTCCTTTAAATCTTAAGCATCACTTTGTAACTTCGATCTCTGAAACAGGGTCACTGGTTTAAATGCCTTTAGCACTTGATTAATTAGTAATCAGGGCAGAGTTGATGGGTTTTTTCTGCTTCAGAGCTGGTAATTATCATTCCTGACACAGAATTCAACTTTCAGTAGGCAGCAGGAACCCTGCTGTCACTATTATACTCTGCTCCACACTCCAAATTTATTTTAAGATTTTGTTTGGAAAAAATCCTGGTGAAGATTTTACCCATAGCTACCTCTTCCTGGAGTCACTTTTTTCTATCATTGCCTCCCTGTATTCATAGATAATATAATTGACTATTTGATGAAAGCAAAGAACTTGTAGAACAATAGTATGTAGCTCAGGGAGATATCAAACATTTTAAAAACTCAGTCAAAATTATAAAACAGGGAGGGGGGAGGACTTGAAAAGACCGTTGTAAGAAAGAACCCCAAAGTAGCATGAAAAAAAATTAGAAAAGTTGGTTTTCCTCTTTTCACCTTTGAGCATTGTGCCTACAATCAAACAAGTGTACAAAACTGTCTAAAGCCATGGTTTACTTAGGGTCTATTAGTTAAGGATGCTATTGAAAAAACACCTGTAATAAATCAATTGACGTTCACAATTTGGAGATTAGGTAACCAAATTACAAACTATAAATTCATGTTTCCACTCTCAATGTTGAAGACTGACACCAAAAAAGCCCCCTTACAATTCCTATTAATGAAAGGGTGGTCACAGATGATACAACACAACTTGTGAATTTAAAAGAAAGAAAGAAACCAGATGGACCCAGTGCACTGTGGCAGTGTTGTATGTTGTAGATGGCCCTTCGCCTCCTAGGGTAGAGTCCTATTCTAATTATTGCATCATACCTTTTGTGCTCCACAGCATTTGCTGCCTTCTAGTTATTAATAGAATACTAAGATTTGGGGTGCCAGGTTCAAAAGACATTTTTTAAAGTAATATAAGCAATCTTATGATTCTGTGATCCAAAATCTTTTTTACAAGTGTCCAAATTGTTAGACCCAGGAAATAACTGCTTCCTATTTGTATTAGACCATTTTCACACTGCTGATAAAGACATACCTGAGACTGGGATGAAAAAGAGGTTTAATTAAACTTACAGTTCCACATGGCTGGGGAGGCCTCAGAATCATGGCAGGAGGTGAGAGGCACTTCTTACATGGCAGCAGCAAGAGAAAATGAGGAAGATGCAAAAGTGGAAACCCGTGATAAAACCATCAGATCTCGTGAGACTTATTCACTACCATGAGAACAGTATGAGGGAACTGCCCCCATGATTCAAATTATCTCCTACCAGATCCCTCCCACAACACATGGGAATATGGGAGTACAATTCAAGATGGGATTTGGGTTGGGACACAGTCAAGCGATATCACCATTCCTTTGGATGTTGATGCCCTTGAGAGAGCAAAGGAAGTGAGTGTCATGCAGAAGTGACGGTTTGATTCTCAGAACAGAAAAACAAGTCCCAGGTCAGAACTGCAGGACAGTGTGGCAGTGACACCACAGGAGTCAGACAACAGTCAGAACACAGTAATGCTACAGTACTATGACCTCATGCCTTTGAATAGGAGCATTAGACAGAGTTAGGATAAGATCTACAGGCTGTCTTGAATCCTAGCATGATACTAATACGGATTACTCTTGAAAATACTAAGAAGTTATTAGAAATCAAATTATCATGAAAATGAAGATATCAGGGGTGTATCGATGTAGTCAGCGTAGCTTGCCAAGTACATCCAATTTTCCATCTTCTCAGAAACTTAAAGCATCCCCATGACTGCAGCCATGTAACTATTCCTGTTCAATGAGCTGAAAGCTCAAATGAAGTGTTCCTGGAGCATTTAATGACCAGAAGGAGACATTCAAGATTTCTTTATTCTTTCTGACATGGTAGCTGACCACATTCAAGATGGGTAGTTACTCTGCCAACCTGGGTTCCTAAAGTGTTATGATGAGCCCAACCCCTAATGGACCCACAATACGTATTACTAAATTCAAAATGAAACTTGGTTATTTGAGGCCACAGATACTTGGAGTTGTTTGTTACCTCAACATAATCCAATATGCTAACTGATACATATAGTGACTTCCAAATGAATATAGTCAAATGATAAAGCTTTTGTTGGCCATTCAGGAAACCATTTACAAATTACAAAAGTCAAAAAAAAAAGGCAAAAATTATTTTAAGAGTCCTAGAATAGTTAGAAGTGAACAATGTAAAAAGAAAAGAAAAGCATCCTTAAACTTGTGAATTTCAGGGTAAAAAAAATCTGCTGGAAGAGGAAAGGAGTGAATCAAGAGCTATAAGCATAAACTCAATAAATAGAAACTTCCTTATGTTATCTAGAGTTCTTTAAGCAAGGTAAAAATAGTTCATAGAATAATTTATCTTTATAAGCACATCGGTATGAGTTCCTTATTTTTGACACATTGTTCTATACATAAAATGTACAATTCTATTTTTCTGACACTACTGTCATTATTCCCTTTGAATTACCAATTGAAAACTATGGGATCACAGTCTTATTATACAGACAAAAAAACATACTTTCAATTCATTAAGCTTTCATCCTAAACCAATCCACTTCACACACAAAAAAGAGAGATTAAAAAGTAAAATAAGAATGAGGGGGTGGGTAGTGGATATAAATCTCCGTAAAACATTTAATCCAGTTTTTCCTTGTTAGTTAATAATAAAAATTCTCTACAGATTTTGAGAGGAAACTTGGTGCTACTTCAACTTTGTGTATTTAGCATAAAAGTATATTAGAACTTCCCATTTCATAAGTGAAGAAAGGGATGCTTCTGGGCAGAAGCATCACGAAACCAACTAACATGCATTTAGGGGTCTGTATGTTAGATTTACTCAGTTTCTAAAATTGATACTCATTCATTCATTGAACAACTATTTAATAAGTCCCTACTATGTAGCAGACACTGGGCTAAGTCAACAAGACATACTGTAATGGAGAAGGTAACATTCAATGAGTAATTAAAAATCAGAATTGTAAGGTCTAGGCTTGGTATCTAGGGAGGGATCTGTGAGGGCACACAAAGGACCACATAGCCCAGCTCTAAGGGGCCAAGAGAAGGATTCCCAGGAGGGATGTCTTAAAGGAGACCAGACTAAAGAGCACCAAGGATAAGAGCTCTCCAATAAGAGAAATAAAGAGAGACTTTAAAAAGGGCCTATCACCTCATATATTTATCATTTCCTTGTGGTGAGAACATTCAAAATCCTGCCTTCTAGCTAGCTTGAACAAGGCTGGTAGATTAGAGTCCACAAGGCAAACTAAGCATGTCCAGAGATGAAACCAAGGAGTTAAATTAGACAGGATTCACATCTTGAAGTTCCTTTGAGATGACATAAAGGGACTTGTATTTTCAGCTGAAAATCAGGAAGGCATTGAAGTATTTTAAGCAGAGAGGTTGATGTGATCAGATTTGAGCTTCAAGGAGGTCACCCTGACCGTGGTCTAGAAATGGGCTGGATGGGGAAAGCCTGGAAGCAGAGTGGCTGATTGGGAAGCATTTTAAATAATCCTGTGAAAGGTAAATGTCCTCCTAACTAGGATAGTGACAGCAAGGTAGAGAAAATCGGACAGATTTGAGAGAAGAAAAATAGAGTAAAAAGGATGTTTATTGGTCAGAGAACAGGAAAAATGGTCAATAGCATCCCACATCCAGCAGCTCTCAGGTCACTACCTTAGTCTATGTGTGCTGCTGTAACAGAATACTACACACAGGGTAACTTATAAGGAGGAGAAATTTATTTCTCCCAATTCTGTAGGTAGAGAAGTCCAAGATGAAGGCACTGACATCTGATGTCCACCGAGGACCTTCTTGCTGCATCCACACATGGTAAAAGGCACAAAGGCAAGCAGGAATAGCCTCATGTTGCAGAAGATCGAATGGGAGAAGCCCCACTCCCACAAGCCCTTTCTGTAGTTCCATTAGTCCATTTATAAGGGCAGAGCCATCATGACCTAAATATCTCCCAAAAGATCCTACCTCTTAACACTGTTGCATTGGAGAATAAATTTCTAACACATGAATTCTAAAAGACACATTCAAAGCATAGCAGTCACTTATGGCTTGGGATCCTGGCTCCAGCACCTAATGGGTGACGTTGAGGAACTTTCTCAACCTCTTTTGCTTTAGTTTTCTAGTGTAACAAATAAGGATAAAATTAGTACTTACTTTATAGGTTGCTTTGAGGTTAGCATTTTGACTAAGGCCTGACACATAAGCCCTCAATAAATATTAGCTTGAGGTTGCAAAAAAATTAAGTACAATTAAGTAGGATTATGATTATAAACTGTCCATTAATTTAGTGACTTTGTGGAAAATAACTCTGTCATTGGAAGGTGACAACTGAAGTCATATCACAGTAATCTAAGGAGTTAAAAAGATAAAGGAGAGACGGTAGGTGTGCATATGTGGTTAAAGAAGAAGGTAAAGAGGCAAGATGGTTCTCAGAGGAAAATATTGAACCAAAGAACTTGTTTTTTCTTCACTTAAAGGATATGATGTTACTCGTGCTTCAAGGAAAGAGAAACAGGGATCCAGAGCACAGCTGCCGGAGTGAGCCAAGAGGAAAGACAAGGTCAGCTCTCAGATTCTGGATATGCCTTTTCTATACCCTTTTTCAGACAAATTATGCATTTTCAATCAATGGAATATTTTCGCTCAACCTTATCATAGAAAAGAGGACACTAAGACACATGATGCATATGACTTAACTAAAAAAAAACAGTAAATGTGAGCACAGTGAAAGATCTAGGTTTGTAGTTTATTTTCTGTCCCACATTATAAGCCTGTGTCCTGCTCCTCTGGATGTCACTGGCATAGCCACTTTAGGCCACTGTTCAAAGAATTCTGTGTGGTCAGGAAGCAGGGATTACAGGGAGGGGGCAACGATAGATTATTTTTAGCAACCAGGATGACTCAGCAGAAATTTAGCATATGGTACCAGACCAAGAAATATACATATCTCTAGTAATTAAACTCGGAGAGCAAGGATTTACACTATAAAGAGAACAATGTATTTAGATACAATGAAAGAATAGGACAAGGTCAAAGGTGGATTCTTATAAAAATATTTACCTATATGAAATAAACTATATTTTCTCAAAAAATGTTTTTCCAGGCTCTGCTACAAAGCTAAAGCTCTTAGTAGGCCTAGGCTCATAATTCTAGGATCAACTTCTATCAGAGAAGATATTAATTGAATCTCAGGTGTGGGCATTTATAAAGCTGTCGGCAATGCAGCAATGTAAGAGTCAGTGGTATACAACTGATTTTCAAGACAACAGTAGACATATGTCAAACCTTATGCATGATTATTTCTAACTTCTCCATCAGGCAACATATTAAAATCAACTTGAATAAGCTAGATTTATAATTTTCAAAAATTTTTCTAAAGGACTATGTTCTGAATATAAAGGAAAATCAAAAACATCCTTTAAAATTATAACAACAGCATAAAAACATTAACAGTGCTTGAATTTTAAAAGATCAATAAGAAATGTCATTAGAATAACAGAGATATCATAGATAAGTTTTTCCATATATTACATATTTATAATGTAAAACAAATTTGGAAATCAAGTAATCATATGCATGCTGAAGTATTTAGTAATGAAGTATACTAACATCTGCAAACTATTTTCAAATACATACAAAAATAAGATGCCTTGATGACAGATGAAAAGATGGATAAATGACATATGTGATAAAGCAAGAATAAGAAATGTAACCAAGTGTTAATGATAGGATTTAGATGGCATATACATGATTGCTACCTTCACAGTTCTTCAACTTTTCTGCATATATTAAACATTCCATAATAAAATTTTTTAAAAAGTACTTATGAGTAGTCATTCCACTGAAGTTCTTTTTTTCATCATCTTCCATCCTCAAAAGAGCCTTGTTTTATCAATTATCCACCTTTATTTGTGTATTATACCACTTTCTCACTTTCTCACTTTCTCAGTACTGGTTCTTTTTCCTTTTAGCACTTTAATACAATGTGTTTGTGTCTGTGTGTGTGTGTGTGTTTTGTAAAAACAAAAATGTATTCCAATAAGGTTTAGAGAAGAAAGGTTTGTACTACTCACAATTTGCAAGTTAAAGAAACCTGACTCAATTTGACTCAAGTAAGATGGCAAATCTATTCACTTAACTCAAAAGTCTGACGGCACACTGGAAAATCTAGAAACTTCAGGCATGATTAGATTCGGAAGCTCAAATGACTATCAATAATCTACTTTTCTCCATCTCTCTGCCGTTTTTCTACTATGTTGGCATCCTTTAAGCCATGGTAATATTATTTGAGAATTGATTGTGTGAGGGGAAGGACTGTAGTGCTGTCTGTTACGTCCATTATAGAATCCTCTCCTATTCTGGAAAAATTCTACTCTTGGATCTATCTTCCATTCTGGCTATCATCATATCACTTGCCAAATGTTTTAGAAGCTTTGTCTACACCCGTTTTCTTCTTCCTTACCCTCAAAACCATTCATAGTTTCCTGCAATCTGAGCAATCTGGATTCTCCTCCCACAGCTTCATTGAAACTGCCTTTATAAAAATAACCCATGGCTTCCATAGTGAGGAAGCCAGGGGAGACTCTCAGTTGTTACCTGACTGGCCTTCTGGGCAGTGTTTGGCTCTACTGACTACTCACTGCTTTCCTTACCGTGGATTCTCCTACTAGCAGACCCTGCAACAAGGACCTGGGTTCAAGTAGTTGATTTGAAAGATAATCCCAAGAAACTGAACTGGAGAAGTAGAAAATAGTGGGAAAAGAAAGAGAAAAATACTAATAGAAGGCATAATTTCAAAAATGCCCTTACCAGCTTTCATCTCGATTATAACAATTTCCTAACAGGTCATCTTGCCTGGGTTTTATCTCACTAAATCCACTCCTCAACATGGATTGAGAAAAATATACACAAATATGATACCCCTTTCATCGAAGTCTTTTCAGGCTCCCAACCTCTACCAAATAAAATCCAGCCATCTTAGCATTTAGCACAAAGCCTCCCACTACTTAAGCCTGCTGTGCCTTTCTTGTCACTTCTTGCCCTCATTTCCACCTGCAGTTTCAGGTTCTAATATTCAACTACTGCAGTGTTCCCAACAAGCCATTCTGTTGCACAACCTCTTCTCTTTGCCAAAATTACCTGCCCCCACCTGGAGCTCTCTTCTTATCCTCTCTGCCTAAAATGTGTTACACATCCTTCACAACCGGGTCAGGTAGAATTTCTCCATGTTTCATTGCACCTTGAGCAAACCTTAACATTGGCACCACCTAATGCTATTATGTCAGCACAATCTGTTCCCTTCTCCCATCTTCCATACTGAACCATAAGGATTTCAAAAACAAAGATCATTTATTATTCAGTTGGCACTTAATAAACACCAAACTGAACTGTAAAAACATGAATAATGCCATTACTGACATCTCCCAACTCAAGCATACAAAATTGATTATAATAAGTTATAAAAGCTATTTATTATGGGAGGGAAAATAGGAGGGACAGAGAAGCAAAGAGGTCTGTTTTACTCTGCATACCGGTATGTTAAAGCTAGCCAAATGCCTGCAGCATACTTTGCTGGAGCTGGTGAAGGGGAGGAGCCAATACCCCCACTCTGTGCTCCTTGGCACTCTCTCTGGCAAATTTGCTAGGGCTTCCAAGATCTGGAATTGGCTCCAACCCCTAAGCTGAAGATCTGCTTTTATAAAAAGGTACTGAGAATGTAAGCCGCTATTTATCTTACCTACCTTAACTAGATGTAAATTTCCACCATAAAAACAGGTGATTTGGTCTCACATGTTGAGATTCTCAGAAGAGTCTGTTAGCAGAGACTATTCAGTCAATATTTATTGTTCATCCATTCAGCTAATACTTTGTTTTGTTTAAAACAATTTTTGAATAATAAAACTTGTACATAGGATAAATATTAAACAGCAAAAAAGCATGTAGATGAGTGCTGTCTAAAACATTATTTTGTAATGAAGGAAATGTGCTTTTCAATGTGGTAGCCCTATCTACATACGTGCTTATTAAGCCTTGAAAGGTAGCTAATGATATTGAAAAATGAAATTTTTAATTTAATTTAATTTGAATTAGTTTATTTTTTTTTTTTTTTTTTTTTTAAACAGAGTCTCGCTTTGTCACCCAGGCTGGAGTGCAGTGGCGTGATCTCGGCTCACTGCAAGCTCCGCCTCCTGGGCTCACGCCATTCTCCTGCCTTAGCCTCCCAAGTGGCTGGGACTATAGGTGCGCACCACCACGGCCGGCTAATTTCTTGTATTTTTAGTAGAGACGGGGTTTCACCGTGTTAGCCAGGAGGATGGTCTCAATCTCCTGACTTCATGATCCGCCCGCCTCGGCCTCCCAAAGTGCTGGGATTACAGGCGTGAGCCACCGCGCCCAGCCTGAATTAGTTTAATTTAAATAGCTGCATGTGGCTAGTAGCAAACATAATAGATAGTGCAGGATAAGCAGTAAATCTCCTCTTGCCCTTGTTTTCTCTCAGCCACCAAGTTTCTCTCCTCAGAGGTAACCATTATGATCAGACTCTTGAACGTATTTCTAGTGATATTCTATGCATTTGCAAACATATTTATGTGTGAATGTGCACAAAGAGTAGCATCCAAATTACACAGATCGCTCTGAACCCTGTTTAATTCCCTTATAAAGATATGTGTTTAATATTTTCATATCAGTATGTAGGCTTGCCTCATATAGGAATATAATATAGTATTCCTTTTAATGGATGTGTCATAATTTGTCCTCTGTGGGTGGACATTTCTTGTCTTGTTTTGGGGGGAAAAAATTACAATGACAATGAATGTTTCCAGGCCCTCCAAGACTGTTCACAAATTCCATGATTCACTAGGACTCACAGCCTCAGAATATAGTTGTAGTAACTGCTAAGGTTTATTACAGCAATGGATACGTAGCAGGAGCAACAAGGGGAAAAGATCCAAGAGGAATCTGGAGAAATTCATGCATAGGCTTCCTATATTGTATTTGTCCCGTGCGATGACACACTGAGTGTGTTCCTAACTTCAGCAGGAAGAAAAAAGTACAGTAACGTGCAAAGTTTGTCCAAGAAAACTCATTAGAGGCTCAATGCCAACGTTTTCACTGGGGACTGGTCACACAGATAACCCCTGCCTACAACTATAAGCATTCCAAATTTCCAGAAGAAACGCAGATGTTCAGTCCTCAAGTGGGTAAAACAGCTTTATCACTTAGGGAAAGTTTCATGTCAGTGCAGGGAATTGTTTACCAGCCAAATCCCAGATGCCAGCCAAGAACCAACCCTCAGGCTTAGCATGTTAACTCTTTTCTGTATAAGAAATATTATTGTATATACCTAATAACATGTGCAAGTATATCTGCAGGATACCCAGAGGTAGAAATGCTGCATCAAAGGGCACGAACATTTCTATTATTAACAGACATTGCCAAAATGTACACCAGCAAGGTATGAGAGCGTTCTGCTAAATTCCCACAGAGTGAGACAAATATTTTTAAATGTTTACTCTATACAAGGCAATGCTGTAGGCACTGCAGATACAGCATTAAACAAGAAAGAGGTCCCTATTTACACTCTATGAAAAGGAAGGTAGAAATAAAATAATAAATGAGTAAGCGAACAAAACAATTTCAAATAATGACTAATCATATAAAGAAAGTAGAATTCGATCACATAATAGGTAGAGGCAAAGGGGGCTACTTTGGATTCAGTAGTTGAGGAAGTTCTCTCTGATGAAATATCTTTGAAATAGGATCACAATTACAAGGAGGAGACTGTTATCCAAGTCTGGGGGCACGGACCTACAGGAAAAGTTTGAGGGAATCATACAGAGGCCTTACTGCAGGAATAGATGCAAGGCCTTTATTATGAGAGCACCGTACTGGACCAAGGTGGAGAATAATTCAAGTTGAAGTCAGAGAGAACAGTAGGGGCCAGACTAGGCAGAGACTTTCTACATCGGTGCAGGAAGTTTCGGTTTCATTCTGCATACTGTTGGGAGAGGCAGTCTCAGGCTAGAAATGCTTCAATCCCCTCTTGGCTGCATAAGAATGGGCCTTGAACCATACTTATGGTTATTGTGTCATACACTCTGTCCAGTCCCAACCTGTTTCTTGCCTTGTAAGAACCACCATAAAATCATTCAGTCCAGGCTCTAAAGCCCTTTAAATACCCTCCCTGACTTCTCCTTCTGAAATACTGCTAAGAATTAAGGTGATTTTTTCCTTTACCCACAGAAGGTCTAAAAAACTTAGCCTTGCTTGATCAACAGATTTTCTTTGTTGTCTTTTGCAGAGTTGATCATATTGAAGAGTGTGTAGGAAGAGATCAAGACAGAAGCAAAGAGTCTTCCGGAAATTATTACCCTACCTCTGTTATCCTAAAGATTTCAGAATCTTAGTATGAGATCCTGGTTGAATGAACTCTGGATTAAAATTCAAAAACTTGATATCTGGCAAACACATTGACTTAAACCTCTCAGTGCCTCAAGCTCTGCTAAATAATGTAAAAACCAAAAGTTAAACTCTGGTCCACATTCAAAAAATATGAACTAATATATGTAAAACATGGAGTACCTTAAGGGAAAAATTGAACTTTAGGAAGTAAAGGAACTGCATAATTTTCTGATTGGAGTGGAACTTTTAACTCATAGACATTCAACCATCTCTCCTTTGAAGTACAAGATGAAGAGATTTTTCTGATTCCTCAGGAAGTGCCTTGAAACCAACCTAATTATGTTTTTGTTGTTGTTTTTTTTTTTTTTTTTTTAAGATGGAGTTTCACTCTTGTTGCCCATGCTAGAGTGCAATGGTGTGATCTCAGCTCACTGCAACCTCCGCTTCGCAGTTTCAAGTGAGTCTCCTGCCTCAGCCTCCTGAGTAACTGGGATTACAGGCATGCGCCAACACGCACAGCTAATTTTCTATTTTTAGTAGAGAGGGGTTTCTCCATGTTTGTCAGGCTGGTCTCGAACTCCCGACCTCAGGTGATCCGCCCGCCTCAGCCTCCCAAAGTTCTGGGATTACAGGCGTGAGCGCCCATCCCCTTAATTATGTTTTACATTAATTTAGACTCTATCAAAATAGGTGACAGAACTAGAATCTGGGTGTTTGTTAATTTATCTTTAAATAGTAGGAAATAAATAATAATACCAGAGTCAGCAGGCCTTCAAAATAGACAAAATCCTAAATTACACAAAACTATGATATAAAAAGCAAGAAGTACAAATACTGGCACATAAACATATAAGGTTTGTTCAAGTTATGCAAAATTGATTTCAAAATAGCACTTTTCTCAAAATAATCCATGGTTATTATCATAAATATATTAAAGTTTTGCTGACTTACAAAATATATAGAAATCTTTGTTCAAAAAGAGAAAAAAACAGCTATACTCCTCTTTGAGTTGAAATATTTTTCAGTGGGTATTTCTCACTATTTGAGATTTTCTTGTATATGGCATGGACCAGATGGTGCAACAAATCAGTATAAAACTTTTCAATGAAACACTTATAGTTTCTCAGAAAATGAGTATCTATAAACAGTGTGTTGTGGCATGCCATCTTGCAAAATCTAAATATAGTTCTGGGTCAACTCCTTTAGGTCACTAAATAGAACTGCTGGCAAATCCAGACAATAACCTTTTGTATTTTTCTCCCGAACATTTTCACCACCTGTCTTCATGCCTGACCTCTCCAGTTTCAAGCAGATCACAAAGGGAGGAAGAAAAAACCCTGGTAAGTCCATATGCCAAACTAGATCATATCCAGGAGACCAAATGCCTTCTAAATCCAAGAAATAGTTATTTATAGACCTGTAATTAGTGATTAAAACCCCAGGAGTATTTGTTTTCCTTTTAACCTTAAACTCCTCTCAGCTTCTATGCATTCTCATACTTAACATGATGCTGTACAACTCTGCTATTTATAAGGAAACAACCCAGTAATTATTGTGAGAAATGTGCTCCTCACTGCACGTTTATCTTTGATTCGCGTGTTCAGTGGTCAATTATTATGTAAAATAAGATCACAGTCTAATATTTCCTGGTCAACCATCAGAAAACTCAGAAAAATTTCATCATGTCGAAATTAGGAGATATATTCAAAATGAAACACAATTTAATCAGTAGTTATATTTCTGGTATATTGCAGCTGAAATAATGACATTTAAGGAACAGATGATCAAGTAAAAGAAACAGAACCAGGCTTACTACATTACCATCGATTTAATAACTGAGAAGTAAGTATTTTAACATTAGGTTAAAAATATGCCTATCAACTATCAATGGTTCTGAATATCTAACAAGGAATACATATTTGCTTAATTGAAATTTGCCCAGTATAAACAGGCACTTCATTTCTAGCATGTAAAAATAGATATAATAAAACAAAAAAATTGACTAAAGACCCCATGCAATACATTTTAAATAACTTATGTAGACATTTTACCCTCAAAAAGGGGAACACAGCTACTTAAGTATGGGCTGCACATCGTGACTTCCTTCCAAAGAGTACAGTGTGGAAAGAGGGAAAAGAGGTTAATTTTACAGTGAGGAAACCCCACACGTAGTATCTTAGCCAGATAATCATGGTCAATATCAATAGTCATAAATCATGTTGACAGTATGGACCCTTGGCATGGTGTGATAAGAATGGCACTTCATCTCTGGACATTCTCATCTAAACAACAGCCTAATCATGAGAAAAACACCAAATTCCAACAGAAGGGCATCCTACAAAATGCCTGACCAGTAGTCCTCAAAACTATTAAGTTCATCAAAACAATGAATGTCTGAGAAACTGTCATAGCCAATAGAACCCTAAAGAGAAATGACAACTAAATGTAATGTGGTATTCTGGATGGAATTCTAGAACAGAGAAAGAACATTAAGTAAAAACTAAGGAAACCAGAGTAAAGTATGGACTTTAGTTAATAATATATTAATATTAATATATTTCATTAATTGTAATGAATCTACCATACTAATATAATATGTTAATACTAGGGGAAATTATGGGGCATATGGGTTCTCTCTAGACTAGTTTTGCAATTTTGCTGTAAATCTATAACTGTTGTAAAGAATAAAGTATATAAATAATACTAATAATAACAATGATACATGTGAGTACACGTAGAACCTGGATTTTGGTTTCTACCACCAAAGATTCCTGGGAGAAATTGCTGATTCTTGGACTAGGGCAGGAAATGAAACCTGAAGCATCCTGTAGTGTCAGAAAGTAAGAATGCACTCAAAAAAGGAAAAAGAAAAGTCCACAATGATGAGTATATGTCAAAGGGATACAGGAACCAACCAAAAAAGGTCTCAATTTCCAAAGTTGAAAAAAAGTATTTAGCTTTGCCACTGATACAACTGGAAAATAAAGGAAGGGGCAAAGGAACCAATATTGACTGCAGGCTGTTTATGGACCAGGCACTGTGTGACATACGTGCCAGGCATTCATGCCACATTTCATCTGTGAAACCATTCTGTGAGGTCGAGGTGATTATTCCAGCTTTACAAATGAGGAAGGTAAAGGCCATCAGGTTTAGTTACCTTGCCCAAGGTCGCACAGGTCTCAAGCCAGATTAGAAGCCTGGGGCTGCCTACATCCTGAGTCCTTACATTTACCCAATGCTGCCTCTAATTAAAGTTCATTCCTACTCTGCTCGTAAATCCTAGTCCCAAATTTCCTGAATTTTTCTAGCAAATACCCATTAAGTAATTTAAAAATTGGATGGAGAAGGGAGCTTTATATTAGGGTTTATTATTATTCTTTTAGTGGTCATAATGGAAACATCACAAACAAAAACAGCTACAAAGCTGAGAAAATGATAAAGACATTGATTCCAATCAAGGTACCTATACCTGAACTATTTCTAGAACTTAAATTGGCATCCCAGCAACAATATCTGATATTTAATCTGCCCCGTAAAAAGGACTGTTGCTGCTTCTTTATGTTCACTTAGCTTCCAGGGAAACCAGTTTATATTCCAGGTTAATGAGTAAACTGCTGATAGAATTTTGGTGTGACCTCATCAAAGCAAAGAACTGGAACATAGCTCAGAAGGCCGTTCCAAACAAGCTGCCACTCTGGAAAGACCAAAAGGCATCTAGTTAAACAGAGCATCACAGTGTGCACCAGGAAATGGCTTGAGGTGCAATAAAAACATAAGCCAGCATAGCGCATACACTGCCCATACAAGGGCTACATTACCTTCCACACATACCCACTCCCACCTCCCCAGCCTGTTCCCACTAGCCACATCATGTAGTTCTGGGTTACCTTGTCCCCCAAAAACCTAAGTATCCAGACACTGACTTGATGACTGGTCACCTTTGTCTTTAAACAATACTCCTCCATATTGCTTTTGTTGAAGTTATATCTTCTTCTTGGATAAATAACTCACACCGGTTTTTTTGAACTGTAGGAATCTTATTTAAATATATATTTTTCTTTTAGCCTCTTTACCTGGTCTTCTGTTATAATCATGCTTTCAAGTCCTGATCTGAGCATTGTATTGGGAATCATATAGCCTAGAACATTTAATTGTGTATTCTGGAAAGTTTAATGATCAGATCTATGATGTATCTCATGCTATTTTTTTCACTGTGAGATTGCACTCTTTCAGATCCCTTTTTTCCCCCAAATAACTCTTTTTGTCATTATTTGATTAGTCACTTTTATGTGTAGATATTTTTCATTATTTCCTTGTAAACAAGCACTACATAGTATATAAGTCAACTTTTTAAGTTTTCTTATCATGTAATTTTCTTATTTTACTTCCATATACAAACCCCCACTCATTGAAAAATAGAGTGAGAGGTTGAAAAATATCTGGCACACATATAGGTAGAAATAGCCTGAGTACACTGAGAGGGCATGCAAGGTCCTGCCAATTGAGCTCCCAGATTCTGGGAAAGTCTTCTGAGGCCACAGTGCATGGCCAAAGTTTACTGATGTGCAGTAAACCAGCTCAAGTGTACACACCGAAGAAGAAGGTCTGCTATTTGGGATGACTTGTTGTGGGAAGGATTAATTTATAAAGGTTGCTAATCTTTCTGCAAATAAACTATGAAACAATGTTAAGCATTTTTTTATTTTAAAAAACTGTTCAGCAGACATCTAAATAAAATGTATATTTTGCCTACCTTAAGGAAGTTAACAACAATATGAATGACGGAATTTTAAAGCAGCATTTGAAAAATATTATTTCTAATTCTTTCCCACAGTAACAGTCTGGATAACATTTTTTCTTGTATTAGATAACCAAGAAACTAACCCTGTATAACATCCTGGCAATCTGCCTCTCTGGACAAGGGTGAGAAAAGCAAGTATTCAAACTCTGGGAAAAGCCATCTCCAAGGAAACCCCCATGTTTACCCTTCTTTGCGGGGAAATGTGCGAGTACAAGACTTGCTCCGTGTCTGGGCAGGTGGCAAGCAGAAAGAGCTTTGAGAGAGTCTCCAAAGCCCCTCCCGAGTGAATGCCTCAGGCAGTCATTATTAGCTTATTAGACTTTTCTGGTAATTGGATGTCTGTGTAACTGCCCAAAGCCACATGCTACCATGAGAAATAAAATGCCTGGGAATTCAGCCCCTGGATTTACTCGTTGACAGAGAAAAGTGGCCAAAAAGAAAAAGGGGTTTGAGGAAAGGGTAGAATGAGTTGCAGACAGAATGAGACAGAGCTTCTCTCATAAAAAGGAAAAATAAATTGAACTTTAGTATCCAGCATTTCTAATTAAATTTGGATTATTTAAAAACCATTCCCTTTCCTGTCACAAACTGTTTTTAAAAAGATTAAACAGGAAGCTAAAAAAGAGATTCACAGCTCATTCAACAAATAGCACCCTTTTCACATAATGGATCAAATATGAGCCTGGCTCCCAGTATGGAAAAATCTGGGAAATGTATATACTGGGTCTAACCATAGTCAATATCAGATTTTACACAAATAAGGGCAGAAGACAGAGCCAACAGTACCATAACTATAATTGTATACTTGAATCCCACTTAAGAAATCTGCTGTATGCTCTTATAGAACCAATTTGAAAGGATCAAAGAAAAAAAATAAAATTCAGTCATTTGTCATTAAGGAACATGTTGTTTGGTAGGGTAATATAGAGAGCACATTCCATGACCACAGCAGTAATGGGGGCTCAGGGAAGGATGGAGCATGTGTGGTTGAGAGTGGGCTGGAGAAATTTTTATAAATGAAGTACATTTGGAATAAGCTATGGAGGAGAAAGAGTACTGAGCTTTGATAGATAAAGATGGTAAGGAATGGTATCCAGGAAAAGCAATAATGACTAACAAAAATAATAATGATAATAAGAGGTGAGTTGTAGGTACAGGGAGTTGGTGATTTGTCCAAGGCAGTGGTTATCAAAGTGTTGGCTCTGGACCAGCAGTGTCAGCACCATCTGGAAACTTACTAGAAATGTGAACTCTCGGGCCCATCTCATGCCTGCTGAACCAGAAACTCTAGGGGTAGGCCCTGTAACCTTAATTTTAAGAATCTGTCCAGGTAAATTGTATACTCAGTCAACTAAAGAACAACTGGCTGATGTCTTGGGGAGACTGTTGAGAAGGAAGAGGACCCTTACTCTA
This sequence comes from Mandrillus leucophaeus, assembly GCF_000951045.1. NCBI lineage: Eukaryota > Metazoa > Chordata > Mammalia > Primates > Cercopithecidae > Mandrillus > Mandrillus leucophaeus. The sequence goes on along the minus strand of NW_012110597.1, from coordinate 256,983 downwards.
GCAAATGGGAGAATGCGGAGGACCACTTGGACATATGGCAGTCTTCTGCTGGCTTCTACAGCAGAGACAGAGTCAAAATTTTCCTAAACCCACTCCCATATTAAAGCAAAGTCTGTTGTCTCAGAAATCTCCCCTACGGGCTTGAGCTGTAAACATCTGCACTATGTGTAGAATAAACCAAGAGCATTGAGCCACCCACTGAACTTCCAAAAAGCAGGTTAGGTTTTACTTACCACTATACAATTCCCACCACCATGACTCTCACCTTCAATTAATAAAAGGATACATCCTTAAAATAGGTATATTATGAGATATCAGGATTAAATGTTAACAATGGCATCTAAAGTAATATTCAACATGATTCTGCTATCAAATAGCACAAGCGAAGAACTCAGCATTTGGAGAGAAATTTCCAAGATAAAGCAAAGAAATTAGTACTATGTTTTAAAGTAGCATTTTAAAAGACATAATGCCCTTTATTTGAATAGTTCTTATGCATTACAAAACACTGTCCCATGCTTACCTCATCCGATCTATTTTTATCTTACAGATAGTAACATCTGGAAGCTGAAGCTCATAGAAGGGAAATAATGAAAATATTTAACACTGAGTTGAGTGTTTATACTACGCCAAGCACTGATCTTGGTTGTTAGATATGTGAACTCATTCAGTACTCACAGCAACACTAGAAGGAAGGTAAAGTTATTACCCAGTGAGGACATGGGGCAATGAGAGGTCTCATAGCCTAGTCAAGATCTCACAAGCACAGAAGGAATTAGTAGAAAAGTGGGGATGCAAACCCAGCAAGACCAGAGACACAGCACATGGGCTTGTCCTCTGCGATCATCTGCCTCCCTGTAGATGAGGCAGAAGCAGAACTGAAAAGCCGTTCTGTAGATCCCAGGACTTTCCTACTATCCTGTGTGTCCATATTATTACTGCTATACGTGATGATGTTGAAGGGGTGGGAGTAATTGAGTTTTAATAAAAGCAGCTACTTTACATCCTTGTCTTTCTGGACTTTCATATTCTAAAACTAAGTATGAACACACATACACACACATTTTACTTGTATGAAGTTATGACAGAGTTTCATTTTTTTATTACTGAAATAAAACGTGTAATATTTACTCTGATGATTCACTGTATTAGTTCATTTTCACACTGCTGTAAAGAACTGCTGGAGACTGGGTAATTTATATAGGAAAGAGGTTTAATTGATTCACAGTTTCACATGGCTGGGGAGGCCACAGGAAACTTACAATCATGGCAGAAGGCACCTCTTCACAGGGCAGCTGGAGAGAGAAGCAATGAGGAGCGAAGCAGGAAGAGCCCCTTACAAAAACCATCAGATCTCATGAGAACTCACTCACTATCACAAAAGCAGCATGGGGGGAACCACCCTCATGATCCAATCACCTCCCACCAAGTTTCTCCCTAGACATGTGGGAATTATGGGGGTCATAATTCAAGATGAGATCTGGTGAGGGATACAGCCAAACAATTTCAAAGAGGGTATTGTTTGTCTTCCTAACTCCCTTTAAAACAGGCTTCCTGAAGGAGATGAAGAACATGACGCCTGAATAGAGTGGCTGTGCAGGTGTAGAGTGAAGGGGTGGTATGCTTAATAAAGTAAAGACATCAAGACATGCTCACCTTGTTTCTGTTATAATGTGTCTAACTCTAGTCACTATAGGAAAAAAAAGGTAATTGTTTTCAAAGTTTGTACTGTCAAAAAAACTGGCCTTATATATAAAATACATAAAATAATTAGAGAATACTACTAACACAGTGTTAAAGTGTGTACTATAGACAAGTAGTTCCCATCCCATCTGGGTATGAGGAGCTAAGTACAGTTTACTGTGCACAAGCTGTGTAGTTATATACGGAAGCCCTGTAGTATCATTTTTAAATAGTATATATAAATATGTTTTACATGTTTCAAATACTATAGATATATACTTATATACTATATATACACACATATGTACATGTCTATGATATTTAAAACAGATATACATATATTTACACACACACACAGGACAGGGGAAGGTATCTTACTATAATTATACTTTTAATCTCTATTGATGAGATTATACATATATGTATAGATGGATTGAAAAACACCTTGGAATCAGAATGCAACTCTTTGTAGGTGTAGAATCTGCATGTTTTAAGGAAAAACACCAAAGTGAGTCAGGAAAAATGGGAGATTGTGGGACTTCGGATAGGCAAAAATACTAGGAGAATGTGGATTGAAAGAGGAGACTGAGACCCTTCGCAGAACAGGGAACGTGGAGTTAAGACTTAGACGCAGGCATGAATTTTGGATTTGGGGGTCCCATCAGGAGTAATGCCTGTTGAAACTCTACTGTTTTCATGCCTTTCTATTTTCATAATCTAACATAGCCATGCAAATACCTGCTTTGAATGGAGTTGTTCCTCATAATTTCTTGGCCAAAGGTATCATGAAAGTCATTTTAAATTGCTATTTTTCCCAACACAATGTTTGTAGATCCTTAGGTAATTCACAGTAGATATGTATGGATTAGGCCAGGTCATCTGTAACACGTCCTTTGATTCTTACTAGTAGAGAAATTCTGAAGCGAAAAGTATAAAATGCCACACATTGATTTTAATAACTGCTCAAAACGAACAACTACACACACACGCACGCGCGCACACACACACACACACACAAAGATTCTTTGCAGCAGGATCTGGTTAAATGGATCCTGCCATGTCTGGAGTGGTTAGCCCTCTGGAGGAGCACAAAGGTAGCACTCCATGGAACCACAATGAGCCACTATATTAATCTGTCTACTTATTGTATCATTCGTACTGAGAAGTACCAGTGATTATTTCTGCTTTTCCAAAGAACATGAAACAATAGTTAAAGTGTCATGGGATCCTTGGGGTGATGCTTTGCCAGCCAGAAACCTCTTTGGCTGGTGGTGCCTTCTGCTTGAGAATTGCTCGCACCCACTGGGTTCATTCTGCCTGTTCAGCCTGGCAAGTTGTGCTTGGGTTGTGCTACCGGCCCAGATCCCACACCTGCAAGGGCAAGTCAGACATGGAATGACAAGGGGTGTGTGGGTGAGCAAGTACAGGGTCTGTCTACTCTGCACACTGCACATGCTAGCTGCTGTGGTGGGGCAGGCAGTTCCAGGCATCAGAACAGGTACCAACTCCATGCAAAGCTGTGGCTGGACCAGATGTACCACACGTGGCTTCTGCTGTGGGCACCTGCATCTAGATGAGGGGAATTCAGTGGTGCCCAGAAGCTTGGAGATGCCAGGAACCACAGAGCCCCAGATTGGGTATCACAGCCCTGGCTTGGGGAGCTTCTAGGTCTGGGCTTCCTGAAAGGCCACCGCCTTCTGTCCTCTTGTCATCTGCAATGTGGTGAGGAAGGGGGCATGTTTCAGCCCTGTTTGTGTTACAGCTCTTTCAGTCCCACCATTTGGGGAGTCCCAAGTTCTTGTCCCATACCCAGGAAGAATCAATTATGTGGACAACTGGAGGGTAAGCACAGCAGAGAGGAGCTTCATTGAGCAACAGAACAGTTCTCAGAGGACTCAAAATGGGTAGGTCCTTTCTGCAGCCAGGTCATCCTCAGCAGAGTGGAGACTGGCAGTGGGTAGCTCTTTCCCACAGCTGGTAGTCCTAACGTCTGTCTGAGTCTAGCTGAGTCAGGAGTTTTTATGGGCTTAGAAGGGAGGAAGTGAGTGCTGATTTGTCCAAGGGTGGCCATAGGTGAACCCAGAAAAAGCACCATGAGTTCTCACTCTGGGCTGTGGACTTCACCCAGAACTGGAAGCCCAGTCCAAGGCTTCAGACTGTCCCTGGCTTGAAGGTGGGGCTTTACTGGGGACCCACCCCTTCCTGCCTAGGAAATTATCTGCCTCCCACTGCCATCAACATGTCATCCATGCACCCAGGCTGTTTGCACTGAGGAGTGCCTGCAGGCCTGCCCTGAGCCACTCTCAGCCCCACTTGGCCTCCCGCCATGAGCTCATCAGTGCCAAAGTTTTAGAGGGGGCCTAGCACGTCAATGCTGCCCCAAACACACATATACCTGGCCAGGTTATGACAGTACCTGGGCTTGGCTTCAACTTTGCTCCAGAACTAATGTGGGCACTGGGAACAGGGAGAAGCTAGGGAGTGAGAGCAAGCACTCTCGAGTCTGCAGGGACAGGAGGGCTTCTCAGGCCAGGAGCACCAGGATGCCCAGGTCGAGAGTCATGGTTCAGTGGCTGCAGCTGCTCCCCGGAGCACTGGGCTCCTCCCTTGCCAACTCAGTAGGAGGGTGGTGCTTCTGCCTATTCCTGGTCCCTGTCAGCTCTGTAGAGCCAGCAGCCCTGGATGAGCCTCCCCTGTTGCAGCTGACGTACCACAGCGACTGCTCCAGACAGGCCAACTCCATCATCAAAAGAAATGATTACATTCTTCTCAGAGCACAAGGCAACATTTTTAGCTTTATAACTTGACATCTGAGATCACACACAGACAACATTCAGCTTCCTATATCCTCAGGCTCACAATATTTTACATCCTAAAATAGATTGTGTTGTTTCTCAGCTGCAACTTCAAGACAGAGGTCCTAAAGAGAAAAAGAGATATTAGAATCCTTTTTGTGACCCAAGTGATCCAGTGAAATGGAGGCAGAGTCAAAGTTGAAGAAATTGTGTTGCTTCTCATAAGAAAGTAGAACTAAGAGAGGAGGATGGTGTATTTGCTAGCTGTTGTTGCAATTATGCTGCATAACAAAGTACCCAAAAACTCAGGAAAGTACAATATAAGTACAATTTTTTCTTTAGCTTGCTTCATTCAGACTGTAGGTTGGCTCCAAAATGCAAGTTGGAACCAGATTCTCCCCAGATGTCATTCAAATTCCTTGAACAGGAAGCTTCCTTGAGCAAAGTTCTTCCTGACACTCAGCAACCTGGGTCATTACAACAAACCAAGAATCAAATGTGAGAAAAAATCTGGAGCATCTTAAGAAGCTCTTGAAACCCAAGAAAAAGAAAAAATATACATTTATAATTTGTGACCTGGGAAACATGGTTCTCTACATACAGAATTCCTGACCTCACATCATTGCTCCTCTCTTCCATGTACACTTTTGGTAGGTAATCTAAATTTTTTCTATTCCTTTAAAGTCTACTGATGCATGGTTAAATAAAGAACTCCAAAAATGCTGGATGGTAAAGGAAAAAAAAGAAGCAAAGAGAGAAGACTCACTTTGAAAGCAAACAGCAGATCCCACTTTGTAAATTACTCATTCTCTCTGAACCTCATTCTCTAGTGCAAAATGGGAATTTTTGATTACAGACTAGAAGCTGTAAAACACAGTTCCAGCATCATGAGTGCTTTGCTCAGATAAATGCTGGAATTACACAAATTTAGCAACATCTTCTCCTCAAATAACAATCACCACCAAGAAATTTCTAAAGGCCAAAGCTGAACCCAAAATAAATAGGTCAATAGATGTTTATGTGGGACAATTGCCTTGAGAAAGACGATTCACACTGCAGCTAAATTTCTTTTCTGAGAAGAAGATCAGGGTAGGGAGAGCTATCAGGAACAGAAAAGAGTAAGGTTAGAAATAATTTATAGGATGTCGTTTTTTTTCTTGAAATAGGCAGAGGCACCATTAGAAACTCCATTTCTCATCCCTTCCTACCTGTTGATCTCTGTCTTCCCCACACTCAGTAGGGCTGGGCCCTATGCAAATGAGTAGACAGAAGATCAGAGGAAGTGAACCAGCAAAATCCACTTAGACCTGCTGGGAGCACTGGGCTCCACTGGGGTTGTGGCCAGTGGCCAGGTGCTGCATTCAGCCCTCTACAGAACAACCTCCTTCGCCAAACAAACAAGCTGCTATGAGCTTCCTCTGCCAACTACTTTACCACAGAAAATGTCAGTGGAGACACCAGTCCCCACCCCCTACACTTCTGCTTTCCACACTTCTGCTTTGTTTTTTGGAGGCATTTTTATATCATGGCCTTCAGGTTCAGGGCAAGTGTCTATACCTGCAGGGACAGAACATTCTATTAATCAACAGAAAATCCTGCCAACTGCTGGAGGAAGAGGAACTTCATGGACTAGAAAAATCAACTTCGTAAAAGGCACCTATAAGGTGAGCAAAAATATATCCTCTTCCTTTGTTAATGTCCTACAAGGTGGAGAAGGGGGCCAGGCTCACAAGCTCAGGAGAAAGCAAGGAAGGGGAGGATCATAAAACTGCCAGCTGGATGCTTTCTGTGTTCTGTGTTTTTTCTTAGTTTGCTTTTCTCATGTACTCCCTCAGTATTGACTAAGTTATATTTTTTTGTTCTGCATGCCATCCTAACTCAGGTGAAACTTTCCAGTGAAAAGAGGCCTCCCCCAACCAAGAGCAGCCTGTGGTGGTAGCCATCACTCCCAAGGAGAGAGAGACTCAGGGTGGATGTAGCCACAGCTGCCCAGTTAGGTGGTTTTCCACCAGGAAGCCAGTCAATCTTAATCTTAGGAGGTGAATTTTCCTCTCAAAAGGGATAACAAGTTGTTTGTTGTATAGGGAAGAAGTTCCCTTGGTGTCCAAGGATGTGGTCTCTGGAATTAGACCTAGGATTGAATTTTTAGCACCTAAGAATAAGCCTCTTACTCATCTAAACCACAGTTTTCTCATCTACAAAATGAAGATAACAATTTTAATTTGTAAGGTTGTTGTAAGGGTTAAATAAAGTAATGCATGTAAAGTTCTTGGCCCAGAATCATTAAGGGTTTAATACATATTTATCATTATCACTATTATGATCATTACTATTACTCGTCATGCTTTCCAGAAATATGGAGAACAACGGTGATACTCCTAGTCAAAAAAAAAAAAAAATGTAGGATGCAAGGAATTATTAATTCCCCTTTCTCCTACTTCTCTCTCCTATCCTAGGTGGATTGCTGACTCCAAATACATAGACAGGCCAAACATACCAGGGTGGAAGGGAACCATTACTAAAAGTTAGTGAAGCTTTTTGTTAAGGCAAATTGGCTTCTGAGATGAGCAGGAAGAAACCAAATGCATATCACCAGCATAATACTGACTTTTACCTCATAGGGCAGAACTAAGGCCTCGATATTGACCAAATTTTCAGAAAAAAAATGAAAAACAAATGATCCATTCACCAACATTAAAGCTTACTTTTAGAGGACAAGCTTCTTGTATTAGGTATGTAGTTTAAGAGTCTGCGATTCACAGTTCATAATGAGGAACGATCAAAGGGAAAACTTAAACTAGGAAAGCTACATCTCCATTCATGGGACGGAAACCTCTCCTCTTCCTTACTCGAGACAGCAAGATTCACTAAATGAGAGGAGAGAGAAATAATCCAGGGGCCCAGGCCTCTTCCTTTGAGAGAGAATGTTTTCAGATGAGGAGAAAAGGACAGGGATGTCTGGGGATGGGAATGGAGAATGTGAGGGCAGGGAGATTGGAAGTTGAAGCCCAAGACTAACTGGCTCACTCTCTGTTAGGTCAGATGAAAATGGAAGTCTCACCAGGAACCTTCCCTGAAATATGTTGTAAAGTCCCTCAGGCTTTACCAGGATTTCCCTGAGACCCAGTGGAAAGTCCAAAATAGCTAGACTAGCCTTCCAGTAAAGAAAATTACTTATACCAGCCCATTTTGGAGTGCGAATCTTGGTGAGATTAATGATACAGAGTGAAAGGGGAAGAAAGGGGGCCTGTTTGGTCTTCTCCCTTTCCAGGCACAGGAAGAGGCAGCTCCAAACATGCATCATGCATCATGTCTCAAGTGCACTGCATCTTGTAGTTATAGAGGGAGATCAGTACTTCAGATTAGTGGGGTCAGCAAACCCAGAAGTGGCAGGACAGACAGACGGGGGGTGAGGGATCAGGGAGGGGAGCTAGAGGAAGTGAGGAAAGCTGAGATCAAACAATAACCATAAAAAAAAATTGAATCAGGCTGGGCGCAGTGGCTCACGCCTGTAATCCCAGCACTTTGGGAGGCCAAGGCAGGCGGATCACAAGGTCAGGAGATGGAGAGATCCTCCTGGCTAACATGGTGAAACCCCGTCTTCACTAGAAAATACAAAAAAAATTAGCTGGGCGTGGTGGCAGGCGCCTGTAGTCCCAGCCACTCAGGAGGCTGAGGCAGGAGAATGGCATGAACCCAAGTGGTGGAGGTTGCAGTGAACTGAGATTGCACCCCTACACTCCAGCCTGGGAGTCAGAGTGAGATTCTGTCTCAAAAAAAAAAAAAAAAAAAAATTGAATCAATGAGAGAAAATTTCTCCGACAAAAAGACACTAGACTGAGACAATTTTACCAAATGTAGGCAGTTCTACCAAAACTTCAAGTAACTATTAATTTTACAGAAATCATTTCAGTAACCTGAAAAAGTGAGAAAGCTACTTAACTCATTTTGGAATGTCAATATAACCTAGATACTACAACTGGATAATAACAGTACTATAAAAGAAAATTTGTATCTGTGTTGCTTATGAAAATAGATTCAAAAATACTAAATAATAATAGTACATAAAATTCAATAACATACTTTTAGAAATGAATGAGAAGGTTCATCTCAGTCTTAATGTTTTGTGTTATTGGCAAAAGGAAATAGCTATAAGTTCTTTGAAAATCAGAAGAACACTAACTTTTTGCAAAACTACCTCGAAGCTCCATTCCGTGAAGCTAAGATCCAGAAAATGTATACAGTGCATTTAAAGAGGACCTTAAAACCATTTGCCTAATGCTTCAGTTACCATGTTCTTATTCCAGCCAATAAGAAGGAAAAACGGAGGAAGAAGAGCATTACCCCTCCCTTTTGGGACACTTCCTCACAGTATCACAGAATACATTCACTTCCATACCATTGACCTGTTGTCTGGAACACAGAGAAATGTCTCCTCCTTGTTTCAAGTTCAACTAGGAAGTGTGCTTTTTGTTACAGAAAACCATGTTCCCAATTAAAGTTAGCAGATTTCATACTAAATAAATAAATAGAGAATGGATAGTCACTCAATTTTAATTTAAAAAGATTTATAATAACAATATTACATTATATGTTATATAGGAACAAATCTAAAAAATAGCAACCAAAAGCCAAAGAATATGTGATAAAAGATGGAGAAAATTAATTATTAAAGATGACTAAAAAACATTATAATAGATTACCTTAATAATATAATAGTAGATCTGAATCTTAATAAGGGATAGAGCATGCTCATGGATAAAAAGACTCAGTGGTATAAAAACTTTATTTTCATCAAATTAAGCAGTGAATTCAAAGCAATTTCAATAAAAATCTCAGCTCGGTTTCTAATGAAATTCTCAAGCTAATCATAAAATTCACAAGAGGTCAACAATTAATTTTGAAGAAGAATCAAATGGCAAGACTTACCCTACCTGATATTAAATAATAATAAAGTAGGAAAGATACTGGCATTAGCAGTAGAAAAACAGACAAATCAAACAAAATAGAGGCATAAAAATACCAAAGCATGCACAGAAACCTGATATCTGACAATGAGGAAAATATGTGGTGTATTAGTCCATTTTCCTGCTGCTGATAAAGACATACCTAAAACTGGGCAACTTACAAAAGAAAGAGGTTTATTGGACTTACAGTTCCATGTGGCTTGGGAGGCCTCACAAACACAGTAGAAGGTGAAAGGCACATCTCACATGATGGCAGACAAGAGTAGGGAGCTTGTGCAGGGAAACTCCTGTTTTTAAAACCATCAGAACTCATGAGACTCATTCACTATCATGAGAACAGCACGGGAAAGACCTGCCTCCATAATGCAATCACCTCCCATCAGGTTCCTCCCATGACTTGTGGGAATTGTGGGAGTTACAATTCAGGATGAGATTTGGGTGGGCACACAACTAAACCATACCATGTAGCAATCAAATCAATGGGTGTATTAGGGATCTATGTATCTAACTATCTATCATTTATCTATCTATCTCTATATACAGAATTTGCTTACACAGACATAAAGGCTGGCAAGTTCAAAATCTCCAGGATTATCAGTGGGCCAGAGACCCAAGGAAGAGTTAAAGTTGCAGTGTAAGTCTGACGGAAGTCTGTTGGCAGAATTGCCCCTTCGTCAGGGAAGGTCAGTCCTTCTATTCAGGCCTTCAGCTAACTGGATGAGGCCAACTCACATTATGGAAAGTAATCTGCTTTAATTATATTCTAATGACTTAAATGTTAATCCCATCCAAAAAACAAACACCTTCATGGAAACCTTTGGAATACTGTTTGCCTAAATATCTGAGTGCCACGGCTTAGTCAAGGTGACACATAAAGTTAACCACTGTAGTGCAATAAGATAGAGCTTTTTTAAATGTGATGCTGGGACAAATAATTATCCACGTACAAAAAAAGTGATAGATTCCCAGTCACTTCACTTCAAAAATTAATCCTAGATGAATTAAAGCCTTCAATGTGAAATGTAAGTTTCAAACATTTAGAAAAGAATGCAGGCTATTTTTGTTGTCCCAGAGTAAAAAATGAATTTATTAAACACAACAAAAACACAAACTATAAAGGAAAATTGATATATTCAGTTACCTAAAGGTAGAAACTATTCCTTCAAAACAGAACTGTAATCAAAGTCCCTAGATAATGACAAACTAGAAAAATATTTGTAATGATAGAAATAGCAAAGTCATAGTATCTGTATTTCAAAATGTCTTAAAATTGGCAACAAAAAGACAAACAAGCAAATGAAAAATTAGGCAAAGGACATCAGAAGGCAATTCACAGAAGAGGAAACTTGAGTGGCCAATAAAAATATAAAACTTGTTCAACCTGTGTAGTAATCAGGAAAAGAAAGTAAGACAATGCTTTGCTATTTCACATCCATTATATTAGAAAGAGAAAGTCTAATAATTCCATTTTGTGGTAGCAAAAATGTGAAAACAGGTAACTCATGCCCTGCATAATGAAATTACTTTAAAGAAAATTTTGGTCTTATTTAATGAAATTAAATATGCACATGCATTTCAAATCAGCAGTTGATTCTTCATATATCTCCTTGAGAAACTCTCCTATCTATGAACAAGAAACAAGAATGAATGAATATGGTGGCATCATTTGTAATAGTTAAAACTGTTTTTTGAAATTGCTTTGAATATGATAGAGCACTGTAGTGGGTATCAGATGTTCCCTGTATTATTCGATGTACTTGCCTGTCATGGTTGAATATTTCAAATACAAATTCAAATAATATTTCAAAATAAAAAATACTAAGAGTTTACTAGTAATCTGTAATTTCTAAACTGCCTTTGTCACAAAAAGGCTAATATCTGTTCCAAAAACATAATTTTTTTCATATATATATATTTTTTTTATTGTACTTTTAAGTTCTAGGGTACATGTGCACAATGTGCAGGTTTGTTACATATGTATATATGTGCCATGTTGGTGTGCTGCACCCATCAACTCGTCATTTACATTAGGTATATCTCCTAATGCTAACCCTCCCCCTTACCCCCTCCCCACAATAGGACACAGTGTGTGATGCTCCCCTTCCTGTGTCTAAGTGATCTCATTGTTCAATTCCCACCTATGAGTGAGAACATGTGGTATTTGGTTTTCTGTTCTTGCAATAGTTTGCTGAGAATGATGGTTTCCAGCTGCATCCATGTCCCTACAAAGGACACAAACTCATCCTTTTTTATGTCTGCATAGTATTCCATGGTGTCAATGTGCCACATTTTCTTAATCCAGCCTGTCACTGATGGACATTTGCATTGATTCCAAGACTTTGCTATTGTGAATAGTGCCGCAATAAACATACATGTGCATATGTCTTTATAGCAGCATGACTTATAATCCTTTGGGTATATCCCCAGTAATAGGATGGCTGGGTCGAATGGTATTTTTAGTTCTAGATCCTTGAGGCATTGCCACACTGTCTTCCACAATGGTTGAACTGGTTTACAGTCCCACTAACAGTTTAAAAGTGTTCCTATTTCTCCACATCCTCTCCAGCACCTGTTGTTTCCTGATTTTTTAATGATTGCCATCCTAACTGGTGTGAGATGGTATCTCATTGTGGTTTTGATTTGCATTTCTCTGATGGCGAGTGATGATGAGCATTTTTTCATGTGTCTGTTGGCTGTATGAATGCTTTCTCTTGAGAAATCTCTGTTCATATCCTTCACCCACTTTTTGATGGGGTTGTTTGTTTTTTTCTTATAAATTTGATTGAGTTCTTTATAGGTTCTGGATATTAGCCCTTTGTCAGATGAGTAGATTGCAAAAATATTCTCCCATTCTGTAGGTTGCCTGTTCACTCTGATGGTAGTTTCTTTTGCTGTGCAGAAGCTCTTTAGTTTAATGAGATCCCATTTGTCAATTTTGACTTTTGTTGCCGTTGCTTTTGGTGTTTTAGACATGAAGTCCTTGCCCATGTCTATGTCCTGAATGGTATTACCTAGGTTTTCTTCTAGGGTTTTTATGGTTTTTGGTCTAACATTTAAGTCTGTAATCCATCTTGAATTAATTTTCGTATAAGGAGTAAGGAAAGGATCCAGTTTCAGCTTTCTACTTATGGCTAGCCAATTTTCCCAGTACCATTTATTAAATAGGGAATCCTTTCCTCATTTCTTGTTTTTGTCAGGTTTGTCAAAGATCAGATGGCTGCAGATATGTGGTATTATTTCTGAGGGCTCTGTTCTGTTCCATTGGTCTATATCTCTGTTTTGGTACCAGTACCATGCTGTTTTGGTTCCTGTAGCCTTGTAGTATAGTTTGAAGTCAGATAGCGTGATGCCTCCAGCTTTGTTCCTTTGGCTTAGGATTGTCTTGGCAATGCGGGGTCTTTTTTGGTTCCATATGAACTTTAAAGCAGTTTTTTCCAATTCTGTGAAGAAGGTCATTGGTAGTTTAATGGGGATGGCATTGAATCTATAAATTACCTTGGGCAGTATGGCCCCAAAAACATAATTTTTAATAGATTATTAAAAATGTAAAGTGACTTCCTGATTTGGTTCCATTCAACATACTTTACAGAACATTCTTTTTTATAAACTTTTATTTTAAGTTCAGTGGTACAAATACAGGGTTGTTACATAAGTAAACTTGTGTCATAGGGGTTTGTTGTACAGATTATTTAATCACCCAGGTATTAAGCCTAGTAGTCATTAGTTATTTTTCCTGATAATCTCTCTCCTCCCACCCTCTACCCTCTGAAAGGCCCCAGTGTGTGTTGTTCCCTTCTATATACAACATCCTTAATTCCATTAAGTACAAATTCTGTTTACCACCACACTTGTAGATTTTTAGTAAATTTTTCCATTGATATTAAGGATCCATTGGTGAACAGAAATATAGTAAATTGTTAAAGGAAAATATAAATATTTAAAGTGTCAATCCAAACAGAATAAAAATATATAACTAGTTCTTTTAACAACAATTTGTAATATGCATTCATTATATTTGTGTACACATTATTTTACTTGGCATGATATGTAATAAAACTGTACTAATATTCTTCAGTTAAATCCTATACTGGAAATTAAAGATTGCCACCTTCAACTTTAGAATATTTGAAGTTATACAGTAATAAAGAAAGGTGCAACAAAGCTTCACTCTCCTCTTTTCCTTTCTTGCATGGACCTTAAAGTGTATCCGATGTATGTAATTAGTTGTGTGAAAACCATGTGGCATCTTAGCCAATGGAAATACCACAGGCTAAGGAGTAAGAGAGATTTGGTTCCATCACAAGTTTTGCTATTTTCTAAATATGTGACTTGACTTGAGAGTTTTCCCCACATTGAGCTTCAGTTTCTTTGCCTATAAAATCTAGATAATATTACTCACCTTTCAGAGTGAAAGCTCAATGAACACACTCATACATAAAGTATAAACAGCAGTCATATAATACATGCCAGCAAGTTGAAGCTATTATTACCAGCTTTTAGGTAAGAGAGTGTACGTTTCAGCTCATATTTGAATTTAGGAATAGCTTCAATCAAATTCCATATTGGTGCAGTCCAAATGAAGAAAATTATTCAGTCATTCAAAGTCAGTGATTTGCAATCAAACTTTAAAGGCACTTGTAAATTTTGGGGAAAATGTATCATTGCCTATGGTAATTTTTGGATTTTGAGCAGTACCTGCTATGGTTTGAATGTTTGTGCCCCTTTAAAATTCATGTTGAAACTTAAACTCCAAGGTGATGGTAACAAGAGGTGGAGCCATGAAGTCATGAAGGCTCTACCCCCATGAATGGCATCAGTCCTCTTATAGAAGAGGGTTTAAAGACCTGCCTGGCCCTTCCATCTCTTCTGCCAAGCAAAGACATGACCTTTGTCCCGTTCTGCTCTCCCACCTTTCTCACCTATGTCAGGATGCTGCGAGAAAATGTCATCCATAGAACAGGCTCTCACCAGACACCAAATCTGCTGACACCATGATCATGGGCTTTTCAGCCTCCAGAATAGTGAGGAATAAATTTCTACTGCTTATAATACCCAGCCTGTGGTATTTTGTTATAGCAGCAGGAATGGTCTAAGGCAATATTTATTCATGGAAAGACATGCTCATCTATAAATGGGCCATAGCATGTGCATTGATAGAAGCACAGAAAAAAAATGCTTTAAATGTATACATTGATTTTAGTAAACACAGTTCTACTCTTTACAAGTTCGTATGTTATATCATGCTTGCTGAGGCAGCCATGGAGTGGAGCTGCTTGGCTTTTTCTTCAAGAAAGAACTTGCTGCAAAAAGTGCAGGTAGCTGACAGCACCCTAATGCAGTACCTTTTCGACCTACTAGTCTTCAAGCCACCGGAAAGTTTCCAGCCAATGAATAAGTGTGCTGGGGGTGCTAGGGCCCAGCCATTTCTGCAAAACATATACTTTCTCTATAGGAAATCTTTGCACCAGAACTTCTCATTAGTTTGAGAGCAAGACTTGCAGCTGCATCATAGCCTAATGTTCTTCCCACTCAATCCCTGCTCCTACTCACTCTCAAGTCATAGTACTTGCTGTAGAAGTAGTACCTCCTTATCTGGAGGCTTTCCTGCCTACTTTTGCCCCTGCTACCCTTCATCTTCCACGAGTGTAACCTCCCAGTAAATCTCCAGCACTTGCTTCTATCTTAGCTTCTGTTTCCTGGAGGACCTGAATTGACACAGGGAAAATAAATATTCTTGCCCAAAAGGAACTTAGAATCTAGAGTTGAATATAAATTATAATATAATATATAGTATAAATTAATTATATTACTATGACAGTAGGTACATTTTAAGCACATTATGATCAGTCTATTGAAAGCAAAATAATTGTAAACCTACCTTCCACCCTAAAAGCTAATAAGATTCAGTGACTTCATAGATATGTAGATATATGTTCTGCCATAATCTCCCAGGAACAAATAGGACAGATATAGGGCAGTGGTTCTGCAAAAAATTTCAACTTTAACTATCAGATTTCACTATGGCTAACAAGTAGCTGTAGTTACTCCAACCAACATTATCCAACATTATTGAAACCTTTTTCTTTTTGAGGAATTATGGAGTATGATTGACTCCTTGCTTCCGAACTCTGAGGAACCATTCTTGAGATTTATTGATGGCTAGTTGAATTGATGCATAGACATACAAGCCAAAAAGTAATATTCGACGAGATATATGACAATATATCCAACATATTTATTTATTTTACAAATATTTGCTATGCCTTATGGGCAAAGCTCACTGAAAGTGCCTAGAACTACTGGAAAGTTATAACATTGAAAGAAATATGAATAGTCTCTCAAAGAACTTAGAGTCTAGTCAAGGAATTCAAGACTATTTGAATATTTCCATTTTTAAAGTCATACTTGCAAATTTAGAAATATTTGAAAATCAGGAGAAAGTCAGAAGAGAAGCAGATTAAAACAATAAAGATAAATGCAAGGCATCAACATGTTAAAGAGGCTAAAACAAAATGCTATGGCAGTCCAGAATAAAGAGCAATACCTCTCCTGGGTTGAGAGCAGAGAAAGTGGATATTATAGAAGATTTCACAAAGGAGGTGGAATTGGAGATAGGAGGGATGGGATATGGACTTAAGCACAGGCTTGAAGCTGTGCCCTGCACTGGAAGGAAAGTAACAAGGAGAGGAGAGCGCAATGGCAAGGATAAGTGAGGAGGTCTTGAGAGGAGGAGGGGCATTACCTCAGGTGTGCTGGCACAAAGAATAAATCAAGAGATATATGAGAAATACCGTTGGAGAGTTAAGTTGAGCTGGATATGGAGGGCTTTAAGTGCTACACAGAGAGGTCTTACTTTATATACCCCATATGAAAACCAATCAATGTACTATGCCACATTACAGAATGAAGGGAAAAAATCATCATCTCAATTGATGCAGGAAAAAGCATTTGACAAAATTCAACACCTTCTTATGATTAGAAAAACAGTAAACAAACTGGGAATAGAAGAATATCACGTAAACAAAAAACCCATATGTGAAACGCCCACAGTGAACATGCTCAGCGATAAAATGCTAAAAGCATTTTCTTTAAGATCATGAAAAAGGCAAGAATATCTGCTTTGCTACTTTCATTCAACATTGGACTGAAAATGTAAGCTATAGCAATGAGGCAAAATAAGTAAATAAAATGCATCCAAACTAGAAAGAAAGAAGTAAAATTATCTCGGTTTGCAGATGACATAATCTCATATACAGAAAACCCTAAAGACACACATACACACACACACACCTGTTAGAAATTAATAAATGAATTCAGGAAGGTTCAGAAAAGAACAAGAGAATGATGAAAAAATGCACAGGTATGTTCTTTTACTCTGCGTGACCACCAAATTAAAACATCAGAACCATCTTTGACTTCAATGTCACAAATACCTCTGACAAACAGGCAAAACTTTTCTACACATTTGAAAAATATTTACAATAAAGAACAAGTGAGTTAGTCAATCTGAAGAGAGATCATGGAAAAGCACTTTGTATTTTTTTTTAACTTTTTAAATATGTATTTCTACATTTGATACTGCTTTTATACTGAAACAAAATTTTTTCAACACATTTCACCATCAAAATAAGTATCAGATATTTATGTGCAAAGAACAAGGCATATTAAAAACATCACTTGGAGATTTAAGTTCTGGGTTGGAATGGGAGATTTAAGTTCTTGGTTGTGTCAGAAAGCTTTAAGATCCAAGTGGCAGAAAACGTCAACTCAACTAGCTAAAATAATGAAGAATTATCATCTCATATAACTAGAAATCCAGGCCAGAAAGTTTCCAAAATTGGTTAATTCAGCAGCTCAGTAACATTAACAGGAACCCCAGTGATTTCCACCTTTCTGCTCTGCCACCCTTATCATCCTGGTTTGCCTTCAGTCTAGTGCCCCTCATGGTGGCAAGATGGCTGCCTCAGCTTAATGCATCAAATCCCAAAGGAATGTGCAGACAAAAAGAAGGGTGTCTGTCCTGTGTGTCTGTTTTCATGAGCCAGAGATCCTTTAGAAGAAACTCTTCAGCAGACATTGCCTCCCGTTTCATTAGTCAGTTACTACAGCAATTCACATACCCCTTCTTAAACTGATCCCTGGCAAAGGGATTGGGGTTGCATGATTGGCTGAAGCCAGTCTAGATTAGCTCTGAGTCAATGAGGTAGGGGTGGACACCCAAAAATTTCAGCGGAATGGCCTTGGGTTGGTGACTAACAATGCCTGCTGCATAATATCTCAC
Organism: Mandrillus leucophaeus; assembly: GCF_000951045.1. Taxonomy (NCBI): domain Eukaryota; kingdom Metazoa; phylum Chordata; class Mammalia; order Primates; family Cercopithecidae; genus Mandrillus; species Mandrillus leucophaeus. Next base: position 239,257 of record NW_012110597.1, on the reverse strand, counting down.
CACTTTGTATGACTGTGTATGACACTTAACGTCTATGAGCCATAATGTCATCATCTGTTAAATAAGATATTTCATAAACTCCATGTCATTTTTAACTTGCTGCTAATTATTCTTTATGAAAATGTATCATTCTCTTCAAATTTTTCTTCCCTTTAGTTGAATTTCTTGTTTTTATATTGACAGAAATTTAAGGAGGTGGTGGTTTAAAATTGCAGTGTTTCAGATGAAATAAACAGAACAAAAACTAGAAAAAAATTTGCAATTCATACACGGAAAAAGGACTTATTTCATATACACACACTCATATACACAAAAAAGAGAAGAAAAAGGACATCTACAATTAGGAAAAACTTCATTTAAAAATGGGCAGTTTATGAAGAAACAGGTCCTGAAGGAAAAAATACAAATGATTCTTAAATACATTAGAATGACTCAGCTTCGGTCAAAAGAAGAGCAATGTGCATTAAAGCTAGGCTGTGATAACAGTTTTTACATGTAACACTGGCAAACATCCAAATGTTGGTAATGTCTTCTAGGGACAAAACTTCAAGAAAGCAGGAACTACGTATGTTGCTTGTAGGACTGGAAATTGGGGAGGTCACAATGGAGGGTAAACTGCCTATAGCTTTCTGTATCACAAATGTACCTGCTATCTGACCCAGGAAAGCAACTTTTAAGAAATTACCCTACAAATGTACCTCTGGTAACAAGAAAATTTACTGCCAATTTGTTTCTTAAAACAAAAGACTATAGATATCAAAGTGTTCATCAACAAAAGATTGGCTAAAAAATAGTGTACTGAATCCATATAGATAAATAATATAAATATGAGGAAAAGCAAAGAAAAAAGACTGAGATGCTCATATATGTACTGATGTAAAAATATCTCTAAAAAGCACAGTCTAAACAAATGCACATAATATGATACTATTTGCTCAAGAAAAGCAAAAATATATATACTAACATTTGCCCGTATTTACATAAAATATCTCATGAAGGATGCCTTAAAAACTAATTATATTGATTCCCAGTGGGAAAGGAAACTTGAAAACTGGGGTCAGAGTTGGAAGAAATATTTTTTTCCACTGTAAATTCTTCTACATTTTAAGTATTTAACTATATGATTGCACTGCTCATTCAAAGCTAAAGGCAAATTTACATTGTTATAATAGATGACACAAAAATAAAGAGGTTGCTTCAACATCTATCTCATAAAATGTAACATTAATCATCAGTTGAAAAAATCCACAATATACATTTCTATCCAGGAAAAAAACACCTTAAACAATTTTTAAGTGTGTACAAGTAGATTTATGACAGCTTTTGCTAATTAATTACTGACTATCCCTAATTATGATGCATATGGGGTGATGATATTGGCTCACAACAGTGTATATCTGGAAATTGATTATGTATAGAAATAAAACTTCAGTATCCTATATTTGACTGAGGCAGCCATGTCGTCCATTGACAAGAAGCGCCTTCAGGTGGAAAGGAGCCAATACATTTCCCAATTTCCTGGTTCATCTGCCACAAACCAGCAAAATATGATTAGACCCATGATACAGACCAGCTCAAAGCTTCATATCATTATGGAGTTTGTTTTTTTTCTTCAAGATGGAAATCAATATCACAATTTAGGCAAGTACACATAATATTTATTTTGAACACTAGACAACAAGAAAACTTCTCTGATTTTTAGTTACAGCAAGCTATTTTGGGAAAACGGTAACAGTTTAGGTTACAATCGGGGGACAACAAGAGAGTTGTCCAGAACAGTTTAACCATTGCCTGAAATGGAACTCCTCTCTGTACATCCTGATTGCATCTCAACCCAACAATATAATTTTTGACTTCATATTCTAATATATTTGCATATTTATTTGTATCTACCTACATGTACTTGTTTAGTAATAACTTATATGCACTATATGTTTTGCATAAGAAATATCAACTTTTAAAATATAAAGAGAAAAATAAATATAAATAAAAATTCTAATATTTACTTCTCACCTCCAATGTTATGCATTCTCTGTGGTGTGCACACCCTAACATGGAATATCAAAAATTAGTTAACTTAGTAATTTTGTCATAATTTTCATGCAATTAGACTTTTTTGTGATAATATTTATAAATATCTTTATCTAAACAGATAAAATGACTTAGATAATTTCATTTATCTAAAAGATATTTCACAATCCTGAACTACACATAAGGCTGTGTTTTGCTTGCTTTTAATGAAAAAAGGATTAAGAACTAGTTATCACTGCCCTTAAGGAGCCTAGAACTTAGTAGGGTTGTTGAAATCTATACTTTTATGTAAAAGATATATTATTATGACTTGATAACTACAGTACGCACCAGTGCTTTGGAGTTTAGAGGATAGAACATATGTCATCTAGACAGGAAGCTTCAAGAAAAGCTTGATTGAAATAGCTAGGGTACACCTTGGTTTTGTCTCATGAGAAGCCTTTCAATCAACAGAGGTGGCCATGGGCAGGGGATGGTGAGGCTGAGATGCCATTCCAGGCAGGTGGAGTGGCAGGAGCCATACAGGTATAATTAAGTCCTTGTTCAAAGAACAATGAGAGGTCAGCTGGAAGTGTTAACTGAGAGTCAGGTTGTGGAAGGATTTGAAGTGCTAGCTAAAGCTTTGGGTGTTTACTTGGCACACACCAAGAAAGCTCTGGAGCATATACAATGGAACTGAAAGAACTCTAGGAGTTAGGACACCTGGGTTCTAGTGCTACTTATACTTCCTTGATTTGGGGAAAATTACTCAGTCTCCCTAAGCCTCGTTTTCCTTCTCAGATGAAAGCTTTCTTCACTGATGATATTCTCTAGTTCCTCATGGACTTTTCAGCCTGCCTTGGTTTAAGTTGGAGTCTGCTTAAAAGAATATCATCATAATCCCAAGGAGGATTATGGTTGCCTAACCTAGGGAGATGACAATGGAAGGTGGAAGTGGTGTCCACAGTAACAGAGTAAGTACTTCTCTGATACAGGCTCTACCTTATAGGTTTGTCCAAAGGCAATTGTGAAGAAAGATGAAATTATTGACATTGGCAAGATCATTCCACAGTGGCATAATGAGGAATTGGAAACAAGGGGTAAAGGTGTGAGAAAAATGCAAGATAATTTTAAAATTGTTAAACTACATTACCCAAAGAATTTCAGTACCATTAACAGGGAGATTGGAATAGTAAAAGAAAAATATTCCAGAAGGAGGTGAGAACAGTTTGGAACCTATTAAATTAAAGTGAGTGAAAGAAGATTGTCAAGGTCAAAATGTCCAGCAAGTTGATAACTTAAAGCTAAGTTTGAGCATCATCCTTTATGAAGGGAAAATTAAAGATTAATAAATGTTTTCAAAAAATTTATAAAGACATAGGAAAACACTCTGGAAATGTTTTCATGCAGAAACACAATAAGGTGTGTGTGTGTGTGTACATTATATACATAGATATATGTCAGAGAGTATGCATCTATATGTCCATAGAATAAAAGTAGGAACAAAATAATCAATTTCATTTATTCAGTCTACATTGTGACTATATACGAACAAATGAATGTTTATAGTGTTTATACTCCTTCATTTTTCTATGCACATATATAACTTTTTAAACAGAGAATATAACATATAAATTTAGTTCTTTATTTTTTAGCATATTAATTTTATTTCACCTTTTAAGTTCAGAGGTACATGTGCATGATGTGCACGTATGCTACGTAGGTAAACTTATGCCACAATGGTTTGCTGAACAGATCATCCCATCACCTAGGTATCAAGCCCAGTGTCCATTAGTTATTTCTCTTGATGCTCTCCCTCTCCTCACACCCACTTTCAACAGGCCCTAGTGTGCGTAGTTCCCCTCCCGGTGTCCATGTGTTCTCATCATTCAGGTCCCAGTTATAAGTAAGAACATGTGGTGTTTGGTTTTCTGTTCCTACATTAGTTTGCTGAGGATAATGGCTTCCAACTCCATCCATGTCCCCTGCAAAGACATGATCTCATTCCTTTACATGGCTGCATAGTATTGTATGGTGTATATGTACTACATTTTCTTTATCCAGTTTATCATTGATGGGCATTTGGATTGATTCCATGTCTTCACTATTGTGAATAGTGCTGGAATGAACATAGGCATGCATGTATCTTTATGATACAATGATTTATATTCATTTGGGTATATACTTAGTAATGAGATTTCTGGGTCAAACAGTATTTCTGCTTTTAGGTCTTTGAGGAATTGCCACACTGTCTTCCACAATGGTTGAACTAATTTACACCCCCAATAACAATGTAAAAGTGTTCCTTTTTCTCTGCAACCTCAGCAGCATCTGTTGGGCTTTTTTGACATTTTAGTAATAGACATTCTGATTGGCATGAGATGGTACCTCATTGTGGTTTTGATTCGCATTTTTCTAATAATCAGTGGTATTGATCTTTTAAAAATACGTTTGTTGGCCACATGTATGTCTTCTTTTGAGAAATGTCTGTTCACATCCTTTGCCTACTTTTTGATGGGGTTGTTTAGTTTTGTTTTTTTGTAAATTTGTTTAAGTTTTCTTGTAGATTGGATATTAGACCTTTGTCAGATGGATAGATTTCAAAAATTTTCTCCAATTCTGTAGGTTGTCTTTTCATTCTGTGATAGTTTCCTTTGCTGTGCAGAAGCTCTTTAGTTTAATTTGATCCCATTTGTCAATTTTTGCATTTGTTGCAATTGCTTTTGGTGTCATCGTCATGAAATCTTTGTCCATGCTTATGTCTTGAATCATATTGCCTAGATTTTCTTTTAGGTTTTTTATACGGTTTTAGGTTTTACATTTAAGTCTTTAATCCATCTTATGTTAATTTTTCTATATGTTGTAAGGAAGGGGCATTGTCTCAGCCCAAAAGCTTCTGAAGCTGATAAGCAACTTCAGCAAAGTCTAAAATACAAAATTCATGTGCAAAAACCGCTAGTATTCCTTTACACTAACAACAGGTAAGAAGAGAGCCAAATCGTGAATGAACTCCCATTCACAATTGCTACAAAAAGAATAAAATACTTAGGAATACATCTGACAATGAACATAGAGGATCTCTTCAAGGAGAACTACAAACCACTTCTCAAAGAAATTAGAGAAGACACAAACAAATGGAAAAATATTCCATGCTCATGGATAGAAAGAATCAATGTTGTGAAAATGGCCATACTGCCCAAAGCAATTTACAGATTCAATGCTATTCCCACTAAACTACCATTGACATTCTTCAAAGAATTAGAAAAAAAAAAAACTACTTTAAAATTCATATGAAACAAAAAAAAAAGCCCAAATATTTAATACAATCCTAAGCAAAAAGAATAAAACTAGAGACATCATGCTACTCAACTTCAAACTATACTACAAGGCCACAGTAACCAAAACAGCATGGTACTAGCACAAGAACAGACATATAGATCAACGAAACAGAATAGAGAACTCAGAAATAAGACTGCACACTACAACCATCTGATCTTCAACAAACCTGACAGAAAAAAGCAATGGAGAAAGGACTCCCTATTTAATAATTAATGGGAGAACTGGCTAGCCACATGCAGAAAATGGAGTCTAGGTAACTTTTATAAGTAGAAATAAAAACAGTTAAAAGGAAATACAAAAATAAATTGGTAATAAAAAGTTGCTATTAAACCTTAATAAGACTTTTAAAATATAAATATCTCTAAAAACCAGGTCTGTTTCAGAAGTTCTAATACTAAAAAAAAATCACAACTCACAAAACTTCATGAAGTACAACGCAAGAATTAACTATTTCAAGTCTACATAGTTCCAGAGCAAAACATTTAGACATTTATTCTCACATTCCTGGTTGAATCAAGCACATTCTACCTGTCTTCTCCCATAAAATGTTTCTGTATACTTAAAGAAGATAGGGAAATACATTTGGAAATGAAGAAAATCTTTGAGGAGAAAAGGTAAGTGTGAAGACAGAAAACACGAGCTTCAACGATACAGGATTACCCTATTTAACTAACTCTATCACTAAGCGTTAGAACTGAGACTTAGATTTTAATATAATCTTTTAACACATGTTGGCAGTATCTTATCCCTTAACCCCTAGAAAAAAAGCTATATCAAACATAAGAGCAGTCTAACAGGGGATAAGGTACACTTTTTATTAAATCGAGAATTAAGCAAACTAATTTTTTAAGTCAAATGTAACCAAAATATAAAGAAAAAGTAAGCAAATTGGTTATGTCAATGAGACTCTTATTTATGCTGGCATTAACTATAATTAGGCTGGAGCAAAATATAGTGAATAATCCACCAAATACGAGATCCCAGGATTCCATTGTAATTGGTTAGTGTTTTTCTTTCCCAGCTGCTTGAAAAGAAGCTGTTTGAGTTATACCAGGTGATCTGAGACATTCATTCCTAATGAGAACCCTCTCAGAGCTACCTGAATATAATAAAACCATAAGTAACCCATGTTGTGTTATGATGCAGAGAATACATAGTGATGGCAATGAAGGAGAGGTCTATCTTTTATAACATTTGTGTGGGAAGTAGCTCAGGCATCTATACATTTTTTAACCCAATTATAACAATCACTGTATCAGCTTAGACTGCTGGCCCCACATCTGCAGCACCAACAAGTGATATCCAGCTTGATACTAAAATTATTTAGAACAATTCTTCAAATAGAACCATTCCACCATAGTTGACTTTCTAATCTCTCTGTAATTTCTCATGCATTCGGGAAGGCACGTAGCATATTGGACAGAACACAGGTTTTGGAACTAGATAGGGCAGGATTTAAACCCTAGCGCCATCCTGTGTTATCACCCCGCAACCTTAGACTAGTCATTTAATTACTTAGAATCTGAGTTTTTGCCTCTGTTAAAGAGGGGAAAAAGTATCACAGGGGAAAAATAACACAGAGGATAATTGTGAAAATTAAGTGATGTAACAACATACAAATATTGTAACTATATCAACTCAATGTTAATGTAGCAAATTGCTATGTAATAAAAAAGTACTGTATTAGTTTCTCCAGAGAAACAGAACCAACAGGGGTGTGTGTGTGTGTGTGTGTGTGTGTGTGTGTGTGTAGAGAGAGAGAGAGAGAGAGAGAGACAGAGATTTAATTATAAAGGATTGGCTTACACAATTATAAAGACTGAAAAGTCCCAGAATTTGCAGTCAACAAGCTGAAAACCCAGGAGATACCCAATGGTTTAAGTTCTTGTTCAAGACCTGGTTGGTGGGTGAGTTTGGGGGTTCCTATTTTACTCATAGGAGGGTTAGCTTTTTTGTTCTGTTCAGGCCTTCAACTGATTGGGTGGGGGTCACCCACATTAGGGAGGCAAATCTGCTTTACTCAGTCTCCTGAATCAAATGTTAATCTCATTCAAAAGCACCCTCACAGACAAACCCAGAATGTTTGACCAACTATTGGGGCACCCTGTGGCCGAGTCAAGCTGACACATAAAATTAACCATCACAACTACAAAACCTCAGTGCTTTGCAAGGAGCATTCATCCTCTTTAGACCACTGGCTAGCTGAGGCACGATCTCACACAAACTGCAGAAACACAAGAGAACATGCCCATCTGCACAAGCCCATTTCAAGCACCTGCTGACATCATGTCTGCTAACATCTAGTTAGCTAAAGCAAGCCACATGGCACTCTCAACATTAATAAAGCATGGAAATACACCCACCTATAGCAGGAGAAACCAAAAAGTCATAGAACAAAGGGCTTGGATACAGAAAATGGCAAAAATTAGGAACAGTAATGCAATTCACTATGGTAATCAGTGGTTGACACAGGTTAGATATTCAAAAAATTTTATTTATGTGCTTTCCCATTCCCCTACCCCAGTTCCACTTGCCATTTTTCAAGGATTTTTCCATTTTTCTTTACTGTATTCCACACGGAATATAGATATAATATTTTTAAGATTTCAGATAATGCTTTAAATAAGAAAATGCTCTTTCACTCTGTCAAAGGTTTTATGTACCAGGCAAGCTGCTATTTTAATTGATCCACCATATCTGTTAGCTCATTTACTTAAGAGTTTTACAATCAATTAGACACATACAATGTGTTTAAGAAATTTACATTATGTTCTTCCTTGTGCCCTACTTCACACCTGCCTACATCAAATTTCACCTGCTATTATTTTTCTCAATTGGCTATGTTTGTTTCACAATTATCTAGTCAATTTATTATGTTCCAGGGGTCTTTAAAGAGCCTTTCTCATCTTTGTCCTGACTAAATAACTTATCATTGAATACGTTAACTGACATGCCATTCAGCCCTGCTTGTCAGAGAGTTCTTTGAAAGTATGAACATTTCAAGTCCCAAATGAAGAAGGTGAAGATGTTGTACAATCAATTTAGTTTCATGCTGTGACTTACCTTCTCTTCCTTGCTTTACCAATCTTTCAACACATTCTTAGATCTATAATAGAATGTTACATCTTACCACAATGGCGCCAGTCACTTTGGATACTTCTTTATGGAACAAATATATGAAGATCTTATCATGACAGCAACAGTGACAGTTAATATCTTGAGGCAATGTGAAAGTCAGTCATAGAGAACTGAAAGATTCCCATGGTATTTTAATCCTTAGAAGCCATTGTTTAACATTAGGATATGGTTTTAACTCTTAAGATGTCTTATTTCAAGAGAAGAACACTAATAATTTGCCCTTTCTAGGCAACACCACTACTTTATGGATTAAAAAAAGCTGAGATTAAATGAATTTAAAGAACTTGACCAGCATTACCAGGAACCAAAAAATAGAGCAAAGGTATGAACCTTCTAATGGTTGATTACAAAATGCATCCCATAGCAATATTCAAAAATAAGTATCACATTTCAAAAATGAATTAAAGCAATAGGACAAAATACTACTTTTTTCAAACTATACTTTCTTTTCTTAAATTAAAAAAAAACATAGCCTAAGATGAGGGTTTTTTCCTCTCATTTTGAGAATCAATCCTTTGTAACATTAAAATCAGTTGAAGAAAAATAGTTTCTCCATACAGGTGTTCAAAATCAGTAGCCTAATCTGTTTCTCTCACTATATAGTCATCGAATGTTTTTGATTACACATCCCTATCAGTAAAAATTTTTGCATATGCATCTCTAATGTAAGTATATTGATTTATAAATCATTTACATAAACTACTTTAATCTGTATGCTAAATTTCTCATAAAGCTAATGTTCTTTTCATTTATTAGGAAACAAACAATATCAGAAGTTTTCATATCTTTTCCCCCACCTCAGTGTGGGGAGAAGGGTAGTTAGTGCTAAATTATAAGCTCCTTGAAGTACTCAACAATGTCTTATTTGACTCTTGAAGACCTAGCACAAACTTGGAACTGCTAGAAATGTAAATGAGGCTTATTAGACAGATCATGAATGAATAATAGAACTGATTGTTTTAGAAAAAATCAGAGTCAAGCTTTTGTTGTATTTCTTTAACTCCAGAATAATATCCTTTTCCAGGGACACAAGATAATTTATATTCCAGACCCAAATAACATGAATTTTCCCATTAAAAGAATCTACTTTCATGCCGCAATACTCAAATCCCAGCTCTAAGATGGAATCATTCATAGGAAAGAGCACTGAAGTCAGACCTCCTGATTTGAATCAGCGCTGTCACTGGCCAACTTCATGCCCTTGTGCAAGTTACTGCAGCTCTTTCAGCACCTTTCTTATCATCTGTTAGAGAAGGTTTGGATAAATCATTATGAATATCCCTCAAACTATCCCAATCTAAATAAAAGAATGCTTGTGATTTTTTTCTTCAAACATTCATATTTTATATATTCTAAGCCTTATATAAACATCTTGAAAAAAATAATTACTGAGCCAGTCCAATATACTGAGGAAAAAAATTATAAACTATTCTTTCTACTTCATGTACCTAAGTAAATAATCAAATGATGTCCAGAGGTGAGTAAGGATTCAGCTTGGTTTGATGTTCTACTGGATCCAGGCATAGTAATCTTTGTAAGGTATGCCATCCTTTAGTTCCTCCCACATCAACCCAAGCTTATAAATTCCAAACTCTGTGCCCCTACGAAGCCTACCCTTTTGGTAGAACCTAAGGAGGGATAAAGGCAAGTAAATTAAGGCCAATATGTGATGCAATAAGGACTACAGTCATACAGTTACTTGCACTAGTCTGTTACTTTCTGTTCAGGAAATGGATGCAACTTGATTAAGTTTGTAGAAATGCCATTGGAGGAAAAGACAAAGAAAGAGGGTGAGGGTCAGGGGTTGAGAGATTTTCTTAGAATAGCTGACAATTTTCATTTTAGAAAAATTAGCATTTCTTTATATAATTATATATATCACATATAAATCATTCTGCCAGGCATACATTGTATCTAAAAATTGTCTCGTGGGATATTATTAAATTTTGATATTTCAAAGACTACACTAATGTGAATGATTGAAATAAGTTATGCTATATAAATGAAAAATTCAGCCATCAAACAGCAATTTTCCATCAGAGATCTGCCTTTTATCTCTTGAGTTAGATCTATTTGTCTTTCTGGAAATAGGCATTCTTATCAGCTATTGAAGCAGTCACAATATAAAAGAGAAAGCTTAAATACTCTAAAGTTTCATGAAGCAAGCTTCTAATCTCCCTGTATTTCTTGCTTTGAGGAACGTAAAGTCACGTACAGAATACAGACAAAATCAAAAAGGGTAAATTTTAATGTGCATTCAGCAGGACTGAAATAGAACTCTTAATTTTTCCCCTCCTTGAAATGGTTTCCTTAAGGAAATTCCACAATCAAATGTTCTATGTGAGAAGTGCCGCTGTCTAGACAACCTCCTGGGTAATAAAGTGGATTAGGAAAAGTTTCTCCTGGTTTAAATGTTGCATCATTCACAGAAACAGTTCTTTTGCTTTTTTTTTTGTTTTATTTGTTTGTTTTTTCTCATTCTAATAAAGTGCTTCCCCTCACAGACATGGGACCTAGAGCAAGGAGTACCCAAATCCAAGATTTGAACAAATGCTGTCAGTATGTCACTTGAATTTAGATAGAATAGTGTCTTAGTCTGTTTTCTGTTGTTTATAACTGGATAATTTATAAAGAAAAATATGTATTTCTTACAGTTCTAGAAGCTGGGAAGTCCAAGGTCAAGGGGCCACATGTGGTGAGGACCTTCTTGCTGTGAGGACTCTGCAGAGTCCTGAGGTGGCACAGGGCATCGCATGGCAAGGGGGCTAAGTGTGCTAGCTCAAGTCTCTCTTCCTTTTCTTATAAAGCCACCAGTCCCATTTCAATGATATTGCATTAATCCGTTAACCCATGAATGTATTAATCCATTCCAATCCAGAGTCCTCATGACCCAACCACCTCTTAAAGACCCTACCTCTCAATACTGTTACATGGGGATTATGTTTCCACGTGAGGTTTGGAGAGGGAAAACATTCAAACCATAGGAGATAGTTATTATCTTTTTTTAAAAAGCTGAGGAAATTGAGGCCTAGAAAATTTAAATGACTTACAAAACCAGACAGCTGGCAAATGGCAGAGTTCCATTTACACCAAAGCTGACTATACCATGTTAATACATGAACAAACTGCTGATGTTCCAGTGTGGTTTTCACCTCAACAATGGTGGAATAAGATATAAATTCTTCCAGGTACTCTTGCTATCTTATACAAGAGTAACTCCTGGCCGGGCACGGGGGCTCACGCCTGTAATCCCAACACTTTGGGAGGCTGAGGTGGGCGGATCACGAGGTCAGGAGATCGAGACCATCCTGGCTAACATGGCAAAACCCCGTCTCTACTAAAAAGTACAAAAAATTAGCCGGGCATGGTGGCGGGCGCCTGTAGGCCCAGCTACTTGGGAGGCTGAGGCAGGAGAATGGCGTGAACCCAGGAGGCGGAGCTTTCAATGAACCGAGATCGTGCCACTGCACTCCAGCCTGGGTGACAAAACAAGACTCCGTCTCAAAAAAAAAAACAAAAAATAGGATAACTCCTACTATTAACTTGACTTTATATCGTGAGCATTTTTTAATATTTAAAATTGAATACAACGTTTTCTCTAAAAACAAATCTCACAAAGCCACAGTTCCTTAACTAATCATGTACATTCATGAAGTCGAAAACCAGGAAAAGTGAGGTACCCAGATTTATAAATAAACCTACTATAGTAATAGCATTCTCCTTACAATTTTATGTTTTCATGTCTTTGAGCTCATTCCTTACAACATCTTTCTATAAAATCTAATTGCCACACTTCATGCTTAGTCATAGGCTCCAAAGACTGTCATTTCTAAACTAGTTCATCCAAAGAAGCTACAACAGGAAGGAAAGATTAATGTCATTCATTGTCTTAGCTAAGGCAATGGTTTTTCCTAAATAAAAACAAAATTGAAGTGAGGACAGAAGGTGTATGTTCTAGTAAGAATAATTCTAACCTGCACCTACAGTCTAGTGACTTTTCACTAAGAAATGGCTCTTTCCATTCTGATATTAATGCCTGCTAACTCCTTTCTCCTCACTTTCCTCATAGAAAATTGGGACAGATTTTAGAATCATAATCAAGTGAATTTCTCCATCATCCCCATGGCATACAATGCATACACATGAATGTGCACACACATGTCCATTTATTTATTTACTTATTTATGTGTTAGAAAAGCTACAAGACTGTGTCTTTTCTTACTAAATCCAGATGGTTATGCAAGCTCAGGCATGAAGAATTTGTGTAATTGTCTCTGGAATTTTACAAGCTTTGAATTTCTCACAATTTTCTTTCCTTAAAAACTAGTGAGTAAAGTGACACTTAAGAATTATGCAGAAAAATATACCGGACTTTAAACATAAATAGACTGGTAATTAGACTCAAAATGTGATAATGAAATTAGCCTCATGAGGTTTCACATACACTGATCTCATTCAACATGTTCTTACCCAGCTCAAGCATACATTTTCATGGCATTCGGAGAATGACGCCACATTTTATGAAGTAAGCTATTGATCTTAATCATCACCAAATTTTAAGAAGAGGCTGGTGCAAACACAGGAGAACCAATGATCATGAGGAAGCAGTTTCTCCCCTTAAAAGCTAACCAATCTAAGAGAGAAACTGGGCACAAACACAAGACATATAGCAGTACAATGTGCTTGTGACAAATTCTAAGATAAAAGTTTGTAAGTCAAATTACATTCTTTCGTTTCCTTTTTATTGTAATTCTGCATTTACCGGTGCAAACAAATTGGACTTGTTTGAGCAACCACAGCAGCAAATTTCAGCCATGACTTAATAAGCGTGAGTAGAGGCCAAGTGCAAATATAAAATCCACCTGGAAATTGCTTTTGGGTATTATAGGCCAGTATCAGAGCTCAGTGTACAATAATATATTAACAGGACTTTTATGTCCAGTTTCCTTGCTCAGAATGCTAATTGCTATATTTCTGCTAGCATGTAACGCAACTACCAGCTGTCACGTAAGTTGTTTTATTTGGTTTTCACAATCCAGAGAGATGTATTGCACATTTTGAAGTGAGGATGCTGAAGCCCAGGGTACCTTAGCTGACCTGCCCAATGTCACACCACAACTTGGCAGTAAACACAGGACATGATTTTGAGTTCTTTCTCCTTATCCACACTGATCTGCTTGTCATAAAGTCAAGATAAGCAATGCAATCCTTGAGTGAGTAAGTTTGCTTTGTGCAGTTTTTCAGTCAATCTGCACCTGAGCCAGGAAGCTGTCTCATAAATGTGTTTTGTGTGCCACAAGCCTATCAGTGAAAGATTGTGGGTGAATCAGTAAAAACAACTCAAAATGAATGTTCTACCAATTCTGGTCCAGGAGCTATTTACCTATCTTCTTCCATGAAAAATATTCTTATAAATTGTATTACAGACAGCCAACTTAAAAACTGGCATTCTTTGGTGCTAGCTCTATCCCCAGAGCCATGATATATGAACTTTACAAATCTGTTGCCATGGTTCCTTGCATTCCCACAATAAGTTCCAATTTGCATGCGTCTTTTCCTTATAGGCTGTAAACAGCAGGCACAGAAGCAGGATAGTTGTTGCAGAGGAGGGAGATAAATGCAATAGAACAGTCTTTAGAGTTGAGCTTTCATGCTGGTGACTCTCAAAGCACCAGAGTGCATGGTCCTAGGGTGTTGCAGGAAGTCAGGGACCCCGAATGGAGGGACCGACTGGAGCCGTGGCAGAGGAACATAAATTGTGAAGATTTCATAGACATTTATCAGTTCCCAAAATTACAACTTTTATAATTTCTTATGCCTGTCTTTACTGCAATCTCTGAACATAAATTGTGACGATTTCATGGATATTTCTCAGTTAACAAATAATACTCTTATAATCTCTTATGCCTGTCTTTAATCTCTTAATCCTGTTATCTTCATAAACTGCGAATGTACATCACCTTAGGACCACTATTGTACATATTGATTGTAAAACGTGTGTTTGAAAAATATGAAATCAGTGCACCTTGAAAAAGAACAGAATAATAGCGATTTTAGGGAACAAGGGAAGACAACCAAATGTCTGACTATCTGTGGGGTCGGGCAGAATAGAGTCATATTTTTCTTCTTGCAGAGAGCCTGTAAATGGACGTGCAAGTAGGAGAGATATCACTGAATTATTTTCCCAGAAAGGAATATTAATAATTAATACCCTGGGGAAGGAATGCATTTCTGGGGGAGGTCTATAAATGGCCACTCTGGGAGTGTCTATCTTACACAGTTGAGATAAGGACTGAAATACGCCCTCCCTGGTCTCCTGCAGTACCCTCAGGCTTACTAGGGTGGGGAAAAGATCCCACCCTGGTAAATTTGAGGTCAGACCGATTCTCTCCTCTTGAACCCTGTTTTCTGCTGTTGAAGATGTTTATCAAGACAATACGTGCACAGCCAAACATAGACCCTCATCAGTAATTCTAATTTTTCCCTTTGCCTTGTAATATTTATTGCCCTTTAAAACATGTGATCTTTTTTACCTACTCCCTGTTCATACACCCCCTTCCTCTTTTAAAGTCCTTAATAAAAACCTGCTGGTTCTGCAGCTCAGATGGACATCACAGATCTACTGATATGTGATGTCACCCCCAGAGGCCCAGCTGTAAAATTCCTCTCTTTGTACTCTTTCTCTTTATTTCTCAGACCAGCCAACACTTAGGGAAAATCGAAAGAACCTACAATGAAATATTGGGGGCTGGTTCCCCCAATATCTAGGGAGACATCAGAACCATCTGGGATGGTAGATTATGTCCCAAAATCGCAGCAACAAGCCCTGGCATCCCCATGTCCTTTCAGAAATGTGACTGCACCCTCCTTTCATCTAGAGGTTGACATACTTCCACTCTATTAGAAGCTGGGTTGGCTCTGTGCCTTACTTTAACTTTGGTGCTATTTGAGTTTTGGACCTAGATCTTAAGAGTTTTAAAGCTTCCATTTGTGTCCCCTTGGAAGCCAGAGATCATGTAGAGAATCTGGGACTAGACTACTGAATGATGAATGACCATCATTCTGGGACCGAGAATGCTCCCAGCCTTCTAGACATAGCCATCAAAGACCCAACATGTGGCCATAGTTGGGGCTATCTTGAATCTTCCTCCTCAGCCCAGCTGCTAGATGACTGCAACTTTCCTGAGTTAGCCAGAGAAGACCAGCAAAAGAACCCCTGTGCCAACCCAAAGAATCATGAGAAAATAAATGGTCATTGTTTTAAACCATTGTTTGGGTAGTTCATTACACAGAAAAGGGTACCCAAAATACCTGAGAGCTTTTCTGAAATACCCATACACCTCTAATTTCTTCCCTTGGACTCTGACACCCTGCCTGTCTTCCCAAGGACCTCGGATTTATCAGGTATGAACCCATAAGATGACTTTTTCCTGCCCTCCAGTTGTTCAAATGAAGACAATTAATCATAGTACCAGCCAGCTTGTGGTAAGTACCATAATGAAGGAGCATGAAAATGTTGTACTTTATCAGAAAAGCACTCCATGCTTGGTGTCAGAAGAAAATGAGAATTATTTATTTAAAGAACTGTTAAAGGTAATTTTTATTCAACAACAACAACAACAAAAATTTAAAAATGGACAAATGACTTCAATAGAAATATTTCCAAAATTCTGGAGAAATTTTTTATTGGCCAGTAAGCACAAGAAACATTTAACATCACAGATCACTAAGGAAATACAAATCAAAACCATAATGAAATACTGCCTGACATCCATTGAAATGATTACTATAAAAAATAGATAATACTAAGTAGTATTGGCAAGGATGTTAAAAAAATTGTAACCCTTGTGCAATGTTGTTGGGAATGTAAAATGGGGCAGCCTCTGTAGAAGGGTATAGTGGTTTCTCAAAAATTACACATAAAATAGTGATGTGATGCATCAATTTCACCTCTGGGTATATACCCAAAGTAACTGAAATCAAGGACTTTAAAAAGTAACCAGTGTCCATAGCAGCATTATTCCCAATAGCCAAAAGGTAAAAACAATGCAAATATTTGTCAATAGGTGAAGAGATAAACAAAATATGAAGATATATACAATGCAATACTATTCAGCCTTAAAAAAAAAAGGAAATGCTGACACATGCTACCATATAGATGAACCTTGAAGAAATTATCCTAAGTGAAACAAGCTGGAAACAAAAGGACAAATATTGTACCATTCCACTTATGCAAGGTACCTAAAACAGTTAAATTTATAGAGACAGAAATAGAGTGATGGTTACAAAGCGGCTTGGTGGAAGGGGGAATGGGATGCTATTGTTTAATAGGTGCAGAGTTTCAGTTTGGGAAAGTGTAAGTGTTCTGGAGATGGATAGCAGTAATGATTACACAACGATGTGAGTTGAGTGTACTTAATGCCAATGAACTATACTTTTTACACTGGTTAAAATATTAAATATGTTATGTATATTTTACTACAATAGAAAATTAACTTTAAAAATGATTCTCAACCTGGTTGCACATTCCAATAATCCGGGGGAAGCTTTAAAAATCCCAGTGTCCACCCATGGCATATGATCACTGTGTGGGCATTCATGAAAGTTGAATCAGTCTGCCCACTCCAGACCAAGTATATCAAAATTCTCAGGGATGGGGCACAGCCATCAGGATTTTCTAAAAATTTTCCAGGTAATTAAAATGTGCAGCCAGTGTTAAGAGTTACTACTTTAAAATACTGGAAGCGCTCCATCTACTTTATGCATTCAGATTAGCACACACCCAACACTGAAATGTATGCCATCAATTAAGATGTGGAGAGGATCACCATAATTAAAAAATCACACTTACATTCTTGAACACTTTTTTTTTTTTTGAGAAAGAGTCTCCCTCTGTTGCCCAAGCTGGGGTGCAGTGGCACAATCTTGGCTCACTGCAACCTCTGCCTCATGGGTTCAAGAAATTCTTGTGCCTCAGCCTCCTTAGTAGCTGGGATTATAGGCGTGTGCCACTATGTCTGGCTAATTTTTGTATTTTTAGTAGAGATGGGGTTTTGCCATATTGCCCAGGCTGGTCTCGAACCTCTAACCTCAGGGTGATCTGCCCACTTCGGCCTCCCAATGTGCTGGGATTACAGGACTGAGCCACCGTGCCCATCCCTTAAAAATGTTTTCAGGTAAGTAATGTAATAATTTGATTGAGGCTATATGTAAATGCTGCTGATAACTAAAGCTCATCCAATCATTTGCTCATTCAACTGGGGTTGTTATAAAAATAAAAATAAAATACAGATCTTCTTGGCACTGCACCAGGATTTCTCACTTGTCACCCATCTCCGCAGGCTCCAGCTGTCTGTCCTGTTGCCCTGTCCCCTCTCTTTCTTTTCTCTCCCCTTCTGCTCTTTGTTTCTTAGGCTGAGCAGTTTACATTTAATTATTATCTCTGTTAACTTTTTAACAGTGCCTGACTCAGAGCAAGAGGTTAAGAAATATTTTTGAAGAAAAGGAGGTAGAGAGGAAGGAAAAAAGGAAGTAAGGAAAAAAGAAAGAGGGAGGTCCTCCTCTAGCCTTTGCCCTCAGGACTAGTATATACTTCCAAGTGTTTTATAAAAGGTTTTTGCTGTTTTTTGACCCCCAAACTAATTTATCTTCCAAAGAAGAACACTTGTACTAATACTAAAATAACAACTTCTATACACACACACACACACACACACACACAACATACTTATTTTGTTTGTTTGCTTGTTTGTTTTTGTTTTGTGAGGTTCTTTTGTTTGTTTTTGAGACAGAATCTCCCTGTGTCACCCAGACTGCAGTTCAGTGGCGTGATCTCGGCTCACTGAAACCTCCACCTCCCAAGTGCAAGTGATTCTCCTGCCTCAGCCTCCTGAAGAGCTGGGATTACAGGCGCTTGCCACCATACCTGGTTAATTTTTGTATTTTTAGTAGAGACAGGGTTTCACCATGTTGGCCAGGTTGGTCTCAAACTCCTGACCTCAAGTGATCCCCTTGTCTCAGCCTCCCAAAGTGCTGGGATTACAGGCATGAGCCACCGCACCCGGCCCACCCCACATATTTGTGTGTCTATCTTAACTGGGTGTGCTTAGGCATATAATTTCATTGTATAATTTACTTGTTAAAGAGCCTGTAATAAGAACCAGAAGTGACAAGTTTTGACTTTCTGAAGTTGGAAAGACAGGACCTTGAAAGGTAGAACAACAAACAAAATAACTTATCAATATTTACACATCTAAGAAGATACCATTGTTTTCTAGAGGTAATAATAATGTAAATTACAGAATAAGAGAATGTGAGAAGAGAATAAGAGAAGTAATTCTGGTGAACTGCCTCAATTTCCCCAATGCAAATGAGAACACATTAGGAGAGTAGTTCTGACAAGACTCAGAAAGACATAGAAGATCTTAATTTTGTACAGTATGCCTTTCTACATAGCTCATCAAGCACTGTGACCAGGAAGTTTCCTGCCAAAAATGAAAATGACAGGTCTACACCCACACAGATAAAATAAAAGATGAACTTCATATGGCTTGATATCAGTCTATTCTCAATCACATTGGAGAAATGAGATCAAGGTAGAAGTGAAGAGTGAATAAATGGCCAAGTTCTACCCTTAAGGCTCTCAAAGTTCATAAAAGAATTATGCACCAACAATTGGTGACTGCCTGATACAACGGGGGTAACAGTGGAATTCAGGGAGTGCCATGAGAAGACAAGCAAGGTAGCTGAACCAGAGCATCAGTGAAGACCTAAAAGGAGAAATGATATCAGAGTTTTATTTATTTTGTTTTTATTATTTATTCATTTATTTATTAGAGAGAGGATCTCACTCTGTTGCCCAAGCTGGAATGTAATGGCATGATTATAACTCCTGGCTCAGCCTCCGACTCCCAGGCTTAGGCATTCCTCCTACCTCAACCTCCCCAGTAACTGGGATTACAGGCATGCACCACCACACCTGGTGTGGGTTTTCCTGACGGTAACTGAGAACCATGAAAAGTTGTTAAGCAAGAGAATGAATCATGTTTTAGAAAGAGTTCTCTGACACTGTATAGTAAATTGTTGAGGTAGTGACTAAAGGCAGAGAGACCAGTTAGAGGGTGACTGTAACAGTCTGCATAAGAACTGCTGAGAACCTGACCCACTGTAGATGGGAGACAAGAAGGAAAGTATCTGAACTCTAGTTAGAAAAAAAGTCAGAAAGACTTGAAAAGTCACTTATGATGGCAAATTGTCTATGTTGATGGAATGGATAGATGCCAGTTTTAACCTTCGTAGTAAAAACCAGTAAAAAGCAAATTTGTGGTATAGTTTTCATAAAACTGTGCCACTGAGATCTCCTGCTGCAGATAGCATAATTGACTGAAGCCTCCAAATACTGTGAACCCACAGTTGTCTTAATACCGAGGCTATGCTTCCCTTAGGCTGCTCTCAGCCAATGACTAATGGGATGGAGCACTAAGGCAAGTTGGCAAGTTCTTCCTGCAAGGTTTGGTACTTCTCTGGTAGGAGACTTTGGCTCAAGGACTTCTTGCTGAAACTTTCTCAGAGCCACACTGTAGTTTGAGGCTCAGTCTAGCCAATCCTCTTTCCTTACCTCTCTCCTTCAGAGAGGTCAGATCCTAATCTCAAGCTCTTCCAGCCTCTCGCAGCTTCCTCCCATTTTTCCCTTACAAGTGTTCCCTCCAATGGATTTCTTTCAATCTTCTCCCATGTTGATATCTGCTTCTCAGAGGACCCAAAATAATAAATGGGGAAAAAGAGGAAAAAATTATGCTTTTTTCTCATTAGCATATTTTATTATTTTACACTGAAATTCAACATTCGTTGAGCAAATATTTTTGAGCACCTGTACATATAATGATCCATAGACCAACTGAAATTGAATACTTCTTGGCTACAGTTGTTTTCCAAGGTTCTATGGTTTTGTATAACCTATTAATGGCTTGGCCTTGGTTCAATACACTTTTTATATTGTAGAGGAATATTGACTATTAATATAAAAAGAAACTTTGCATAATATTGGGAGGAAGAAAAGGAAAATCAGAATTTTAAGGCTGTCTCAAATATTTTAAACTACATTTATATATAAAAAGAGAAAAAAACTAAAGAGACAATAACAGACAAATGGATGCTGAATTTTTAGTAATAGAATTGCAGGTTATTTTCTGTTTACTCCATTATATTTTTCAAAATTTTCCAGAATTTCTGTAATAAACATTTTAATAATGAGTGAGAATTTTATTTTTTAAAGTTACCTATAGAAAGAGCTAAACTCTTTGAAGTAAATTTTTTAAAAAAGGTTATTTTCTAGTTTCAAAGACTTTCTATAGACTTAGTGTGTTGCTATGGGAATGAAAATAAAAATAAAAATTGCTGTAATTTTTTAAAAAATCTAGAAATATTCATATACAGTGTTAATTTCCTAGATTATTCAAACTATCCCTCTGCAATTCAATGTAAATGTTTTTATAAGTCCTCTTATTAAAACCAGGTTTGAGATCTCACCCCTACAAACTGTACTAAACTATAAGAAACTATCCATTTAAAAATAAGAATACATGCACACCCAACACTCATTAACACCAAAAGGATATTTAAATAAAATGTAAATTCTCAAAAGAGAAAATTTAAGGACAGTATGATATCTGTGCCTGAGATTTCAGTTCCCTCCCACCTACTCCCACTTATTCTGGAGTTGTGGGGTTTTTAAAATTTTACTTTTGGTCTTTTTTTATAAAACCCCATCCCCTCACCCTTTTTCCTTTTTGCCGGTGGCAAAAAAGTCAGATGTGGCATTAGCCTGTACCTAAAAGATAAAACATAAAGAACATTACAGTTTTATCCTTTGGAGATTTCATTTTGCTTGCTTCATTATGCCTACAGCAAGCTAGTCTTTCAACATTTGTGCCATTCGATTTCTCAACCAGAAGCCAGTCAAGAATAAAATACAATTATTTATAACTCTTGCCAACACTCAGAACAATCGTCCAAATAGAACTCCAGATTAAAATACCCACCAGCTATTAAAAAAATGGAGATTACTATTCAAGAAGTTTGACGTAAAAAGGCATTACAGTGTAAGAAATAATAGCATGATTAGAAATATGGAATCATTTTCCTTCCTTTGAGAAGACTAATTTCATCTTTAGAAGACTATATTCTAATTTTAAGCACAGAGCTCAGAGCCAAAGCCTCCAGCTTTAACCTCTAACTATAATAAACTTTGAGCCAAGATTGGTAAGTCCAGGTAGCTCTCAGTAAATGTTGAAAGACATTTGATTTTTAGATAATTTATTTTGCTGAGAAACAAAATAAATTTGGAAACTATGGAGTCTATTTTGGAGTAATCAGAGTAATCTTGTATGCATTGCTATGAATTTGACTAGTGTTCCCAGTCTAAAGTTAGTATATATTTTTTAAAAAGTAAATGCTTCGGCCGGGCGCGGTGGCTCACGTCTGTAATCCCAGCACTTTGGGAGGCCGAGGCAGGCGGATCACGATGTCAGGAGATCGAGACCATCTTGGCTAACACGGTGAAACCCTGTCTCTACTAAAAATACAGAAAATTAGCCGGGCGTGGTGGCGGGCGGCTGTAGTCCCAGCTACTCGGGAGGCTGAGGCAGGACAATGGCGTGAACCCGGGAGACGGAGCTTGTAGTGAGCAGAGATTGCACCACTGCACTCCAGCCTGGGTGACCGAGCCAGACTCCATCTCAAAAAAAAAAAAAAAAAAGTAAATGCTTCAATACACAAAACCAACAGAACTTGAAATATAAGCATTCTCATTTCACAATACAGAGCAACAACAACAAAAGTAAAGCAGGTCATTATTACAAAGTCTATCTTAATTACTCCCATTTACTAAAACAATATTGGACAGAGAATTTTAAAAGGCCAGATTCTAATGTCAGACTCACCCTCTACAAGCTATGCTAATCGGAGCAAGCAAAATGAACTCTCTTGCCTGTTTCTTTATCTACAAAATGGGTTTAATAATACCTGCTCTACCAACCTCAATAAATTATTTGAGGTTTAAATTGAAAAGCGGCATAAAAGTGTTTTGAATATGGTGAAGCGTTACTCAGAATAAAGGTGATGTTTTCTTCCAACTCCAGTCAATTATGAATGTACAGCATGTGAAAAAGGTGGCAATGAGGATTCCTATCACATAAGCAATGGCTGATAGTACATAATATGGACCTTAGGACAGAAAGAGTAAGCCACAATAGAATGCTGGCCCCCACCACACACACACACACACACACAACACACACACACACACACACACAGAGACACTCCAACCGTGGTCAAAGACAGCTATGCGTAACAACTTGGATGATAAAAGGAAGAGTAATACTTAACAACAAATTAAAGATATTCTTAAACTCACTAAAGAAAAAAATTTAAGTATTTTGTGTTCATATTTAATATTAATTCAAGAGATAAAATATTCCTTTATTGTCAAATATATATGAGAAAAATATATATGAGAAAAATTATAAACCTATCTCATACCATTGACCAAAATAAAATCTACATGATAAAAAGAGTGAAGAATATATATGTATACCTACACTTAAATATATACATATTTTAAACTTAAACCAGGTAGAAAGAAATAGATGAGTAAACTGATAGGAAGATGAAAACTTTGCATGCATAAAAACAAAGGTAAAACTATAAAATAAATTATTGATGGAATGTAATAAATATTGAAACTTTATGTATATCAGAATGCTATTATAAGCAAAATGTAAAGGTGGATGACAAAATGGGGAAATATCTATAACTATAACCTGTTAGAGAAAAAATTATTCTTGATACTTGTTAAAGAACAGTAAGGCACACTCTAAGCATAGCCCTCCCTACTACAATGGGCCTTTGTGGCAGGAGAGAGATATCAAAGTCAACTCCAAATATAACAAGGACAAGTGGAGATTTATAGGCAAGGAGAAGGGTAGAGGTCAGTAGATGGAAATTACTAAGAGGAAACATCGAGGGTAGGAGAGTCTGGCTAAACCAACAGAACAGTTATTGCTAAAGGCAGACCAAGAGATAAGATATTGAGGGTGGAGGAATAAGAAATTTCATAAGGTATCAAGGATGGAGGATATTTGCTAAACTGACTCAGCAGAATTTTTGCTTAAACTGGACTAAGTGGACAAAGCAGCTAGATTGTGGACAGACCCTAAGGTTGGGGCAAAGTCAGAAAGAGGATTCAAAAGAGCCTGACTCAAGTCAGTCAAACGAGAGAGCCTTCATTACATATTATCAAAAGATTAATACTCTTAACATATGAATAACTCATTCCGATCAAAAATTTGATATAAGATAGTTCACAAAAGAATAAAATAGTCAATCAGCATATCTTTAAAAGGTAAATTTTCAACATAATTTAAATGGTAAATTGAAATAAAACAAAACCATTTTTCTCCTACCAACTTGGTGAAGGTTGCAGGAAGACTGGCATAACTTTAAGTGGCAAATGGGAGTTAAAGTTATTACACTATTGCAGAAGGGTCATTTGGCAGTATCAATTATTTCACTTATTTAAGATAAATTTGGTGAGTGTCAATAAAAATCAGATACTCTGCTACAGACTGGGGAGAGAGCAAGATATACAATATCCCACACATCAAAAAACTTACAATCTGCTATGAAAAATAAGCATTAAATTGTTTTACAAATAGCTATACAATCACTTGTGGTGTTAAGCACTATAGTGAAAATGTGTAGGTTGCTATGAGAGAAAATAATGAGAAGCTCTAATCTAATAATGGGGTAGTGAAGATGGGTTCAGAGAAATGACAGCTAAATGGTTGGATGAGGACAAGTAGCCAGATAAAGTGGGGGAGAAGGGGCAAGAAAGAGACTCCAGAGAGAAAGAAAAATGGATGAGGATATCTGGAAGAATGGGAAGTGTAAAGTTTGGCAATTCAAGGTATACAATAAAGGACTGTGGCAAAAACATAGTAAGATTATGGTAGGGCATGTTAAGAAATCTGTGTCTCGGAATAAAGAAGTAAATGAGTTTTAAACAAGAGAATAACTTGGTCTTGTTTAAAATGATCCCTTTGACACTGCATGGAAAATTAATTATTTGGGGCAAAGGAAGTTTCAGGAAGATCAACTAGAAGGCTACTGATAATATTGAATTTGGCCTTGGCCTTGTGCTCCAGGAAAATGGTGACAAAATCTCTTCAAATTTTTGTGTTCCAGGAAATGGTTTACTACAAAGAACTACCCTTCCCCATCTGAGTTAGACATAAATCCCTGCTACTTTTAGTAGCAGAAGACTCCCTCCCATATTTGTGACAAGGTCCACCACAGACCCTTCCTCTTTAGCCCCTCCAACTTCCCGTTCTTTTTCTCATAAATTACTAGCTGAGATTAGAACGATTTATTTTGTTTTAACTGTCTGATTAAAATCAGTCTCCTCCTTTGTTTAATTTCTGCCTTTGACACAATTAAAATAGTAACGGTATAAGACAATGAACTGGAAGTAGGAGATAAACTTGAAATCTATTTTGGATATAGAAGTACTAGAACTTGACGTGAGGTATTTGCTATCAAGAACAGCTTCCTAGCATGAGCAGCTGACCACCTGAGCAACTGGATAGATGGTGGTATCATCCATTGATGGGGGCAAACCTCAGAGGAGGAACAGGCTGGAAGGGAACAAGGAAGAAGATCAGATCTGAAGACATTGGGTGTGATATGCCTATGAGACATCCAAATGAAGATGTCAGAAAACAGATGAGAAAAGAAATCTGTGTGGGAAACAGAAATTAGTGAATGTCAATCCAGTTTATATTTTAAGCCATGGTCATATATAAGATAGGCTGGTAACAGAGAATAGAGGGGAAAAAAGGATGTTGCTGTTGAAATTGCCGAATTGTGGATTTAAAAATATTATTGTAGTCAAATGTGTCTAAGAAGTCGGAGAATACAAGAATGAAAATGTCCTTGGAATTTTCCAAGCTGGAGGTCATTGGTATGTGAGTAAAAACAGTTTCAGTCACTCAACTTCTAGAAATTTATTCCAAGAAAATAATGAGAAAGGCACAGAAAACATTAAGGAAAAAAGATGGCACAGAATTATTTGTAATAGGAAAACAATGGAAACAATCTAAATGACTCAAAACTGGGTGGTTAATTTGTGTTTCTTCTTAAGTAAAATGCTATTCAGCCATTCAAAATGTTTTTTGAGAATGTATAAGTAGACAGGAAATGTTTCATGAAAAAAATGTTTAATTTTTAAAAAGCAGGATATAAAAACATAGTGATTTCAAATTTTGAAAAAAATACAAATATAGAACACACAATATATTTGAGGAAACTATATCAAATTTATTCCTGTGTGAACTTATGAATAATTTCTATTTACTTAAGGTTTTTAAAACTTTTCTCAATATTCTACTATGAATGTGTATTATTGCCCTAATAGAGGAGAAACTATACATTAAATACTTATTTTCTTTTCTTTTAGAGACAGGGTCTTGCTCTGTCACCCAGGCTGGAGAGCATCTGTGCGATCACAGCTCACTGTAGCCTGAAATGCCTGTGCTCAAGCAATCCTCTCACCTCAACCTCTTGATATATATTTTAATAATAGGCTACCCATGCACCTCTGAGTTCCCTAGAGTTTTTACTGACACTAAAATCAATTTTCACAATTCAAATATAAGTTCCAAATGATGTGTTTAACGAGCCCAATATATTTTCAATAAAAATATGGAAAATATTAATCCAAAAGTTTTTACATAAAATAAACTTAAGTTATGAGGAAGAGATAGGGGAGAATGAATAACCCATGTGACAATTTGGGAGGAATACTGGAAAATAAATGATATCCAAGGCTTCTTACAAGTACCGAATTCGAGGCTCGGGAAAGCCTACCTCTCTCCATTGTCTCTGAATCCCTTAGCAAGAATTACAGGGTTAAAGGTGATTGGACAGCCTCTCTTCTTCTAAAGTCAAGACATCTGCATCTTCATTTATTTAGCTGACTCTGCTGCTAAAACTGCTAGCTGTATGAAAACAAAACAAAACAACAACAACAACAACACCAAAACTCACTCTCAAAAGTTAAATTTCTGTGTTTCTTTCTTTCTAAAGTGGTCTAAATAAAACTAATAACCTCAGAAAGCAAAGAACAAAAGTTGACCTAGGCTCCTGGATTCAAAACCCAATGTTCAAATCCATTGTCTATCAAAAATAACACTTCAAAAAGAAGGCTTAGAGATCTAGCTAATAGCTTCCAGCTAAAAAACAAAAAGAGCAATAGAGTAGATTTCGAATGGGTCATTGAGTTTCTAGCCTAGGACAAGCCACTCTGCCTTAAACAAACAAACAAAAACTATAAAACCGCTCCAACAGCGTTGTTATGCTTCAGAACCATGATTGGGAAGTTTGTCATAAAATACAATGTCTACTTGCCAAAAAAAAGTACAGAATAATAAAACAGTTATAGAAAACACAAATCTTCAGTGAACTACCACCATCCCCCAACACTGCCCCACCACTACCCCCAGTACACACACACACACACACACACACATTCCTCAAAAATATGCCTGCCTGGATTGAAGAAACATTGAAAACCTGGTACCAAAAGTTATTGCAAGCATACAAAGATGTGTTAAAATAAGAAATCAATCTTTGGTTTCTGGAATTAAGAATTATAATTATCAGTGAAGATTAACAAACACCACACATTCTGAGCATATTCAAATGCAGTTTTCTCTTCTACATCTGGTCATATACCCTCAAACTTTCTCTAGCACTAGTTATCACAATACTTTTTTTTTAATCTGCTTTACTTGCTTCAAAAGCAATTCCACAACAAAACAAGAACTTGAGGCAATTCACAGTTATAATAAGTTTGTTTTGTAATCACCTTAATCATCAAGGCTAAGAAAGAAACTCACCTTTATGAAATGACACACACGTATATTTACACCTCTGAGGGAAAGCATAAATTAGCACAGCTAAGTTTGTAACATGTTACAATACCTTGCTTACTAATCCTACCGATTCCATTAATTTTTTCAAAGCCTATCATTTTTTAGTTATACGTGACTTTCTGCCTCAATTTTTAAGATAAAGTGAATATATGCATTTCATTTTGACAGATTTTAATATTGCTAAGTGCCACTTTCAACTCTTAGATTTCCAGAAGTTTTTCTTAGAGTGGATGGTTAGCAGAAGCTTTTTAAAGATAACTTACTTTTACTCAGCATCTTCTTTTAGTACTATGGATTTAGTTTCCAATAGGCCTCTAAAATACATCTACAAAGTAATGATAATTCTCAGCAGACAACCCACTTAGTTTCTGTATCATGGTTAATTTTAGCCATAGTAATGCAAGGACTTATGTGTGACTTTCAAAAACTTTGCCAACTTATGAAATCCAAGAGACTATTTTTTTATTATTGAAGAGCGGATAGATATTTTAAATTGTCATTTGATATCAAAGAGGCAAAAAAAAATTTAATTTGCTCTTTGGTTTTTCTTGCTCCCCAAATCCGGGAAAAGCCCAAACACAGAGTGACTAGACCAGAATTTCCAAATGCAAATACCCACCAATGTCAGGAAAGTTAAGAATATGAGAAAAATACCACTGCACTACACAGTACGAGGATATGACCCATCCAAAAAAAAGGTAGCTGCCACACAGCAGCAGTCAACTCATTCTGAGAGAGAATGTGGACCAAGTGAAACCAGAGTTTCTAACTCATCAAGAGAAACCCAAAATTTGGATTTTAAGGGGTAATTTTCAGATTTACATATTAGCACCTAATAGTTTAAATAAACAGAGTTAAAGCAAACAAAGAAATGTTTGTGGCCCCTATCCAACCACCATTTTGCCAATTCTGAAATAAGAAATCCCTACATGTAAAGCAACTTGCTGAAGGCCACTCAATATGCCTGAAATTCCCACCATAGATGCTCCTTAAACAATGCTATTTAAACATAAGTATGCTATGGGGAAGAAAAAACAATAATAGCAGTTACCATAGTCTCTTAGTTTATAAAATCAGAAAATAATTAATCTGAAACTAATAAATGAAACACAAACACTAGGTTATTAGGAGGAGATGAAGGAAAGAGTCAGATTGAGAAAACTACAGTGGATTATAGCATGAGAAAGTCTAGCTGTAAAGGACGCAATAATCAGGGATTTTTCATGCTAATACCTGAACTCAGGAGACTTTGAAGACTCAGAGGCTTCTTAAGCATCCCAAGGAATAGGGATGAGGCCACAAAGTCTCTATTTCTTAAAGTTGCCAGAGGCCACCCCAGCTCTCAAATACCTACTTCTATTGGTAATTTAGTTTAATAGGGCTCAATCAATTAATCAACTAAGTACTATACAGGGGGAGAGTTGTTAACTTTTATTTTCGTCAATCATGTTAAAATTGAACAGTATGTGCCACATTTAAACATTTAAGAATAATATTACTAAACCACCACCAAGTGTTGGCAACCAAAACACAACAAGGAATCAAAGCTAAAGAGGAATTTTAATAGCACAGCTGGTGTTTTTTGCAAGCCAAATTGTTTATAGGCATTGGGTAGCAAACGAGAGAGTTCTTGTACCCTCAAAAGAGGGCCAAATACTGACAAGTGCATTGCCAGTTTCCAAATTACGTATCTCAAGTACCACGAGGC
The DNA here is from genome assembly GCF_000951045.1 of Mandrillus leucophaeus. NCBI lineage: Eukaryota > Metazoa > Chordata > Mammalia > Primates > Cercopithecidae > Mandrillus > Mandrillus leucophaeus. The sequence goes on along the minus strand of NW_012110597.1, from coordinate 210,073 downwards.
CAAAACAGCCCCCACCTCCATCCCTCAACTACCTCTATTCTCCCTGTCCATTTTCACTCCTTTGTTTCCTTTGATGAAGAACAAAATTTTCTTGGGAGGTTCAGGATGTTAAAAATAAAAAATCATCCTTCTTCATTATGGTACTTACCACAAGCTGGCTTGTACTATGGTTCATTGTCTTCACTTGAATAACTGGAGAGCAGGACAAGGTCATATTATTATCACTAACAACTAGCAGGGAACCTGATAGAAAATATCAGCTCCTAGCCGGGTACAGTGACTCACGCCTGTAATCCCAGCACTTTGGGAGGCCGAGGCAGGTGGATCACAAGGTCAGGAGCTCAAGACCAGGCTGGCCAACATGATGAAACTCCATATATACAAAAATTAGCCGGGCATGGTGTCGCGTGCCTATAGTCCCAGCTCCTTGGGAGGCTGAGGCAGGAGAATTGCACGAACCTGGGAGGCAGCAGCTGTGGTGAGCCAAGATTATGCTACTGTACTCCAGTCTGGGTAACAGAGAGAGACTCTGTCTAAAGAAAGAAAGAAAGAAAAGAAAAAAAGAAAAAGAAAACATCAGCTCCAGAACTCTACATGAATCTGATTGATGCAGGCATTTTCTTCATGCTTATTGGCTCCTCTCTCTTCTTTATCTATTCGCAATAAACATCTGCTTTGTCTTCTTATCTGACTCTCCTGCCAGCCCTATCAAGAGTAGTCTGACTTCTCTCATCAGAGTCTGTCATCCCAAAACTGTTTACAAAGTTTACTTTTCATATTGCACTTAAGCTGGCTCTAATTTTGTGTCTTGGTATTGAAAATGATCTTTTAAAAACTAGTTTCCCTTTTATATTTAAAAAATTATTCTTGATACAAAGTTCTCTTAATCTCATATAAAACCTAAAAACTATCAAAATTGTCCTAGTGTAGTCAATAACTTTTGTAAGGCTTTATAATGATAAAGACTTCAGAAGTGACATCTACCTCTAAATTTCCTAGTATTGCAAATTCCTGCCTCTCCATAATCATTATTTAACTCTCACATAGGACATGATTTGGTTCCTAACAGGTATTCCTCTTTTTAGCAGTTCAAAGACACCCTTATCCATAGCAATAGATGAGATTTAATTTTCCTTTCTCTCTGTTAAAATAGCTGTTAAGAGAAATGAAGTTGCTGAAAAGTGAATCAGATTTTCCATTTGGGCGATGAATCTGCGTGTTCAAGAGGGCATCCTGAGCATCTGTCAGTGACCTTGAGAGATCAGAGAACCTGATTTTGTTTGAACAGGCCCTTGGCAAAAGAAGCACACAAGACCAGTGCTTCTCAACTTTAGAGTGCGTATGAATTACATAGGGATATTGTGAAATGCCCATTCTGATTCAGCTGGTCTGAGTCTCACATTTCTAACATGCTCCCAGGTACTATTGATATTGCCGACCCCGAAAGACCACTCTTTAAATATTTAGGATCCAGACCATGTGCATTTTAAACTCTTCCCGTTGAAACTTTTTCAGTTTTCCTTTTCTCCAAAGCATCCACCCAATTACTACTCCTGTCCTACCCACTGTAGTAACCTGCTCAAACCTCCCTTACATGTACAGTCTACCTTAGTACCTCATTATCTGTTTATCTTTTCGATGTATATAGGAACCTACTCATATAGGATGCCATGTAGGCTGCAACACTGCAAAAGAAAGGTAGTCCACTGACTCACATGAAGCATTAATAGCTGCTTTTTGGGCCATGCTTTATTTTATGAATCTCTAATTGATTTAAGGGCAGTGAGAGAGCAATTCTGAAACAAAGGTGGGGGCTTTCTCTGGGCTCTTTAAATCCTTACACATTAAAGCTCCCTAATTCACTTGTGTCTGCTGATTCACTTTTGCTCTTGAATGTTATTATACTAGAAATTTCCATTATTTGGCACCTCTCAAGTTTACCTCCCTTCAGTGACTATGATTCTCCTCATTTTCTCCTAGCCCCCAGGTTGAGATGCTGTGACAGCTTACTCAGAAACTGGGACTGTTAAAAATGTTGAAGTGCTTCTGAAATTCTATCAGACTTGACAATATTACAGGGATGAATCAGACACAAAGGAATGTTCAACTTTCAGCTGAAATGAGAATGTCTTTATCTAAATCTCATTAAACCTGGCACCTTTCAGAGATTTCTCTGACAGAAACAAAACTCAAACACAGTGTCTGCAAGCCTGCCAAGCTCCCCTTATCAGAATAACCTTCAATTTAGGGCTGGCCTATATAATTGACTTTAGAAAATTACCTGTCATTCCAGTTTTGCTTCTTGTGTCATTTAGGTTTTGTTATTGTCAAGTTCAAGTATCATTTACAACATAACATTAAGATTCTCTTTATGGTCGTTATTTTAACCTCCATGAACATACATGTCCATGGATGAGAATGAGAAGAGATTCTGAAGTTGACATTTTCAAAGATTGCCTGATCAACTGTTGCGGTACCACCATGGATGAACTGCCAGCCCCCAAATATGGATGCATTTGTTCCGGGGAAATATGTGGGAAGCACAGCTGAAAGTTTCATGCTTGATAAACTGAATGAGGGTACCTCATCTCTTTCAGAGGCTGGACTTCAGTAGAAACAGAAAGAATAGATTCGGTCAAAAAAAAAAAAGTGATTCATGTCGTTAGGCAACGAAAAATAAGATAGTTACCAGAATGGGAATCAGAGAAAAGGAGAATGTTTGTCTAGAATTTTCTTCTAAACCCACTAGCAGGATTCTGATTATAGCTCCAAATTTTTCTTCTTTAAACAAAGATTACCTTAATTATCTTAATGATTTTTTTACCTTAGGTTACTTAGAAAAGCATTGCCTTATTTTTTCAGTTAGGCAAACAAAAATAGACTCTGATTTTGCAACACTGACTGGATGAACTCAGCCACATCCCAGGGTTAGCAGAGCAATGTATTGACAACCACAGACCCAATGCCGCCACTCCTGAATGTCAAAAGGCACATGAAGTGTTTCCTAGCATTTCGTATCTTAGAACTCATCATTTCCTTTTCCATCAGTCCAAGAAAAAATAGAGATTAAAAATCTCAGGCTTAAATTTTTAAATTTGAAACTTCCATATTAAACACCATATAATGGGCAAGATAGAGCAAGGTGAAGGTGCTCCTCTAACTGAGTTGTGAGTCTAAAGCTGACCGGTCTTTTTTTTTTTTCTGACAGAGTTTCACTCTGTTGCCCAGGCTGCAGTGCATTGGCGTGATCTCGGCTCACTGCAACCTCCACCTCCTGAGTTCAAGAGATTCTGGAACTAGAAATACCATTTGACCCAGCCATCCCATTATTGGGGATATACCCAAAAGATTATAAATGCTGCTATAAAGACACATGCACAAGTATGTTTATTGAGGCACTATTCACAATAGCAAAGACTTGGAACCAACCCACATGTCCATCTGTGATAGACTGGATTAAGAAAATGTGGCACATATACAACATGGAATACTATGCAGCCATAAAAAAGGATGAGTTCATGTCCTTTGTAGGGACATGGATGAAGCTGGAAACCCTCATTCTCAGCAAACTGTTGCAAGGACAAAAAACCAAACACCGCATGTTCTCACTCACAGGTGGGAATTGAACAATGAGAACACTTGGAACACTTGGACACAGGAAGGGGGACACCACACACCGGGGCCTTTTGTGGGGTGGGGGGAGGGAGGAGGGATGGTATTAGGAGATATACCTAATGTAAATGACAAGTTAATGGGTGCAGCACACCAACATGGCACATGTATACATATGCAACAAACCTGCACATTGTGCACATGTACCCTAGAACTTAAAGTATAAAAAAAAAATGCAGAAGCTCAATTAATATATCAAGTAAAATATTATAGTAGTATTAATTTAAAGCATATAATAAATAGCTTTATAAATTACATGGTAGAAAGTGTAGGATTCAAGAGACCCAATATTAGTTACATCTTTCTTACTTGCTGTGCTATTAAGTTAGATAATTTTAATATTTCTTTCAAATTTAAAATCCTCTAATCAGGTAATAAAATTGATTGTAGATAGAATCTATGTAAGTTACAAATGTTTCCAAGACAACATAATTAACAATATAGTTTACTTACTTCTATTCAGTTGTTTAAAACAAAAGTGGGAGAAAAAATGTCTTTGTAAGCCATCAATGTTTGACTAATATTTTTCACACTATCCTGATAAATTGATTTGTTTTTGTGATTATGCTACTGAATGAAAAATTTAATTATTAAATGAAATTGTAGTCAAAAATAAACAAACATAAAAAAGAGATTCTCATGCCTCAGCCTCCTTAGTAGCTGGAATTATAGGCACCTGCCACCATGCTCGACTAATTTTTGTGTTTGTATTAGAGACAGGGTTTCACCATGTTGGCCAGGCTGGTCTCAAACTCCTGATCTCAAGTGATCTGCCTGCCTTGGCCTCCTAAAGTGCTGGAATTACAGGCATGAGCCACCGCACCAACCCAAAACTGACCAGTCTTAAAAGTTGGTATATTCAGTCTCACAAAACCCTGGTCACCTATGAAACTTTGAATTATCAAGATGATCCCCAGACAACTCCAAGGCTCTGGCTTGAAAGGATCAGGCTGGAAATGATTAGTTATGGAGCATCACACAGCAAGCATGCGCTGCAAGTTATATGTACCCAACTAACTCCTAACTCCCTAAATCACAGATTTAGAGCTGGAATCCCAGGATGGCATCACGGCCTCCCACCAGCAGCCTCTGAGGTGTGAAGAAAGGAAGAATGGAGAAGCTAATGCAAGTTAGTATTCTATTGGTGACCTTGGAAGCTGGAGACAGCTCTGGGTGGACAGCCCTGGAAGCTTGCACTCAGAGATTGCCCAGCAGCTAGGAAACATAATCCTGAAGTCACAGAGCCACTTCTCCTGAGCGTGGGTTGCTTGCAGGTGCCCTCCATCATCCTCAATAAGTGTGTGTTAGGTTTTTGTCACGTTCAGGGTTATGGTCAGACAGAAAGAAAGATGACTATGGCAAGCTCATTTCCTTATTATCCTTTTGTTTACTTTATCTATAAATGCCACTCAACCCTTTGGCCCCAAAGAAACTCTCGGTGAGCATCTGTTGAGAAGGCACACAGCCCAGAACGCAGAATGGGAGCATTTCAATAGATTAAAGGACAAGAGCCAACAGAATCACTTATGAATGTTTAAAAAATTAGAAGAAAGAATTGTAGACAGAGGTTGGCTTAGTGAGTTTGGAAACTAATCAAGCTCCCGTCGGTATTAGCCGGATTTTAAAGACATGGCATTTTCAAAAATTTCCTTCCTTAAATAACATAATGCCCAAGGTTTTCCTTTCTGAAAATGGCCAACTCATGAAAATAATGTTTTTATGCAATATTTGAAAACTTACATTTCTCTTCTATTTTTGCACTAACATGAAATCTGGTCTTTTCTGTTCCAAAAAACACTTACCAATATGCAGCTTTAAAAATATTACCAAATATTTATTGCCTTACATCACTTCACCAGAAAGTGGGCTGAGAATAAAATGACAGAAGCATTCTTTACTCCTCACTCAGCAAGAGCCATTATAATGCCCAAGGCAAGCAATTCGTTGCCAGACTGAACTATTAAAATATCTTATGACTCAGAACCAGTTGTCAACATTATAATACAAATATTTTAGAAAGCTTATTTACATAAGACTAGCTGATGAATGAAAAGTTCAAAGTATATTTATTTAATAAATATTTATGTTGATCAGTAAAATATTAAAGGTGGATTAAGTTTTTAAAACTATTTCTGTTACAAAACACAAAAATAGTTATTATTATAATAAGGTATTTTTCTGCTTAATGTCTTCTTTTATTTATTTATTTTTTTAGGCAGAGTCTTGCTCTTCCCCAGGATGGAATACAGTGGCATGATCTTGGCTCACTGCAACCTCCGCCTTCTGGGTTCAAGCAATTCTCCTGCCTCAGCCTCCTGAGTAGCTGGGACTACAGGCAAGCACCACCACTCCCAGCTAATTTTTGCATTTTTAGTAGAGACGGGGTTTTGCCATGTTGACCAGGCTGGTTTTGAACTCCTGGCCTCAAGTGGTCCACCTGCCTTGGCCTCCCAAAGTGCTGGGATTACAGGCATGCTCCGCCAATGTCTTCTATTTGCTAGTAAAGTAGAATATTACCCCAGTATATAAAAAGCCATACCCTTTTATAGGTAAAGCCAAAGTCAACACACTTTTTTCTGTCAGAAGGCAGATAGTAAATATTTTAGGCCTTGTGGGACATATGGCTTCTACTCAACTGGCCATAACTACTCAATGGCCATAACTATTCAACTCTGCATTTGTAGCAGAAAAGCAATTACAGATAATACATTTAAAAAATGAACATGGCTGTGAGCCAATAAAACTTTATTAACTAAAACAGATGACAGGCCAGATTTGATTCATGGGCCACAGTTTCTCAACCCCTGAGTAAAGTCAAACCTCAGTATAGAAATCAGGTCCAACAATGTTGTCAAGATTTACTTTAAAACTTCAATACTTGAGGTTTACTCCTATTCCATTTTATAATTACACTAAACTAATATTTTCATAAATATGTAGGGAATGAAAAAATTCTTATATAATCAGGTTAACAGTTTTTTCAATTAATAAGCATTCATTAAACTAGGATTTGTCATATATTACTGTGCTATTAGATTATACAGAAAATTCTATTAAGAGCAAATAATATTCTGCTAAAACATCATAAGCAAAGTACATTTCAGGATCTTAAAGTTGTGCTGAAATACAAGTATAAACAACTTTCATCATATAATATTGTTAAAATATAATTTTCCAAAAGCCAAATGATGGCTCTCAAGCACATATAGAATGAATGCATGTTAAAGACTTTATTAACTCATGATTTAATGAGAAAAGTGGTAAGATGCCAAAACTGGCCCAAAGAGCATTTGAAAAGGTAGGCAATTTAACAAAGAAATGTTAGAATAAGATTACTGGGTTAGATTTAAACTGGCTAAGGCCCAACAGAGCCATAAACTGTGGTTATCTGTTCCACTGGACAGAAATTATTTGAGTGTCTACTTGACAAAAATCTGCAAGTTTACCTTTGTCCTATTGAGTTGTATATGTCCCAGTTGGTAGAAGCCCAGCACAGCACTGAAAGAACACCCTGCAATCTCTTTGACCTATTTCCCAGTTTCAAATAATTTTTCTGACAATATTGGAAATTAGCCTATGTCTGTCCTGCATCTCTGACACATCTTGAAAGATACTAAATTAAATATTACCTTGCTGTCTTGTATTTTTTCCTATAAAAGTAGAGAATATGATTAGGAAATAATGACCTTCCCTGCATCATAGCACAATAGAGACTTATAAAAAGCAATGATAACAAACAACATTCTCCCAAGTTCTTCTGCACTAAGCCTTTGGTTGTGAAGACTGCACACCTGTGTCCTTGGGCTTTAGTGTTCTGAGATTCTGTGTTAATATGGTCAACAATGGACAGCTGAATGTGTGGTAGTACATTAGCAGCGTGGAATATCCGCAGCTGTCGCCATTGTGTCGTAGAAACATGTTTATTAGCATGAAAATATTTTTACAATATATTCATAGGTGAAAAAAGTAAGTTACTAAATGGCATATACAGGTATTTTTTTTTTTTTCTGTGTGCACATTTTCCTGGTTTTTGGCATTACTTTTACAGTTTTTAAAGTTTAAGATTTCCTCCTCATTTCTTTTCTTTTTTTTTTTTTTGAGACAGAGTCTCGCTCTATCACCCAGGCTGGAGTACAGCGGCATGATCTTGGCTCACTGCAAGCTCCGCCTCCCGGGTTCATGGCATTTTCCTGCCTCAGCCTCCCAAGTAGCTGGGACTACAGGCACCCGCCACCATGCCCGACTAATTTTTTGCATTTTTAGTAGAGACGGGGTTTCACCGTGTTAGCCAAGATGGTCTCGATCTCCTGACCTCATGATCCGCCCACCTCGGCCTCCCAAAGTGCTGGGATTACAGGCGTGAGCCACCACGCCCGGCTTCCTTCCCATTTCTTCAATGTGTAGGCTGTGTATAATGACTTTATTCCAAAGAGTACAGTACGGAAAACTGGGGGAGAAAAGTAGAGAAACCTGAAAAACGCTATTATCTCACCCAGGTGATCAAGGTCAACATCAACAGTGATGACATGTTAATAGCATGTGTCCTCGATGTGATGTAATGAAAAAGGCAATTTATCTCTGTACTCTTCCTTTCAAAAACCCATAACCCAAAATCTAGTCATGAGAAAAACATCAAACAAATTCCAATTACGGAGCACTCTACAAAAAACCTGACCTGTACTCCTCAAAATTATCAAGGTCATCCATAGCAAGGCAAGTCATGAGACAGTCATATCCAAGAGAAGCCTAGAGAAACATGACAACTAAATGTAATGTGTATCCTGGAACAGAAAAAGGACACTCGGCTAAAACAAATTCTGAATCAAGTATTAAAATAGTGTATTAAAATTGGTTTATTATCATAAAAATACATCATGATAGTGTAAGATAATAATGGGCTAAACCGAGTGTGGGTATATTAGAACTCTTCTAACTTTGTAATTTTTCTGTTAATCTAAAATTGTTTTAAAATAACATTAAACAAAATTTTCTTAGGTTTACGATTCTCTACTTTTGCATCATTATGCTTTCACTTCAATTTCTTTAAAAGTTTTCATTAATTTATATTTCACCTTCATAAAGTGTTTTAAGTGAGGAAGGCAGATTCTGTGAATTTATGCTTCTGTATTTTCAAAACTGCATTCTTAAGTCTCAAATTCTCCTTTCTCAAGAAAAATAATATGCATCAAGCCACTATTTTCTTCAATCTGTCCTCAGCAGTCCCCTTTAAGAGAGTTCTCTGCACAAATATGAAAAATTGTAACTTTGATATAATGAGATTTAAAATTCTTTGTAGGGCTCACATGATTGATTTCCTATCACACAAACTATCTTCTGTAATAATATTTTACTTCATGAATACCACCCTGATGCCTAAGTTAAATCAATGCAGCTTTTCCAATCAATCTTGGTAAAGAGAAAAAATGATAAAAATATTATACAGGCCCTACATTATAAACATTCCAGTAGAGTCTGCTGTGACAGAAGAAACTAACAAGTAATCCCAGGATCATAATTGATTTTGAGCCTGAACTTCACTCAATATGTACCAAGAGATCAAATTATTTGTGTGGTAATTTACTTTAAATATAACTAGTATTACATGTAAATGTAAATTCATTTAAATTTTTATTTCAGTGGTGGCTTGTTAGTGGTTGAAAAACTCAATCAGAAATCTACACTTCAGAGATAGCTAATAAGCACTTCAAATGCCATTCTTGACATCTGCACCAGAATATTTGCTAATCAACATAGGAGATGTTTAGAAAATAACTTTCATTGGCGAAAAACTGTTGTTCAATGATGGTTGACCTGGACTAAAATTATTATACAGACTCCGCCACCCTTGAATGAATTTAGGTAGTAAAAAGTCAACAAGCCAAACACTCTAAGCCTACTGCTCCACTGGACTCTGAGTCCTCCCCACTTCCCAGATGACCCTGTCCTCTGACCGCACTAGAGTGTAGGCTGGTTCACCAGGGTGCAGAACACCGTTTGTGTCCACATCAGAGGGAAGCTCTAAATAGTCATTTATTGATCTTTATTGTGTGTCAGGCACTGTGCTAAGCTTCATACACATAGCAGCTAATGCAGTCTCTCTCGATTCTACTAGAAACTCAGAGCTACATATTGCACGTGAAAAAATCGAGTCTCAGAGAGGTCACTAAATTTGCTGATAATGAAAGAAACTCTCCTTAACCCACAGAACTTGATTATGTCCTGTATTCTAACAGCTAAACACTCCAACAGTAAAAGTAACCTTCAGGTGTTTACTGCCTTGAATAAACTCCATGAAATGACTCCTTCAATGTCATACTCTCCTTTGTTCTTCTAAAGGAATATTTGACGTCCTTATATTTCAAATGTTTGCTGTGATTCCCTTGTTTTACAAATGTTTATTTAACTCTCCTTTCAAATGTGTATTTGACTTTTTCACTACGGTCTCCTAAATTTGAGAAATGAACATTTCCACTGATTTCAAGGTAGTGTGTTATAAACAATTTTGTCATAGTCACCGGACTCTGGCTGGTGGTGGTCAGTCCCATCACTTCCTCCCCCAAAGTGACAAATGCCATGCTTCATCTTTGCCCACCACACATTGGTGTAGCCTTGGCATAACCTGAAACAGAGCAGGTCCTGAAAAACAAGAGGTGAGCTACAAGACATAGACCATCTACAGGTGGAAAAACGCATAATGTCTTACTTTCCAGAAAATCTCCCCTGAAGAGTTTTCAGTTCACATGGTTTCATCATTTTAGGTAGAATCATACTAAGGCCATCCTCTGTGTTTGCTTGTTCTTCTGACTTGCTTGTTCTCTGTTATCTCTCTCCACCACTCGACATAATTTCTGTGAAGTTTCATAAATGATTTTTTTCTAAGGAGCCTATTTTTATCCTTACTCAAGATCCACCTTTTACGGATGTTCCCATGTCCAACAATCAGAAGATAGAGTGTTCTTTACCTGCACAGTTACTTTCAATCAAATGGACCCCATTCTGCATTAATTTGGTGTACCAGGGATGAGCCAACGTATTCTCTTGATGGCTTTTAGAACTATCACGACCTGAATCAGCTAAGAGAATTTTTTTTTCCTAATAGAAAAATTCCATTATAGCCAAATGGAGCCTGATATCTATGGGAAAAGGCATACAAAAGAAAGCCAACTCGTAATTGACTCCCACTCAGGTGACCAGGAGAGGCTGCAAGTCTCACTAAGTATAGAGTGAGACAGAGAAACAGAGACAGAAATAGATACACAAAGAAAAAGAGAGAGAGAGAGAGAATTTAGAGACAAACTTGCAAAAGTATCTAAAAAGCCCCCAGGGGCAAAAGTCCTAACCCTCGCATCTTGGAGGAGGCTCAGGTCCCTTCACCAGGCTATGCTAGGGAGCGTGGACTCCTGTGAAACACCTGGCGTTGATAAATCATTGCCCAGCTACCTCAGTAGCCTTTGTGCTTTGTTTCTAGACTTATAACCACCCTTGCAGTGAGTCCCTACAAGCTTCCAGATCTCCCTCCTCAGGGATGCCAAGAAAGGTTCTGTGAAATCACCTCAATATTAGATTAAATATTCAAACATTCAAAACATAATTATTGAAGTTTCTAAACCCTAAGGGGGTCACTCCCTCAGAAATAATAGCCAAGGCTGGCCACCTCACTTATAGCAAATGGAACAAAAACTGATCCCCAGGAAGTCTGTTTTTCAGAAATTAAAATGATCTGCTGTCCATTCCTCCACTTTTCAATAATTGGAAGTAAATCAAAATAAACTCTCTCCTCAAGTAAGCCTAAATTACAAAGGACAGTGGAATAGAAAAAATGATTCATATGGCAGAAAACAGTGAGTACATGCTTAAATCCAAACAGGTATAACTGTGAGCAGCACTGCTTTCACTTGTAAAGTAATATCTCTTTTATATTGAAGAAAGACTGTATTATCCTAAAAAATGAAATAAACAACCTACTTGAACAAGTATAAACATATTATAAACCTATTGAATTACAGATGATGTTGAGAATTTCTTAAGACTTTTATGAATTGTCTGGAAAGTGGCACTCCAAATTCATTACCATATAAAATTTCTATTTTAAAAATATATATAGTTAAAAAGTATTAAATGTGTTGAATCTTATAGAATATTTTGTTTGACTATAACAGTGGATTTTTTTTAACCACAAAGACACTGAAAGTCTATGTATGAAACTAAAAAATACATAAAATAATTCTCATTTGTTTCCTAGCAGAGTCTTAAGCTCAAAAAAATAAACAAATAAAAAATTTAAAAAAAAAAAAAACAGTTACTATCTTTGGTCTGATAAAGTCCAGCTACAGTTAAGAGATTGATTATAGATTAGAGCCTGAGGTCAGGCTCTGAAAGTGAGTAAAAAGGAGGCGGGAGGAAGAAATAGTGTCAGTTTAACATCTACAAATAGCAAAAACTTCAGTTCTAGAAAACTGGGAAAGGAGGCAACCTAATTACCTCTTTCTTCTTTAATGAAATATTCAATTTTATTTTATTTCCAAAACATTCATTGCAATTGGGAGGAGTTTTGTGTCTTGTTTCAGTTAAATGCCTTGTTAGAAAAAATTTATCAAGCCAGGCATAATGCCTCACGCCCATAATCCCAAAACTTTGGAAGGCTGAGGTAGGTGACTCACCTGAGGTCAGGAGCTCACGACCAGCCTAGCCAACATGGTGAAACCTCGCCTCTACTAAAAATACAAAAATTAGCCGGGCGTGGTGGCAGGTGCCTGTAATCCCAGGTATTGGAGAGGCTGAGGCAGGAGAATCACTTGAACCCAGGAGACGAAGGTTGCAGTGAGCTGAGATCACGTCAATGCACTCCAGCCTGGGTGACAGAGTGAGACTCTATCTCAAAAAAAAGAAGAAAAAAGAAAAAATTATCTAATACATAGAAATGGAAATAAAGAAAAAGGATGGCTGTGTGCTCTTTCATTATCATACTGGAACATAGTCTACAAAGTCATCGGGTCTGGCACAGTGGCTCACGTCTGTAATACTAGCACTTTGGGAGGCCCACGTGGGTGGGTCATTTGAGTCCAGGAGTTCAAGACCAGTATGGGCAAAATGGAGAAACTTCGTCTCTATAAAAATAAATAAATAAATAAATTAGCTGGGCATCGTGGTACATACCTGTAGTACCAGCTACTCTGGACCCTGAGGTAGGAGGATCACTTCAGCCTGGGAGGTCAAGGCTGTGGTGAGTCATAATCAGCCACTGTACTCTAGCGTAGACGACAGAGTGAGACCTTGTCTCAAAAAATTAATTCAATTCAATTAAAATGAAACAAAAATTTCAAAGTCAGCTGACTTTAGTTGACTATTTACCATTGATTAAAGTCCAGACTTCGTAAAGCTAGTTATTAACTTGTAGACAATTGATAACTTGTAAATAATTTTTGTTTGGTAAGGATGTAGATAATTTCTGCTCTGTAGAAAATATAAACCTAAAGGTTAAGACTTTATTTTCCTGTTTTTCACCTAATTTCATGCTCATATTTCAGCATTCTTTTCTGAATCTTCCTTCGACCCCAGCTTTGTCATCCTGCTGGCTCCCTCACTGATGAGTTAAATAAATCTTTGACTCACTACATATTTATGCAAGAATTATGTTAACAATTTGAGTATTATATTTTGACATCATTAAATTTCAAACAATGTTTTAAAAGTATTGCATAGTAAGAATAAAATTTCTATTAGTTTACATTAATTTTAAAGAATATAATTTTACATTATACTCTACAGTTACAAATGTAATTAGTACAGGATATGAAATTGGAAATCTCAGGCACAGCATAGTTGTTTCCAGACAAGAATTTGAAGTTCTGTACCAAAACTAAAGAGCCAATTAATGCTTTATGTCAATATCATGTAAAAGATGACATTTCCTTTTCTTTGAAATGAATTGCAATTGAAATGTGTTATAATTGTAAACGTCAGTGTCCTTTACAAATATCATTCTAACAGGTCCCAGATAATCTAAAAATTACATTAATCCATAGAAGTGTTTCCACCTGAATTTCTCAAGTATAAAATCTTTCACATTTTCCAGTCATTTTTAAACCAATTGCATTTTATTTTGATATGCCTTTGATATGTTTTATAATATTCTTAGATTTTAGAATCTGAATTCAGTAGTGCTAAGGTAATAAGGTATCTACTTGTGTTTATCAAAAAGCTTCTGAAAAACTGGCACTGTACATTAGACCTTTCATTAAACTAAAGATATCAATAATATATATGCAGTAGGTTTACTTTTGACCCATAATTCTAGGCAAATCTAAGTACCTCTATATCCATCTTTTGTTCTTTGATAATTACATGAATCGTAATATATGGGGTATTGCCTTGAGATCCCAGGTGCAAAATTAAAGATTGACTTGTACTAAATTAATATGATCCTAATTGTGAGATCTGGATTTCTATACTGTAAACTTGGTATATCAATTTAAGTCATGACTTGTTGAGTTCTTGAGGGGATATTATACATTAGAAAAATTTTCTTTTAATTTAGCTCAGAAAAGGAAACAAAATAAATTTAAAAGCTTGGAAGATACAGATATTATTTAGCAGAGTTTAAAATATATTTAATTGAATGTATAAAACACACAGATTCTGATATTACTAAAAAGTCAGTAATATATATGAAGATGTAATGTATATGCAGTCATGATTATGTTTTCATTAAAGATACTGGTGATACTATAATGTACAAACTTTTGAAGACCAAGCTATTTACATTTTATTTTATCACATGGCAGAGCAATTTCTTCTCTCTCCCAGTAGTTGACGATAGCCACCAAGAAAAGACGAGTAGCTAACAGCTCCTACTCTTAGAATTTATATAATTATCTGTAAGAATGCCAAAGCCTCAAATTGAAAGCTAATGAAAATAACTGAACCAAACTATCCATCACTAAGTAATTATGCAGCCACACAAAGACTATATACTTTCCAGAACAAAGTAATTTGATTGCAAATCCTTAGAGTAATGCAATTTATAAACAAAAGGAAATACACAGACATGTTTGAACTTCATTCCAGCAGTTTTATTGTTTGTATTAATGTTGTACTTTTATCTTGGCACTATGGTGTTATTAGTAAATATTAATAATTATTATTATGCATTTAGTGAAGTAAATAACTATTTATATTGACTTTGTTAGGAACCTAGAGCTCCATAAGATTTATCATACACTATATATCATATAGGAGAAAATAAAGAAGGTAGTATTTTATAATTGAGAATTAAAATTGGAACTGATAGATTGAGTTTAGAAATTTCCCATAAGCAATATGCCTTTGAAGCAAGATGATCTCATGTCTTTACAGAGAATCTTAAAACAAACAAACAAACAAACAAACAAACAAAAAAACTTGTTTTTTAGCTTTGTACACTGAATATCCCAGAAATAATGCCACTCTAACAAAGCACGCTTCAGGTTCTGGCATCCAATACCTTTTTGCCAGGCTTCTTAGACACATGACTGATGCTGTATTTGAGGCAAGAAGGTATAAAGTGAATGAAGATGACCTTACTGTGCCAAAAAGCTAGAAAACTTTCAAAGTTTATGAGATCATGTCAAAATTACAACAAAGTCAATCTAAATGGGGCTTCCATTGGCCAAAGTTGCGATCATTGAGCATCAAAAAGACAAAATTGACTGACGTTGACTGCCATACATCAAATCTGAAGAGCCATAAATCCACAATTATACATGGAAAAGAAAAAGCTAACATAAAATAACCTAAGAAGGGAGAAGAGAAAAAATGTATTTCTATTTCGTTTTGTATTAAATCAAGTTGATATTATTGAATCATTTATTATGATGAATATATAAATAAGTAAATGTAAATACATCAATGGAAAAGAAAAAGCTAACAAAATAACCTAAGAAGGAAGAAGAGAAAAAATGTATTTCTATTTTGTTTTGTATTAAATCAAGATGATATTATTGACTCATTTATTATGATGAATATACAAATAAGTAAATGTAAATACATCAATTATAAGTCTTTTTCTGATTCTAGGGAAATATCATTAGCAAGATTCCATAAGGCATGACCTGGAGTCAGACAAAGCCACATAAAATGTTTAAAAAGTAATTAAAATAATAAGTGTTTTAAAGGAATGGTATGATCCAAAGAATAGAGAAAAATGCAAGATTTCATCAAATCCCCAGACTATATTTCTCAGGAGTGAGGAGGAGATTGATTTAGGTGGAAACTGCAGACTCATACAATTAATAAAAAGAATTTGGCTATAAAAATAATGCAATTTCAGGACTATAGGTTTCACCACTCTCTTGAAGTTATAGAATAATTGGCATAATAACTGCAAATAGGATTCAGCACATTTTTTAAAAGAGCATATGTGTAGTGTACAACCATATACACCACAACATGTAAGCCTGGAAGAACTACATGGAGGCAAAGGACAAATAACTTCAGGACTCTGACATAAATTGGAAAAACTATTGGGTTAACAGTGGCTACAGGATTCACTCCATCTTGCCCTCACGTGCAGTTGTAGTTTGCTGCTGCCTGCCAAAAAGATCCTTCTTACTTACTTCTCATCATGTCCATCTTCTCCAGTGTCTGTTACGGTGAACAATGACAGTATTTTAAAAGGCAGAGGTAAGGCTAAATAATGTAACAGTATAAATATGTATATTTTTATATCCAAAGAGGAAAGAATATGATGATAAGATTAGTTCCCCTATAATCAAAATAAACTTGCAATATATGTTCTAAAATTTAAAATCTCAATTATATTTTTTAAAATCCTTAATTTTTACTCTATGTAACACACTTCATGAGCCCTTCAAAGTCGTATTGCTCTTTGTTCTTCCAAATAATAACAACTCCAGTTGTTTTCAAAGTATATATACAGTTATTTTGACACCTATATTTATTTTATGGTGTGTCCCTGGGTTTTGAATGTACATTTAATTTTTAAAAAATCATATTTGATCTAATTTATTGTTAATAGTCTCATTTTCAAAATATTTATTTGAACCACTTTGAAACTGATGTCCTAAGAATTAAGGTGTCTGACTTCTGATATGTGCTCTCTTCCTTCTTTCCTCCTGCATGAAGATTTTAAATAAATAATAAGAGCCATGCTTCCAAAAACCAGTAGATTCCAAATGTAATCTATACTTGTATCCATGGAAGAGTCTGGGAATTAAACCTAGTATCCCATTGAGCAAGTGTTTGAAGACAGAGTGTGGAGCATTTCCCACAGACCTAAGTTCCATGGTATCTTTTTGTTAATAAGTAATGGTTCACTTGGTAGAATTTGGCATAGATCTTCCTTTCATTGTAACATACCCCTAGTACCTAGTACAAAGAGTGTGAAAAACCACTTGTACAAAGAGTGTGAAAAAATCTTGATATTTATTGAAAGAGCCTAAAAATTGCTGAACAGCTGCTGAACAGCTCTAGTCATAGCACAAGGTTATTTTGCTATGTTAAATATTAATATTCTTATGGACTAGATCAAAATTAATCAATAATCAGAACTCAGACTTTGCACTTTGCACCATAAAGTTGGACAAAATGCTTCTTTAACTACTTTTGTATGCATTTTAAAAATAAGCAGGCTAAGTTTTGTCATTTTATCAATAAAATCTTTTTAAACTTATCATGGGTTTATTTTTTTCTCTTTTTCTTTTTTTCTTTTTTTTTTTTTGAGATGGAGTCTCACTCTGTCACCCAGGCTGGAGTGCAGTGGCACTCAGCTCACGGCAAGCTCTGCCTCCCGGGTTCACACCATTCTCCTGCCTCAGCCTCTCAAGTAGCGGGGACTACAGGCGCCCGCCACCACACCCAGCTAATTTTTTTGTATTTTTAGTAGAGACGGGGTTTCACCGTGTTAGTCGATCTCCTGACCTCAAGATCCAACCGCCTTGGCCTCCTAAAGTGCTGGGATTACAGGTGTAAGCCACCGCGCCTGGCCACCATGGGATGATTTCTAATCATGTAGTGTAACTTTTTAAAAATGCATATGCCCCTGGAGAGCCAAGAGACCCTAGTGTGACTTCTCTCAGCGCCATAATTATCTGTAGTACCTTGCACAAGTCATCCTGATTTTAACACTTTTAACTCTCATTCTCTTTCCTCAGAGTATTGTGATAAGATCAAACAAGAAAATATACATGATAGTGCTTCAAAAAGTTAAAAACTAATAAGGCTACACTTCTCAACCATTCTTTTACTACCAAAGTTCACATAACAGATGACATTTACATACACTGTCTACTCCTATAGGAATATTTATGTATTTTACAAACACAGCACTTACTATATTCCAGACACTGTTCTTAGCAATTAGTAAATAACAATGCATTTAATCCACAACTTCCTATGAAATATCTATCATTATGATTCCTATTTTACAGATGAGAAACTGAGGCATGCAGAGGTCACATGGCTTGTCCAAGGTCATGCAGATAGTTGAGTTACAGATCTAAAATTCAAATCTAGCACTATGGCTGCACAGCTACTACAAGAAACTGTCTCTAATGAAAACAAAGTGAATTATTGTTGCAGTTTCTGTTTATTGTTTGTTTTTGAGATTGTAGCAGTTAAACAGGCAAAGTCACATGAGGGTTGACATCAACTACTTGAGGACTCTAAAGTGTCATTTTTCATGGAAACAAAGAAGCTCTATTTAAAGTTTAAACCTTTTCTGAAATTGCAAGATTTTAAACCAGCTCCCCTTCAGCTAATAATAATAAAACAATCACTTGACAGGCACATGACACAGAGGAAAAGAGGAAAGATTCTGGAGTTAAACTTCACAACAATTTAGTTCCAAAATTTTCGAAAGGTCTTGTAATTGTTGGTCATGAGTGTTAAGGTCAAAGAATAATTTTTGTGATTTCCTTGTTCAAGACCTGCTGCTGAATCATTTCCCACAGGTTCAAGTTCCCTAGAGCATCTCATCTATCTGTTCCACAAGGGAGAAAAAAAAAAAAAATAAGCAGAGAACAGAGTAATGCTTCTCAGATGATAAAATTCCTGTGGCTTATTTTCCCTTCTTAATCAGAAAGCAGTAAATTTTCACTCATAAAATAATAAAATGAAACCCTTGTTCCCAGGCAACAGTCCTAGTGGTACCTGCCGGTCAGATGTTTAGCAAAATTTAGTACTGATGGATTTCCTCTTCAGCTAGAATTGCCACTAGCAGCAATTTCATTTTATGCATATTTCAGCAAGGTAATTTTTCAGAAATGATACCTCAACAGCCTTGCATCCTTAACAGAAACATGAGTTTTAAACACTGCAGCAAAACCAAAGCGTAATTTCATAGTTATTATTACACAACAAACATGCATGTTAGTGAATGAGTACTAAGTGCCAGGCTCTGCACTCATCAGGAGAGACCACGACAAGCCAAAGACCACATCCTAAAAGAGGTTTCACAGCAGCAATGGAAACAGTTGTAGGAGTAAATAACAACAGAACAATGTGATTCGTGGACTGACATGAGCATATAAAACACTGTGGAAACACTGCAGGTGAACAGCTCCATCATCCTGAGGAATCACTGATGAGATGACCTTTACTTTTGCCTTGAAGGGCAGTAGAATTTTAATAGGTGGAGAAGGGTGGCAGAAGGTGTCGATATTTCAAGGAGGAAGAACAGTACGAGAAGGGCAGAGATGAATGAAAGGCAATAATTTGTTTGTGGAACTGATGATAATTCTTAGTGGCTGGAGAATAGCACCCAGGGGAAGAGGTTGGTGAGGAATGAGGCCCGAGAGGTGCAGGTGCATGTAGACGACTCGTGAAGAACCTTGTCAGGCATTTTAAGGAGTTTATATTTTATTCCACAGGCAAATAGGAGCTGTTATTGTTGTGTGTATATGTGTATGTTTTTAAGTTTAAAAGCCAGCCAAATAACATAAAAAATTATGGTTTTAGAATATCACTCTGGTTGTAGTGTCAAGGTTAGAGTAAAAGAAGAAATTAGAGACAGGAAAGCTTGTTGGGGGAGTGTTATACAATATTCTAGTGGAAGATAATGAGGGAGTAGCCAAGGACATCAAGAAGGTGGATTTAGGAACTCTTTATGATGTAGAATCAATAGGAGTCAGTGGCCATCAGGTTAGTTGAGATGAGAAAAAGGATGACTCACAGGTTTGTGGTTTGGTTAATTGACACCACCAGTTAAGCTAGGGAGTATAGAAATAGATAGATTTACTCAGAAAGTAAACACTGAAAAAAGCATACCTGATCCCCATGCTCTACAAGAAGAAAAACAACTGGAAATAACTGAAACATAGTCTCTGAAGGGGTGTTTGAGTGCAAAGTGCACAGGGAGACAGGAGTAGGTAGCATAATCAGAAGCGGAGAAATGCTCGGAATAAGAGCAGTAAGAAGGAGCTATGATCCTGTAGAAGTCATAAGGCGGTAGAAGACACAGGGCATCAAAAACCATGACAAAAGGTGAGTGAAGAGAAGTCCGCTGGTCAAGGTAAAAACAATAGAAGCAGAGACAATGCTAGTGGGTCACTTTCATGTGGAGCCCCTCCAGAGTCAGGATGCTGGCTCCAAAGGGTACGGCTTCTAGAGTGGCCACTAGGTCAGCAGGAGTACTGTGTTAACTGCAGGACAACTGCTGTCCCCCAATGAGTCCTGACCACATGGCTGTTCCAGGTCTTCCAGGACTGTACAGAGAGCCCTCTATTCCTCTGCTCTGTCCCATGTATCCTAACAACAAACCCAGATAACTTGAATCAGCATGAGCACATCCCTGTTTCTTAAAAAAAACAAACAAATGAACAAGAGCACAATGTGTAATGCCTTTGAGAGTTTCAGAGCAATTATACTTTTCAAATAGCAACTTATTTATTTTCTTTCGCATGTTTTTTACCGTTTTATTTGGTTTTTCTACCAGCTTGCTACAAAAAAAGACATTTAAACCCTGCATATTATTTAAGTCCATGGCATTGAATAATTTACTTGGCAAGCACTTCTAGAGATTTGATACAGTAGTACATGTTAACCCATCTGAAGGATAGGCCCTCTTAGAAATTAATTTCCAAAAAAGCTCATGTATTTGTGTTGACAATTTTATAATCATATGTGTATGATTTTAATGCCAAAGATATTTCAATACAAAAAGCTATTCTTCAGACACTGTACATTCCTGGTTAATTATATCTGTCCATAATTTCTAATGTGTTTTCTTCTCATGTTAAGTCAGAGGTAGCTGTAATTCCTGAGGCTTTATCTAAATCAAAATTAATAAAGAATTTGCTGTGGGAAGGTACAGAACAGATTATGTGGTTTCTTCAACAAGTAATCAATAAAGATAAAAAAGTAAAAATTATGAAACCCACAGATTAAAAGAAATTTAAAGTCATATTAATCATCATGTGTGTACCTGATTCAAATAATTTAAGTAAATTCAAATAAAATTTTAAATAAACATTAAAAACTGTGATTGATGAGACATTTGTAAATTTTGATGACAAGAAGGAATCTTATTATTTTTTGGTAATGTGTTTGGTTATGTTTTTAAGAAAACAATTCTTGTCTTTTGGAAACACATACCAAGATTCGTTTCAAAATAACACACAAGGTGAAAGAATGGGTGAGTGAGGACACAACTGGAAGAAGATTGGCCATGAGATGACAGCTGTTGAAGAGGGGTAAGGGATTCCTAAAACAATTCTGATTGCTCTTGCATATATTCTGAAATTTTCATCATAAAAACTTTTTAACATCAATGCAGAGCCCGAGGACTTGCATTTTCTGAACCGTGATATTACATAAGTGGGAGAATTTTGGCATCAGACTTTTTCCCCCAAATATGTGTGTGTGTGTGTGTGTGTGTGTGTGGTGTGTGTAAAAATATGATCGGAAACAAAATGCCAACATAATAGTGATTATATGTGGGTGGTATAATTCTAAGAAAACTTTTTAAAACTTTTCTACTTATCTAGATTATATTTTCTATTCTTTCCTACACTGGATATATATGATACTATAATCATATTTTTTCTTGCATTTTGCACAAATATTCATTACGCCTGTGATGACAGATGAGATTACAGTGCTTAAAGTATATTGCACAAATTGATTGATTTTCTTGAACTAAAATACGTGTATGTTGAGAGTTACTGAGACAATCAGACCCTAGCAGGCATAAATATTTCCATTACTGGTTCTTCCTTATTTCTTGACTCTCTCATTGAACATGGTATTGTTTCAACTGCTTTGAAATTTATACTTTCTTCATGATTTACTTTAAATTACCACATTTTCATAAGGCAAATTCTAAACTTTCTGCCAAAAATACTGTTTCTTTCTTCCTCATGTTTAAGGTGTCAAGTTAATTCTTTTGACAAGATGCATTTCCAGATATCTGTAACTTTAAAAACATTTATTGAGCATCAACTATGCTTAAGATACTGTCCTGAGCACTGCAAAACATAAAAACATAAACAACATATGTCAGTCCTCTCTCTCTTTCTCTCTCCCCATATATATAAACAAACACATAATTTTTGTGAGATTACATACGTATATTTTAAATACAATTTTATATACAGTCATGTGTTGCTTGACAACAGGGATATATTCTGAAAAATGCATTCTTAGGCAATGTCATTGTCAGGCAAACAGGATAAAGTGTACTTGTTTATACAAACCTAGATGGTATAACCTACTATACAGCTAGGCTATATGGTATAGCTCATTGCGCTTAGGCTACAAACCTGTACAGCATGTTACTGTGCAGAATACTGTAGGCAGTTGTAACACAGTGATAAGTATTTGTGTATCTAAATATAGAAAACATACAGTAAAATTATGGTATTATAATCTTATGGGACCACAACAGTATATGCAGTCTGTTGATGACCGAAACGTTGTTAGGTAGTGCATGATTGTATATAATGAGATTAATATATTAGTGCTAGTATATAACATAATCATTAGTGCTAATATAAATCCAATACAATATATACAATATAATATATACTAGTATTAATATAATTATTAGTATTAATATAAATATTAGCATTATGATTACAACTATTAATACTAGTATTAATATATTTTACTAGTATATCTAAGGAGGCCTTGGATGCCATGCTGAGATCTCTATGCTGCAGATGGTGAGGACCATTAAAGGCTTCCGGGCAAAGGATTACCTGGACTCTGGCAGCTGAACGGTGGGCTAACAGTGGGCTAAAGTGAGATGATCTTGGATGCAGGAAGACCAATTTAAGCAGGTAATATACAGTCTAATGACTAATCAAGTGCCTGAAGAGATGAGAGAAGAAGAGGTCAGAGGAACCCCCTCTCCCTCCTTTCTAGAAGATGTACCACGTGTGGGTCTGAGAGGGTAGCATTGTCATTCAGTGACATGGTGGTTAAACTTGGTGAAGATCAAAAGGGGAGGTGGGAGAGAACAGGAAAAGGTGGCCAATGTGGGGATTTGAGGGGCGGTCAGGGAACCACCAAGTAAATATCTAATCAGTAGTTGAAATGTGGGGCCAGAACTAGATATGTGCTGGAAGTCTGTAATGTAATCCTAAATACAATCTTAAAGAGGAGTCGGTTAGGTCTGGATGAAGCACAAGATATCCAAAGTGGAAAAGAAGTTCAATTGTTGTACCCATATTATTTCAGTTAATCATCACGACTATGGCAAATCTTTTAAAATATGATCTATTACAGATATTTGATGTCAAAGCAGAATGGAGTAAATCTGCAAGCAGATAGGAACTGTTTAAAATCTCCCCTATCTCTAATTCACTTACAGGAACTTTAGATTTAGTGTAAAACCTGAGTCGTTTTAAGGTTCAGATATTTCCATATAGAAGTTTCTTTTATTTTTTCATTTAATCTAACTCAGAGAGTTTCAAACTCGATATGCATAAGAATTAGTGTATAGTCCTAGACATACAAAGCTATATATACTTTATTTTATGGACATTTAAAGGATGTTGAAAGGCAATTTTGACTGAAATGTTGCCTTTGTGCTGATTTTATTAGTTAATTTCTTTGTTAGATACAATAATGCTATACCAGGAACGTAATACTGTATCCACAGGTTAAGGAAATTCAGCCAAAACATTAAATTTTACTTTGTTGCATTTGTATTAGTGTCATAATGACTTCTAAATGTAATTATATATTTAATGGCTGCAATCCATACTATTGAAAATTTTATTTAAGTGGGTTCCTCAGAACCCTTGGGACCAAATACTCTGGTTGGATCAGTTCTCCACTAAAGGTATTGTTGTGGATAGAGTGCTTGGAAATGCTTACATACTTAGGAAGTAGGTAAAATAAGAAGGAAAAGTGGATTCATTAAAAGAACACCCCCTTGACCTTCCATCAAGGTTTTTGCTTAAAGCTCATACTATTCCTCTGCCCCTCATCCAATGCCCTCTCTCTGGTGACTCAGTTTTCCTTATCTCTCAGTTTACATTCCAGTCTCTGAACTTACCTGGATGCTTATCTGGGCATACTTCAATAACTAAGCCTTTGTCTCTAAGATCACATGAAAAAGAAATATCCTCCCTCTCTGGACATTCTTTTTATACCACCAACACCCCCAAGAAATATTGATAGTAAAATCCCATTACCACAAGCCCCAGATGGGGTAAAATGAAACACAACATAGAGGATTCCACCTTGATTAGAGCTGGAGAAATGCACCAGGGTTGGTCCCTGTCTACATCCATTGTTCAGTCAGCAGGCCCAACTTGAGACCAAATGGAGGTGTCCAGAGTGAGAATTTTATGACCAACAGGTTTCTAGTACAAGAAATGTTACAAAGCAGCCTTAGGTAGTAGTGTATACAACTGTGAACAAAAACAATAAGACCCAAATGTCAGGCATAAGAAATGTATTTTTCTTACTTTACTCTGAAAGAATGCACTAGGGACAAATTCAACAAATAAAGCCTGTTGAAAATATGAGCATTCCTGCAGGCTTATTTCCGGTGGGACATTAACACTCACTTGCTGTAATACCCTATTAATGAAGAGAATGTGACACACTTGTCCGTCAGGCATTTCATAAGCAAGACAGAGAAAATACAAAAGATTGAGGTGTTAGCCTCAAAACTCCATGTAGGAGAGTAAAAAAATATGACATGTGGCATGAAAATACGACAAAATACTAAAGGAAATAGCACCAAATCTGGGGGAAAAGATAAAATACGCCTCTTAAGATTTAGCATATAAGTAAATGAGGAGAAACCACACTAAAGGATATTAGCGAAGAAATACAATATTAACTCTACGGTCAAGACAGGTGGAAGGTTTGAATAGTGGTTGGTTGGAGAAGGGTCACTAACTGACCTGTTGAAGGGCAGGGCAGCATAGGTTTCAGTAAGACACTCAATGGACACAGTTTGATGTAGCTCCAGCTACTCCTGTAGTTGCCATCAGGGACACAGAGGTATGGAGGGTGTGTTGGAGGAATATGCTGGAGAAAAAAATTGATGCATCATCTCTCCCCTCTCATTTTTAATAGCAGTAACTCAATTTCACTTTCCTAGCCTTGAGAGCTTCTCTTCCACACTTCCTTCCCAAGGTCTGGTATTATTTTAAGAGAAAACCAAATCTTTCCCTTCACAATTGAAATGAACAGGTATAAAACTTAAGTTTGTAAGACATAGTGCTATTCAGGGTAAGACATTTATTAAACACACTCAATAGTCAAAAGCTCACTCAACAGTCAAAAACTCAAATGCTCACAGGGGCTAGCTAGTGACAAAACTGAGTGAAGCCACTGAGGAGGGAAAAAAAGGAAGAGATGTGTAACTGTAGAGGACATGTCTTGTCTGCAGGGGACAGAACATTACCTAGCTTCAGCTGAGTGTGACCAAGGAAAAGTCTGGATCATTACAAATATTGCAAGAGCTTCATATATTCCAAAATGGATGTTGATCTCAATTTTTATGTAAAAACCCTTTTTTCAGCTGTTGGTAACTACTTTATTAAAGCAAAGCAAACAGAAAAACCAGGTGTGAGCAAACAAAACAATTTTGCTGTCCAAACACAGCAAATGCAGGGCACAGATTAATGCTTTGTGACCTGCTCACCAAAGAGTATTCTGTCTCCCCACGGTCAACTAGGAGTTACTAGAATCTCTTCTACTAGAAGAGAATAGGAAGGCACTAGCCTAAGGTGGATGAGGCAAAAAGAGGTGAGGTATATTTTGAAAGCCTCACAATTTTGCTCATTGCAGCCCTGTCTATTTAAGCAGAACAAGTAGAAGCTGTGTAGAGACACCTGTCAAACCTAGCCACATGCAAAGCTTTGCTTCCCACAGTTTTAACTCTGCCAACTTCGTTATAAAGGAGATTAATTCCCAGAGTTTTCACTAATCAAGGTAACACACTTACATTTTCTGGCATAAAGCATATTTATGAATCACATTAAGTTCTATCTATATGAATGATTCTTCCTAGATACAGCAGACTGTGGTTTTGGATTCTGTAGCCCAAACATCATTGAGGACCCCAGAATGCTGATTTTTTTTAAGGAATTAAACTGTAATCTGCAATGCAGCAATAAATTACTGCAGAGCTTTGAGCAAGAAGCCTGCTGCACATTGTCAGTCGGCAATGTTAAGACATCAGCTATCAAGGTCACCAAAAAACACTACAGAAGTTTCTTTTACTGTTCTTAGATGGTGAAATGTATAAATCACTTAACTGGTACATAGAACTTACTTTAAGCAAAGAAAAATTTAACATTTCCTCTTTATTTCAAGGAAGGCAGCAAGCTGATGAATAGTTCTGGGGATAATAAGAATGCCACAGCTTTAATTAGATGGCAGGAAACACCCACCAGGAAACCCTGAAGTACTCATGTCCCTATGAGTTTGAAACATACATATGTTTATAGGTATGTGCCTGAAGAATTTATCGTGTGTGTGGAGAAAGTGTTCTCTTGGAGAAACTAGAAACATTCATATGGCTTCACTATGAATTTTTAAAAGCTGGTACTGCTTGCTTACATGCTTTTCGCACTCTGTTGTAAATTTATTTTCTATATAAATAAATATTATCTCATTACCAACCACCTCCATTAGAATCTAGCAGACCATGAAATAGGCTTTGGAAGATCAAGCAACGCTCTTAGGCCCAGAAAAACATTGTTTTGGCTTCTAGCTTAAGAACTCATGGAAAAAAATAAAACTTTACGTAACAGTTGGGAGAACATACACTATATCATCTTTTCTAGTCAAAGGCGGCAACTAAAAATGAAAGCAGATTACTCCTAACTGTGAAAAGTAAATCAGTTTCTATTTCTACCTACTCCTTTGTCCACCTTTTTAGTATTTCTCGCTCTTGCATTTTTTCAATAATCTATTTTTAAAAGAGAATACTTTCTTTAATACAAAAATAACAGAAGGAGAAAGTATCCTGAGATTTATATCTACTAAGTTAAACACTAAGTGATCGATCTACTCTCCTGCTTACTCTAAGTATATAACAATTTCCAAGAATAATATTACTGAAAGTGTTATGAATTCAAGAGCCACATTCTAGATTCCATTCTGAAATGTTGCTAAACTACCAATGAATCTAGTGTGTACTCCATTAAATAGGTAAATGATGCCCAATGACAAACACAGCAAATGGACAATTTTGATTAAAATCACTTATTTAAATCTTTATTTAAATTGCATAAATTATGTCAGCTGTTATAAAAATATATCAGAAAGTCCATGTGCCCAGAGTTCAAAATTCACAAGAAATGTTTAAGTACCCTCCCAAAGAAACATTAAGGAGTAATACATTTGCCCAGGATTTAAAAGTGAGCAGGAAGTGTAACAACACAAAGTTTGTAACACAAGTCCTCTTGCCAGGTTTAGGGACTGGCAAAAGCCCAGGAACCGACACGAGAGCCTGGCACAGCAGGATCGGTCAGTTTTGACTGGCAGAAGGCACAGTTTGAGAAGCACAGCAAAGCACACAAAGTACACTTATGTTCCATGTCCTGAGAGCCCCAGAAAAGATACAGTGTAAGGACCCCTGAGTGCCTACACAGCAAAAGCTGTCATAGTTTTTGCAGCATGAATGAAACATGTCAGTATTTGTGTTTAGTGGAACAGGAAAGAAAGTTTTAAAAGAATTTTGAGCTTATACTTCAGGAAAAAATTAATTTGTTAAAGTGATTAGTCTAAGACAGTGTTTCTATTACCCACTAAAGAAAGTTGATGTTAGACGGCCGTATTTCAAAGTCAAGCACTTTTTTCACATACTCTAGGGGCTTTTCAAAATTAAGTATATTTAAATATGAACTTATATAAAGATGTCTATTTTCAAAAAAAGTAATCATTCTTAAAACCTAGCTAATGAGTGGTGCCACAGCATCGCTGTAGAGACTGTTGATTGGATGGGAAGAACGTGGCTTTGAGAAGTATCTGTCTGGGACCACCTTGACTCAGGGGTCAGTCTTGGCATAACAGTGGAGAGACAGCCAGACATCATGCATCTCGGAATAGGATGCCACACAAAGTAGGTGACATTACTCATAAAGCATTAATTCAATGCTGAATATTTGAACAAATATTCAACCTGAATATAATCAACCTTAAAGATTGAGCTTCTGGTTTATAGAAAAATGTGATAGAACAAGTTAAAACAGCACCACCAAGAAACAAACAAATTCAAAAAGCAGGCTGTTCCATAACACAATTGGTCCAGTCACATTAACAAGTTAATATCATTAAGATGGAAAAAGGAGGAAGGGAGGAAAAGGGAGTGTTCTAAATTAAAACATACAGGAGACATCACAAATAAATGCAATGTGTGTCCCTCATGAGGATCCTGGTCCCAACAACTATAATTGTAGAAGGCATTTTTTAATAACATGGAAAATTTGACTATGAGCTCAGTAGAGAGAATAAGGCAATTATTATTATATTTTTAATTGTGATAATAGAATTATAGTTATTTGGAAAACTGTCCTTATTTTTAAAGAGATGTACTTTGAAGAATTTAGAGATGAAATGTCATGTTGTCCATAATTTATTTTTTAAAACTTCAGAAAAAAATAGATGAAGTAAGTATGGCAAAAGTTTTAATAACTATAAATCTAACTGGTAGATATACGGGAGTTTTTTGTAGTATTCCCTCTACTTTTTATATGTTTTAAATTTTAATAATATAAGCAAAACAAACTACCATTTTTTTAAAGTTGTTTCTGTTACATCCTTTTTAAACTTTAGTTATTCAAAGTAAAATAATATTTATTGCATTTAATTATCTTCCTGTTTGATAAATCCTAATGAATAACTTTTGATCTTCCATTTATTCCTATTTTTTAATTGTTTCTGAAAAAGCATGTATCTGGGCCTTAATTCAATAACTTTTGTAGAACACTTAGGAGTATATTTTTTCCACTCCATTGAAATCTAGATAAAAATACTATATCAATTTTATTTTAAAAACATTTTAAAGCAAATACGATCTGATCAAATGTGTTTGGTATTTCAAATGCATGACTTCCTTGATTTTTTGAGCTCATTATTTACATAAAAATATTCAGAGTTATTTTCAGGGTAATTGTGAATGAAAATGTAATAATAATTATTACTATTGCAAAATTTGTATATGAAATTTTCATTTGGGCCTAGTCATGGTGCCTTTTATGTAACATACAAAATATTTTGTATTTTTTGATAGCAAATGTGATCAGTCTCTCAAATAAAACTGAGATTTATAACTAGCTGCATTTAAGTACTCCTGTTGACAAAGGCTACAACAGGAGAAAGGAAAGGGGATATCAAGGGTGAGCAGCAGGGGAGTGGAAAATTCTCCAGTGCAACAGAGAAGAAAACAGTTTACGTCACAACATCTTGATCTTGCATGTAATATAACCACTTAGCTAGAAAGAATGAAGTGATCACACTGATATTCAGATGTCTAAACATCATAATTGTTAAGATTCGGAGTGCTTATTTTATCAAAGTCCCAAATACTTACATGTCTTATCCCTCTAGCTATCTATCTGTCTATCTATCTATCTACCTATCTATCTATCTGTCATCTATCTATCTATCTATCTATCATCTATCTATCTGTCTAGATATGCCTTATGCCTATATCATCTACCTATTAGATAGATATTAGGTAGATAGATATAGCTAGATAGATATAGGAATAATAGATAGGTAGATAGATACATATCTAGATAGGTGATAGATGGATGGATGGATAGATAGATACATTTCCACAATTTCCCCATGGATATAATGTCAGAATAAGAGGAATAAAAGTTGAAAAAGGTTGGGCATGGTAAATCACGCCTGTAATCCCGACACATTGGGAGGCCGAGGCAGGTAGAGCACTTGAGGTCAAGAGTTAAAGACCAGCCTGGGCAACATGGAGAAACCTCGTCTCTACTAAAAAACAAAAATTAGCCAGGTGTGGTGGTGCACGCCTGCAGTACGAGCTACTCAGGAGACTGAGGCACAAGAATCAATTTAACCAAGGAAATGGAGGTTGCAGTGAGCCGAGATCACACCATTGCACTCCAGCCTGGGTACAGAGTGAGACTCTGTCTAAAACAAACAAACAAAAAAGTTGATAAGAAGTTGGGGGACACCCAGCAGTACCTGATGGCATACTGCCTGGACCATTGTTGACATGGAACGATGAAGCATGGAATGAGTTACAAGTCACGCAGACTATTCAACTAGCTCTCAGACCCTACTGTTGGGCCCGAAACTGGGCCCAACACCACTCTGCCCATCTCCTGTTGCTGAGCCTCTGTGGTGTTCATGAATGCAGCATCGGGTTTAGCCACTAACATCTTACTTGTGGAAAGGGAAGCAGCAGTAGTAAAAACTGTCAGTCCATTATTCTTCATGTCTATTGGAGAAGCCTGCCTACACACACATGCTCATGCACACACACACATACACACACACACACACACACACAGACACCCTGGGAGCACTCTGGAAACACGGGAAAAATGACATGGGCTCCAGAGAGCAATGTTGCTGGCAAATCCAGATGGTGGTGATGTAAAACAACACAATGATGTTCACTATTACTCTCAGCTGTGAAAATTTACGTGGCAGTACCACTTCTTACTTTCACTTCATTTCCCCTTTCCCACTTCCCCATTTAGCATCTGTAAGTTACTCAGTCTCATTTTATAAAGATACATTCATTTCCTCAGCAAGTATTTACTGAGTTCCTATCACATGCTAGGAACCAGGAATTTGGTGATCAACAAGAGAAAGACCCTGTCGGCTCTCCAGAAGCATACCTTCTAGTTAGGGAGACAAATATAATTTAGTAATTTAGTATAACTTCAGAGATGGAAAAATCACTCTGAAAAAAAAAAAAACAACAGAAAAGGGACTGAGCAGAACTGAAATAAGATCAAGGATGTTTAATATAAGGTGGTTAGAGAAGCCCTGCTGAAGAAAGGACATTTAAGCAATATGGGAATGATAAAGAATCAATCCGGTGAAGATCTAAGAGGGGAGAATTCTAAGCAGAAGGAATAGCAAAGTTTCTGAGCAAGACAGCTTGCCAGATTGCAGGACCAGATTTTGTAGCCTAATTATAGTTAATAAAGATATAAGTGATAGAATAAGAGGACTCAGAGCAAGTCTCATAGGCCGTAGTCAGGAGTTTAGATTTTATTCTGAATGTGTTATGTAACCATTGGAGATTTTAAGAAGTTGGATTAAAATGACCATGTTGACTCTTCTATGGAGAATAGGCTTTCATGATGCAAGAGTGGACATAAGAAGTAGAAAACAGGTTTTGCTATACTTAGATGAGAGATAACAGTTAGGTGGGAGGATAGTTGAGAAGATGGTGAGAAGTCACAGGATTTGGAATGTATTTCACATATAGGATTGACAGAATTTTTGCCTATGGATTCAACTTATAAAGGGGCTGGCAAGGAAAGAAAAGAAAAATCAAAGATAACACCAAGTCTTTGAATTTCACTTGTAAATCTTCCTAATGGGAATGTGATGAGAATGCCATTGGTGTAAAATACATGTACTATGTCATTAATGATACAAATAAATGTATATTTGTTGAATGAATGAAGGAGGAAAGATTATTTTCACACTGCTTTATTGTATAATAAAGCAGTGTGAAATTTATTTATTGTATAAATAGTTGATATTAAGCATGGCGTTGTCTGCATTATGTTTTTTTTTTTAACTGAACAATATATCCCAAATATTGCTACATAGAAGTATACAGAGGTATTCCTCATTTCCTTAAACATTTGAACAGGATTTTCAGTATGAGTATAATATAGTTTTGTCAATCAGTCCCAACTGATGGGCATTGACATTTTTTCCTAGTCATTTACTGCATATAATTTTGCAATAAATAGCATGTAAATGTCTTTTAACTTTTTGCTTATGAATCTTTGAGGTAGATTATTAGAAGTGAGATTGCTGGGATACCTAAGAACCCAAGATAAAGAACAGCAATAGACCAGGGTAGGTGGCTAACATCTGAAATCCCAGAATTTTGGAAGGCTGAGGTGGAGGGATCACTTGGGGCTAGGAGCTTGAAACCTACCTGCACAATATTGCAAGACCCTGAATCTTAAAAAAAAAAAAAAAAAAAATTTTTTTTAAATAGACTGAGCAATGTGATTTGGCTGTGTCCCCACCCAAATCTCAGTTTCACATTTATCTCCCAGAATGCCCACGTGTTGTGGTACGGACCCAGGGAGAGGTAATTGAATCATGGGGCCAGTCTTTCCTGTGCTATTCTCATGATAGTGAATAAGTCTCATGAGATCCGATGGGTTTATCAAGGATTTCTGCTTTTGCTTGTTCCTCATTTTTCTCTTGCTGCCACCATGTAAGAAGTGTTTTTTGCCTCCCACCATAATTCTGAGGCCTTCCCAGCCAGGTAGAACTGTAAGTCCAATTAAACCTCTTTTTCTTCCCAGGGTCAGGTATGTCTTTATCAGTAGTGTGAAAACGGATTAATACAGTATATTGCTACCAGTAGGTGGGAGTGTTGTGGAAAAGATACCCAAAAATGTGGAAACAACTTTGGAACTGGGTATCAGGCAGAGGTTAGAAGAGTTTAAAGGGCTTGGAAGAAGACAGGAAAATGTGGGAAACTTTGGAACCTCCTAAAGACTTCTTGAATGGCTGTTATAAAAATGCTGATAGTGATATTAACAATAAGGTCCAGGCCAAGGTGGTCACAGATGAAGAAGAGGAACTTGTTGGGAACTGGAGGTGACTCTTGTTATGTTTTAGCAAAGAGACTGGCAGCATTTTTTCCCCTACCCTAGAGATCTGTGGAACTTTTTGAACTCAAGATAGATGATTTAGGGTATCTGGCTGAAGAAATTTCTAAGCAGCAAAGCATTCCAAAGTTGACTTCGGTGCTATTAAAAGCATTCCATTTTAAAAGGGAAACAGAGCATAAAAGTCAGAAAATTTGCAGCCTAACAACGCAGTAGAAAAGGAAAATCCTTTTTTTTTTTTTTCCCCCAGGAGAAATTCAAGCTTGCTGCAAAAATTTGCATAAGTAACAAGGACTCCAATGTTAATCCCCAAGACAATGGGGAAAATGCCTCCAGGGCATGTCCTAAGTCTTCACGGTGGCCCTTCCCATCACAGATCTGGAAACCTAGGAGGAAAAAATGGTTTACTGGGCCAGGCCCAGGGTACCCATGCTGTGTGTAGCACAGGGACTTGGTGCCTTGCATCCCGGCTGCTCCAGCCATTGCTAAAAGGGACCAAGGTACAGCTTGGCCTATAGTTTCAGAGGGTGCAGGCCTCAAACCTTGGCAGCTTCCACGTGGTGTTGAGCCTGCGAGTACACAGGAGTCAAGAATTGAGGTTTGGGAACCTCCACTTAGATTTCAAAGGATGTATGGAAACTCCTGGATGTCCGGGTGAAAGTTTGCTGCAGGAGCAGAGCCCTCATGGGGAATCTCTGCTAGGGCAGTGAGGAAGGGAAATGTGGGGTTGGAACCCGCACACAGAGTCTTTACTGGGGCACTGCCTAGGGAAACTGTGAGAAGAGAGCCACCATCCTCCAGATCCCAGAATGGTAGATCCACTGACAGCTTGCACTGAGTGCCTGGAAAAGGAAGATAACTTAAAATATGGATTTGAAAATTAAATTTACTCTTTATTCTTTATTACTATAAAAGTAATTCTTGTTTATTGCAGACATTTTGAGAAGCACTAAAACGTATTTTATATGATAGCAAGTCACTAACAGTATTACCACCCAAAATGACCACTTCTAATATTGATATTCTAGTCTTTTTTTTGAGTACATATGTTTTTATATACTCAAAATTATTATATATGAATTTGTATTCTGTGGTTTTTTTTTTTTTTTTTGAGACAGAGTCTCGCTCTGTCTCCCAGGCTGGAGTGCAGTGGCCCAATCTCGGCTCACTACAACCTCCGCCTCCCAAGTTCAAGTGATTCTCCTGCCTCATTCTCCTGAGTAGCTGAGACTACAGGCATCCGCCACCACCCCCGGCTAATTTTTGTATTTTTAGTAGAGACGGGGTTTCACCATATTGGCCAGGCTGGTCTCGAACTCCTGACCTTGTGATCCGCCCACCTTGGCCTCCCAAAGTGCTGGGATTACAGGTGTGAGCCACCGCGCCCAGACTCTGTGTTTTTTTTAACAGGTTATAATACAGCCCACATATTACTATTTTTTTCTACATATTATTAAATTGTCTTAAAGAATTTTCCAACCACAGAGTAGATTATACAACTACAATGCACTTAAGTATAAGAAAGGATTTTTTAAGTCAATATTTAATTACCATTTTCCATTAGAGAAATCCCTATTGGGGAAGCCACAAAGAGGACAATCATAGTAGATAAACACTAAGCTGTATTACAATTGGAATCATGCCTTCAGGGCTCCCCACTGCCTGGGTCCAGCCAGAGATGGGACCAAAGGCTCATTCCTGTTGAAGCTGCATAATATTGACATCTAATTTCATAACTTCAAACAACTTGAAACAACACTAGACAATTTAGGCTTGGGAGTATGCTCCTTCAGAGAGGAATAATTATGAACTGAGATAGTCAGAAATATACACAGAAATAAGATTTAGCTGGACCTGAAAGAAAGCATGGCATGAGTATCTGGGTTAAGAGTTAGGGTAAAGATAAAAGAACAAGGGAAAGGATTGAATTTTATAAGGGTTTGAAAATGAACATCTCTGGCAGAGACAACATAAGCAAAGGTGTGGCACTGGGAACATGTCTGTACATGGCAGAAACCAATCTAGTTATAGCAGAAAGTGTATTCTGATACTATTTAAAAGACAACTTTTGTGTAATATTAGACCAATGATAAAAGACTTGAATAATAGTCTAATACAACTGGATTTCAAACTTCAAGCAATATCCAATTCCTGTGAGTCCTCAAGCCAAAGAAAGCAATAGTGAAAACAATGTTTTAGAAAGATTAAAGTATGGGAAAGTACATAGGGTGGTTTAAATTGGGGGTAAATAGAATCTGAAAAAAAGGGTTACATGTCTACAACAATGAGTGAGCTGATGGCTATAGCCATGAGACTAGGAAGGAGAAGCACTGTAAAGAATAATAAACAGGACTCCATGGCTAACTAAGACACATGGTAAAGAGGAAAAAGTCAGTGATGATGAAGAATGTATTCCTTAGTGACTGGGGGAAAGTTATACCACCAACTGAAAAGTGGAGTGAGGAGATGGGAGGAAGATCACAATGACAAGTAGGTTTAATTTGGGATATTTACATTTGCGCTGCTTGTGGGACATGCATATGAAAATGTTCTACAGGTACCTGGAAAGATGAACTCAGAAATAAAGTGTAGAGTGAAGTCAGAAATAAAGAAATGTGAAGAGTTTCAAGAGTGGTTTGTAGAATCCACCATCTTAACTATCTAGATGCTCCTTAAATAGGCCAGTAGCTTAAGTAATCATTGAAACAGGGGTGAATATAATCTTCATTAATTAATTTATTCATTTATTTATTCAACAGATATATACTTATTGTGTCACAAATGACATATTTCATTGATTCTCCATCAACGACATTCTAATCCTATTCCCATTAAGAAGATTTACAAGTAAAATTCAAAGCAGGCTAAAGTCAATTCAGGATAATTACAGAATGTGTGCTGTCTCCTGTATGCTGGAAATTACTTGTGTATTGAAAAATCAAGACAGGTTGTTTTCATATCATGGAAAATATCAGTGTGATTCTATCTCCACAATTTCATAACACATTCCATCCTTTTAAAAAATCTGTTAATAAGCCTGGTCTTAAAATTTTATTGCATCTAGATTCGACATTGCATTAAACCCATTTATACCAAATTATATGCCTTCAACTTTGCTATACTTGTCAATATTACTCAGCTTCCATTATCCATGATATGATTAAGTTCCTCTGAGTCTATTCCAGCTCTCTTACGTAGTTATTTATGGTGTTTCTGCTATGTCTGTAACCCAGATATGTAGAAGGTCACATAACAATTCACAAAACTGTCCAAATAAAAAGTAAATTAAAAGGACATTAGTGTAAGGGCTTAATCATCCAGTGTTAGCCTCACATGGCAAGCCAGCTGCCCCTTTAGAACTCTTTCCCAGGGTATCAAATTCCTGAGTTTCTTTTATCCTGTGCCATGATCATCAAGGTTTTCCCATATCTTTGTTAACATTTTTGTACACAATGTCAGTAAAAGCCAACATGTCAGAAATAACCATTTTTTAATGGTTCGTTAGTTGGTTGATATTAGCTTTCAGCTGCGAATAATAAACTGGTATCAGCTGACTCAGAGGAGAATCTGTATTGGCTCAAATATCTAGAAATTCGGAGGAGGGCATAATGTAGGCTTTGAACAAGCCAATAACTCTAGCCCAGTTTTTCTGTAAATCCCTCCACTAAGACCTCTATTGTGTATTAATTTTGTTCATAGATTAACTTTCCTATGGTGGAAAAGTAACTGCGGCAATTCTGAGCTTTTCATCTGCAACTCCACAGTGACAAGGTGAAGAGAGCATGTCTCCTTCAGTGGGTCTTTTTTCAGAGCAAGAAAATTTCTTTCTTAGAAGCCCTTAGCAAACCTTCTCTCCTGTCTCATTGGCCCAAACAGGAATCATCTTAGGTCTGTGATATCGATGCCTAGAATCGGGAGAAAGGTCTTTTTTTCCTGAATTCCATGGGCTAGGAGGGGGAAAGAGAATATAGTAACAAAGAAAGGAGATGCAGTGAGGGAGGGAGGGGCCTGTTACAAAGAGGAAAGGAAAGAATAGATGCTATGGCAGACTAACAAGCTCTGCCACTTGATATTATTTTTGGTTTTTAAGTGGGAAACTTTGGTGTGGAGTAACGGAGAAAATGGAAAAGAAGCTATTTGACAGTTCTTATGGTTACCTACTCCCACAACTGCCTTTATTTTTCTCTTTTTATATTTCTCCTAATATTTTCCCTGTTATTGATTTCCATTTATTTGCCTACTTGCAAGTTTAATTTCTCAATAAGATTAGTGATCAGGGTCTAATACACTGGGACCTCCAGTAACTTTTTTCATGTATGTATTCTTCTTTCCTCTAGTTTTGGAAATATTAGTCAACTTTCTAATATTCGAAGGGAAAATTCATTAAGAAATAAAGGCTTTCCATGTATAATTTCCAATGCTTTTTCAGGGGTGGGGGTATGTGTGGCATTTCTTTAAAAAGCATCAATTTCAGCACTTTGGGAGGCCGAGACGGGCGGATCACGAGGTCAGGAGATCGAGACCATCCTGGCTAACACGGTGAAACCCCGTCTCTACTAAAAAATACAAAAAACTAGCCGGGCGAGGTGGCGGGCGCCTGTAGTCCCAGCTACTCGGGAGGCTGAGGCAGGAGAATGGCGTAAACCCAGGAGGCGGAGCTTGCAGTGAGCTGAGATCCGGCCACTGCACTCCAGCCTGGGCAACAGAGCAAGACTCCGTCTCAAAAAAAAAAAAAAGAGCATCGATTTATCTGAGGTGATCTCACGTTTTCACTGCTAGAGTAAAAGCTAAACATTTAAGACCGTATACTTGACACTAGCCAGCTTTAATCTTTTTTTCTGTCTGCTGTACACTGCTCTTTTGAAAAGCGTGTAGTTTTATCTATTCACTTCATAAGGCTCCAACCCCTGGGGGTCAGACAGCAATGGGCATATCTCCTTCGTCTCCCACTGATATGGAGGATCAATTTCCTGGCCCCAGACTTGAAATGTATTATAAACAATAACTGCTGCCATTTGTTGAGTTTGTTGGAAGTTATCTCAGTCTACTCCTCATAAAAATCCTGCAAGGTGAATATTACTCGCTCATTTTATTCATGAGAAAACTAATGCCCAGCAAATTTACATTTCATAGCTGTTAGACTAGAAATTGGTGGAGTCAAGATTCAAGTAATGACTGTTTTATTCCAAAAGTCATGTTATTTTCAATATCTCAAATAGTTTCTTAATCCCAATTGCTTACCAGCAATTTTTTAATTAATAAACTTTATTTTTAGATCAATTTTAGATTTGCAGTGAAATTGAGCAGAAAGTACAAAGTTCCTATATAATACCCCTGTCCCTACACATGCACAGCCTCCGAAGCTACTCACATCCCACAACACAATGGTACATTTGTTAAAATCGATGACCCTACATCAACATCACTATAACCCACAGGCCATAGTTTACATTAGGGTTCACTCTTGATGTTGTACATTCTGTCGGTTTGGACAAATGGCAAATGACATGCATCTACTATTGTAGTATCATAGAGTATTTTTACTTCCCTAAAAATCCTCTATGCTCTGCTTATTCATCCTTCCCATCCTCTTAACCGCTCGCAACCACTGATATTTTTACTATATCCATAGTTTTACCTTTCCCAGGATGTCACATAGTTGGAATCATAACATGTAGCCTCTTCAGATATGCTTATTTCACTTAGTAGTATGCATTTAAGTTTCCTTCTCTTCTCATGGGATAATAGCTCATTTTCTTTTAGCACTGAGTAATATTCCATTGTCTGGATGTACTACCATTTATGTATTCATTCTCCTACTGAAGGACATCTTTGTTTCTTCCAAGCTTGGGCAATTATGAATAAAGTTGCTAAAAACATCCATGTGCAGGTTTTTATGTGAATCTAAGCTTTCAAAGCCACTACAATTTTCAGTCACTTTCAACCCCCAACAAATCCCTTAGAACTACAACAGCGGTTACAAAGATTTACTGTAGACTTTTCTTCTGAGTGGAGTTTCCCAGGGACATAACCAATTCTCTAAATAAAAAGTAAAATGTTTTAGAAATAGAAATTTGCAGTTAATAATATTTTATTAGAAAATTTATATAAAAGTTTTACAAATGCTTAATATGGATAGCTTGATACAAGTGAACTGTTGAAACACCACAAAAATGCAATTTGAAGAACATTATTAAAAAAGATTAGTTTTCACTTTTTCCAGCTGATAGAAATGAAAGTCTCAACGCTAAATTAAAATGACAAAGGGGAATTATTTTCCAAGTATTATATATTCTTATATTGTCCATTCTTGGCACATATTTTACAGTGAACATATAAAGAAAAAAAAGACTGCAAAGCAAATGCAAGAACCTCATCTTCACAGGCTTTAGGTCCTGTGTTCCTGTGGGAAAGCGAAGGGTATGATAACTGCAGCATTAGAGAGCAATACCATTAATTCCAAATCATAAATTCCATTCAGGGCTTAATGTCCAATATGAGTCAAGACAGTAATTTTTAAACAAAGAGACATAAAATAAATTCCATTTTCAGTACAATTTTAGGAGTTTAATTTGAATTAGATAAATTATGCTTAACATTTATATGAATTTTTATTTATAGAGCTTATTTTAGATTTTTTTTTATTATGATGGATATAGACAGATAAAAGAATCGCCTATGGAAAAAGAAGTATTTAATCAGGCCCTTATAACTGATCATTTCAAAGTCACTGATGACCATATGTAGCTATGCAAGCTGACACAAGGGTACCTGTTTTGAAAGTTGGATCTGAAGGAAGGGCAAGAAAGGAGTAAAGAAAACTGACACTACTCTAAATAACTATGTGAAATACAAACTGTACAGTAACTGAAGCAGCCTGGTAAATGAAAATCGGTTTCTTTCTCCTTATGAACTTAAGAGCAGAAAACAGTCATGTAACTCAAATGTCTATAAGGAGAGGCAGGTAACAGGCAGGGACTAAGGAAAACTGGAAAATGCATGCACAATTTAAGGTGGCAACGGCTACCCAGCAACAGCCAGTTGTTGCCATACAGGAAGGAGGATTCAGTGTGGTTAGAGTTAATTACTTTTTTAAAGCATCAAGAATAATAAAATTTTATGTGAAATCTCCTGATTTTATTTATGTATTTATTTATTTTTTACAGACAAGTTCTTGCTCTGTCACCTAGGATGCAGTGCAGTGGCATGATCACAGCTCAGTGTGGCCTCAAATTCTTGGCCTCAAGTGATCCTCTCACCTGGGCCTCCCAAAGCCCCAGGCATAAGCCACCACGACTGGCCCCTGATTTTTAAAATACAATAGGGCCAGCCAATAGGACTTCATGCCAAATCTAGCTTACATGGCATTACTTTACAACCCCTTATATATATACTCTGCCATCTATGAGAATTCATGACTGACTTCAATAAGACAGTCAGAAAAAGATAAAGACAGTCCTGAAAATCACAGCGATGAGATCTTTTTCTTTTTAATGACAGTACAGTCAACATACAATAAACTGCACCTACTTGAAGTATAAAGCTTGTTAAGTTTTGATGTGTACACACATATGAAACCATCATCACAAGCAAGATATAATAAATATATCCACGAACATCATGTTTCTTCATACCCTTTTGAAATCTCTCCTTCTGCTCCCTACCTGCCTCTCCTCACCCCTGTCCCCAGGCAACCACTAATCTGCTTTCAGTCATTGTCTAAAATTTGTCTATAAATGAAATCATATGGTAGGTACTTGCAATGGTTTCCTGGGGCTAGGGTTTTAAAAGTATCACAAGTTGGGTGAATTGAAATAACAGAAATGTACTCTCTCGCTCTTCTGGAGACTAGAAGTCTGAAGGAAAGGTGTCAGCAGGACTCTGCTACTTCTAAAGTCTCTAGGGAAGTATCTATCCTTCCTTGCCTCTTCTGGCTTCTGGTGGTTGCCAGTAATCCTTGGCATTCCTTGCCTTATGGCAGCCTAACTCTAATTACTAACTCTGTCTTCACACAGCCTTTTTCCTTCTATCTCCTCTGTGTCTTCAAATCGCCCTCTTCCTAT
Organism: Mandrillus leucophaeus; assembly: GCF_000951045.1. NCBI lineage: Eukaryota > Metazoa > Chordata > Mammalia > Primates > Cercopithecidae > Mandrillus > Mandrillus leucophaeus. Next base: position 169,071 of record NW_012110597.1, on the reverse strand, counting down.
AAAGATAATAGTCATTAGACCTAGGGCCCATTCTAACCTATCATGACATAGTTTTAACTTAATTATTAATAAAACTGCAAAGATGCTATTAGAAAATAAGGTCATATTCACACGTAATGGGATCAGAACTTCAGCATCTTTTTTTGTGAAACACAATTCAACCCACAACAGTATTAACAGTATTTTTTTTTTCTTTTGCTGGCTTCTGCAACTATGAAATTATTTTAAGATTTACCCGTTTCGTTGCATGTTTTAGTTTATTCCTTTCATAGTAGAGTACTATTCCACTGTATGGCTACACCACAATTTATCAGTTCAGTTGTTAGTGGATATTTGAGTAGTTTTCAGTTTTTGACTATTACAAATCAAGTTTCTATAAGCATTTGTGTACAGGTTGTTTGTATTCACATAAGCCTTATTTCTCTTAAGTAAATACAAAGACGTGGAAGAGTTGAATCATACAACATATTTAACTTTATAAAAAATTATCACTGTTTGCCAAAGTGATTGTACAATTTTATATTGTGAACATCAGGCATACAAGAGTTCCAGTTTGTCATCAACAATTGCTATGGTCAGTCTTTTTAATTTTAACCAGTCTAATATGTACATAATTGTATTCATTGCAATTTAATTCTTATTTTCCCAATGAATAATGAT